>NC_087282.1:3420000-3751666 GCF_015220805.1 Pogoniulus pusillus | reverse complement strand
TGGAGGTCTCTTCCAACCTGGGTGATTCTGTGATTTGAGGGAACAGCCTTAAGTTGTGTCAGCAGAGGTTTGGGTTGGATATCACTGACAGAGTGGCTAAGCCCCAGCACTGCTGCCCAGGGCCAGGGTGGCATCACCATCCCTGGAAGCTCCTGTGTGGCACCTGGGGGCACGATTCAGTGGGGGACTGACCAGTGTTAGGTTAACAGCCAGACTTGATGATCTTGGAAGTCTTTTCCAACCTTGTTGATTCTATGATTCCATAAAGCCTCCTCCACTCTCAAGGCTGCATCCAGCTGCCCAAATGAACTCCCCTGGAAGCAGACCTGTCCTTTCCTCACTGCCTCTGCTGCCTCGTAAGCCTCCCAGCCATGAAAACGGATCCCAAATGTCTGGGTTTGTAACCAGCTCCTATTCTGCAAGTTGGAAACCTTTAGTGGCACCTCTTTTCTTCCTGCAACTTTGTGCTTCTGCTTTGGCTCATCAGGAACGTTTGAGGCTTCATTTAGCACGATTCTGTGGCTGCTGTATGGGCGAGCAGCACGCTGCTCTCCCCTGCTCGCATCTGCCACCGCAACAAAAAGCTGATGGCTCTGCACCTGGCACTGCTTCCCAACCAGCTGAAATGGAGCTCGGCTCCACAGCCTCTGAACAAAGTGCAGGCAATGAGTCAGTATGGAAATGAGCTCGGTTGTTGTTAACTCCATTATGGGACAGCAGAAGGGAGCGGGCAGGCTGCTCCGAGCCTCCTGCCACCGCTTCCTCAGCAGCTCCGAGACAAAAGGAGGAAATGCTGCCTTTCTCTGCTGCCCCTGGCACTGCTGCACATCTGCCCTGGGCGCCAGTCACAGCTTTGGAACTTGAACTGGGCACGGTCTGATCGCAGGGTAAAGAGAACAAAAAGAGAGGAGGCGTCTCCAGCCCTTCCAAGGGCCCTTCCCACCCAAACCATTCCATGCTTCCACGGCTCTGTGCTGTTCCACTCATCTATTCAGAAGTGGAAGCCTGATGAGAAGGGCACCTTCCAGATGCACAGAGTAAGTTTCTGCCTAAGCACGTGGACAGGCTGAGGGAGCTGAGGTTGTTCAGCCTGGAGAAGAGAAGGCTCCAGGCAGACCCAACAGCAGCCTGCCAGTACCTGAAGGGGCTACAAGAAGGTTGCAGAGGGGCTGGTTGCAAAGGCCTGCAAGGACAGGACAAGAGGCAAAGGTTTGAAATGAGAGAAGAGCAGATTTAGATTGGATGATAGGAGCAAGGTCTGCACCATGAGGGTAGTGGAACACTGGAACAGGTTGCCCAGGGAGATAGTTGAGACCCCATCCCTGGAGCTATTCAAGGTCAGGCTGGACAAGGCTCTGAGCAACCTGCTCTAGTGGAGGATGTCCCTGCTGAGTGTAGGGGGGTTGGACTGGGTGACCTTGAAAGGTCTCTTCCCACCCATTCTAGTCTAAGATTCTGTGATACTGAAACAGAACATCTGGAAGCATTTCAGCTGAGGATGCAGGGACAAGAACCAGGGACACTTTAAAAGCCTACAGACACTGCAGCAGCAAACTCCACAGCCTCCCTGGACATGTTCAAGGTCAGGTTGGAGGAGACCTTGAGCGACCTGTTTTAGTGAAGAACTTCCTCCTAACATCCAGCCTAGACCTCCTCTGGCACAGCTTGAGACTGTGTCCCCTTGTTCTGTTGCTGCTTGCCTGGCAGCAGAGCCCAACCCCACCTGGCTACAGCCTCCCTGCAGGTAGCTGCAGACAGCAATGAGCTCTGCCCTGAGCCTCCTCTGCTGCAGGCTGCACACCCCCAGCTCCCTCAGCCTCTCCTCACAGTGCTCTGCTCCAGGCCCCTCCCCAGCCTTGCTGCCCTTCTCCAAACACCTTCCAGCATCTCAACATCTCTCTTGAATTGAGGAGCCCAGAACTGGACACAGCACTCAAGGGGTGGCCTGAGCAGTGCTGAGTGCAGGATCACCCAGTTCCACCCCACCTGCCATGGGCAGGGACACTTCACTCTAGATCAAGTTGGACAGAGGCACCTCCAGCCTGGCCTTAAACACTGCCAGGGATGGAGCATGCACCACCTCCCTGGGCAACCTGCTCACCACCCTCATGCTGCAGAACTTCTTCCTAGCATCCAGTCTGAATCTACCTATTCCTAGCTTTGCTCCACTTGCTCCAAATTCACTCTGAAGTGTATCTGTTACAATCAAGTTCAGCTCGACCCCTTAGCTTTTTTGGCAGGGGTTGTGTACAGTCATAGAATGGTTTAGGTTGGAAGGGACCTGAAGGATCATCCAGTCCCAGCCTCCCACCACAGGCAGGGACACCTCCCACTAGAACAGGTCGCCCAAGGCTCCATCCAGCCTGGTTCTGAACACCTCCAGGGAGGTTGTGGATGCACATATCCCTGGCCCTCCCCTCACAGGGAGCAAGCCAGCAACAAAAGGCAGGTTTCTTTTGTGTTTTGGCACAGGTGCTGAGGTGCAGACCCAGCAGAGCTACCACTGCAGCCTGGGAGCAGCGCAGGTTGAGGGTGTGCCCACAGCTGGGGGGGCACAGCCATAGGCTGCTTCAGAATGCCTGCGTGGAGCTGCAGCCCACGCACAGGCTGCAGTCAGTGTGGGGCACTCAGGGTCTGCTGCGTGGGTGAGGCAGCAGGGCCTGTACCCACTGGAGAGGGACAGGCTGCCCCATCACCCGCCGCAGCACCCTCCTCTTCCTCCCCGCGGGCAGGGCACGCAGGTATGAGTCAGGATGAATCAATTCCTGCTGGCAGCCAGGGACAGCTTGCTCTGATCCTAAGCAGGCTGGCAGCTGGCTGGGGAGGACAGACGGGCTGAGGAGCAGCTCTCCCACATCACAGCTCTCTGCCACATCACAGCTCTCTCTCTGCCACGTGGGCAGCACCATGAGGACAGGCAGCAGCCACGGGCAGCCCTCGCTGCGTGTTTGCTCTCTGAAAGAATCACAGGACCAAGCAGGTGGGAACAGACCTCCAAGCTCATAGAATCATAGATGCATAGATTCAGGCAGGTGGGAAGAGAGCTCCAAGCTCAGCCAGGCCAACTTAGCACCCAGCCCTGGCCAATCAACCAGACCATGGCACTAAGTGCCCCAGACAGGCTTGGCTTTAACACCTCCAGGGACAGTGACTCCACCACCTCCCTGGGCAGCCCATTCCAATGCCAATCACTCTCTCTGACAACAACTTCCTCCTCACATCCAGCCTAGACCTGCCCTGGCACAGCTTGAGACTGTGTCCCCTTGTTCTGCTGCTGCTTGCCTGGCAGCAGAGCCCAACCCCAGCTGGCTACAGGCTACAATGTCAGATAGACATTTAATCAATGTCTGCAAATCTCTGAGGGCTGGGGGTCAGGAGGGGGGGACAGGCTCTGCTCACTGCTCCCTGGGATAGGACAAGCAGCAATGGATGGAAGCTGCAGCACAGGAGGTTCCAGCTCAGCACAAGGGGGAACTTCTTGACTGGAAGGGTCCCAGAACACTGGCACAGGCTGCTCAGAGAGGCTGTGGAGTCTCCTTCTCTGGAGCCTTTCCAGACCTGTCTGGATGTGTTGCTGTGTGCCCTGAGCTAGATTGTGTGGTCCTGCTCTGGCAGGGGGGTTGGACTGGAGGATCCCTTTGGGTCCCTTTCAACCCCTGACATCCTGTGCTCCTGTGATTGCCACCATGCCTATGTTACACCACAGCCACTGTCCCATCCCTGCCTGTGACTCACTCCTCTCAGCACATCAGTGATGCAGATTGCTGGTGACAATATCAAACTGTCCTCTGGATGTGCCTTGAAGCCTCAGAGATAGCAGTTAAGGACCAAATCATCCCTGGAGATGTTATTATCTACTTGCCTCATCATCAGAGGCTAATGTGAGATCCTGGCAGACTGGGAGGTGCATCAGTCCCTTCCTTTCAGGAGTGGCTTGATGGCAGAGTTGTGAGCACAATGAATTGTCACAAACCCCTTTCCTCTCTCTCTCCTATCATGAGCACTTTGTCCTCTTGGCTGAGAACAGACCATAAATCAGCCTCAGTGAAGAACTTCTTCAGGTCTCTGCTTGGGAAAACAAAAAGCTTTGTGCAAACAAGGCTTCAGGCTCTGGTAAACAGGAATTTCCAGTCTGAGCTGCCTGGCCTGGTGCTGCCTGATGGTCTGACCCAGCCTGAGCCAAGTAGGGCAGCCCAGCACTGTGATGGTGCAAGCAGCTGGTCCTGCTTGGCTTCTGCACGTCCCTGCCACTGCACTGACCTGTGCAAATCTCACCTGGGATTTACTCCCATGGTTTTGCAAAGAAGCAGAAGGACTGAAACAGGTTGTTAGCAGCCTTGTGGTGCTGCCTGTGGGAGCAGCCTCCTTGCTAGCAGCAGCAACAGCCTACAAGACCCAAATATGGACTTTTACACATACATGTTATAGAGTCATAGAGTCACCCAGGTTGGAAGAGAACTCCAAGCTCAGCCAGCCCAACCTAGCACCCAGCCCTGGCCAGTCAACCAGACCATGGCACTAAGTGCCCCAGCCAGGCTTGGCTTCAACACCTCCAGCCACAGCCACTCCACCACCTCCCTGGGCAGCCCATTCCAATGCCAATCACTCTCTCTGACAACAACTTCCTCCTAACATCCAGCCTAGACCTGCCCTGGCACAGCTTGAGACTGTGTCCCCTTGTTCTGTTGCTGCTTGCCTGGCAGCAGAGCCCAACCCCACCTGGCTACAGCCTCCCTGTAGGGAGCTGCAGCCAGCAATGAGCTCTGCCCTGAGCCTCCTCTGCTGCAGGCTGCACACCCCCAGCTCCCTCAGCCTCTCCTCACAGGGCTCTGCTCCAGGACCCTCCCCAGCCTTGATGCCCTTCTCTGGACACCTTCCAGCACCTCAACATCTCTCTTGAATGGAGGAGCTCAGAACTGGACACAGCACTCAAGGTGTGGCCTGAGCAGTGCTGAGCACAGGGGCAGAAGAACCTCCCTTGTCCTGCTGCCCACACTGCTCCTGAGCCAGCCCAGGATGCCATTGGCTCTGCTGCCCACCTGGGCATGTTCCTATGTGAGATGTGGACTGAGGAACTTCCAAAGGAGTCACAGAATCACAGACCTCTGGAGATCATCCAATCCAACCCCCCCTGCTACAGCAGGGGCACCCACAGCAGCTTGCCCAGGATCACAATGTCCAGGCCGGTTTGGATTCTCTCCAGAGAGAGATTCCTCTGCCCTCTCTGGGCAGCCTGTTCCAGAGCTCTGGCACCCTCACAGGAAAGAAGTTTTTCCTCATCTCCAGATGGAACCTTATGCTTGTGCCTGTTGTCCCTTGTCCTGTTGCTGGGCACCACTGAAAAGAGTCTGCCCCCATCCTCTCCCTCCTACCCTTTAGATGCTGGTTAACATTGAGAAAGTCCTCTCTCAGGCTGCTCTTCTCCAGGCTAAACAGCCCCAGGGCCCTCAGCCTCTCACAGAACCACAGAATTAAGCAGCTTGGAAAAGACCTCCAAGATCATCAAGTCCAACCTATCACCTAACACCTTCTAATTAACTAAATCCACTTTTCTCCTCAGAAAGAAGCTCCAGGCCCCTCAGCATCTTTGTAGCCTTCCCTGGCCTCTCTCCAGCAGTTCTCTGACTCTCTCAAACTGGGGAGCCCAGAACTGGACACAATAGTCCAGAGGTGGCAGCCTCAGTTAGGGCAGAATAGAGGGGGGGAGGAGGAGAACCTCCCTTGAACTGCTGACTTAACGCCCCCCAGGAGACCCTTTGCCTTCTTGGCCACAAGAGCACGTTGCTGGCTCGTGGTTACTGCCCTCAGCATGAGAGAGAAACCTCTGGGCAGCCCACTCCCCGTTGGCACAAGACTTGAGAGCTTCACCCTAAACCGACACTAAGCCTCGCTCTAAGTCGAGGACTTGCTTCTACTGCTTGCAATTAGCTGGTGCCAAAGCCCCTCCGAGACAGGGCAGGGGACGAAGCAGATGTGCTGTGCTCCTGAGTGATCTGTTTGAAAGAGTCCAGCTCCACGCTGCCGGCAGAGGAGCTGCGGAGGGCACTGCTCTGCGCTCGCCATTCCCCTATGCCTGGGGGAAATGCTGCTCAGCGCAGCGCTGCCAGGGCTGCAGCAACGCACCCGTGGAGACTCCCACGAGGAGGCAGTGTTGGAGAGAGGATAGGATGGAACAGCATACAGTAGAACAGAATGGAATCAGCCAGGTTGGAAGAGACCTCCAGGCTCAGCCAGACCTCCAACCTAGCACCCAGCCCTGGCCAACCTACCAGACCATGGCACTAAGTGCCCCAGCCAGGCTTGGCTTCAACACCTCCAGGCACAGTGACTCCATCACCTCCCTGGGCAGCCCATTCCAATGCCAATCACTCTCTCTGACAACAACTTCCTCCTAACATCCAGCCTAGACCTGCCCTGGCCCCACTTGAGACTGTGTCCCCTTCTTCTATTGCTGCTTGCCTGGCAGAAGAGCCCAACCCCACCTGGCTACAGCCTCCCTGCAGGGAGTTGCAGACAGCAATGAGCTCTGCCCTGAGCCTCCTCTGCTGCAGGCTGCACACCCCCAGCTCCCTCAGCCTCTCCTCACAGGGCTGTGCTCCAGGCCCTCACCAGCTTCATTGCCCTTCTCTGGACACTTTCCAGCACCTCAACATCTCTCTTGAATTGTCTTTGAAAGTCTCCAGAGCAGGAAATTCCACAACCCCTCTGGGCAGCCTGCTCCAGGGCTCTGTCACCCTCACAGTAAAGAAGTTTCTCTTCGTGTTGAGGTGGAGCCTCCTGTGGTCCAACTTACATCCATTATCTCTTGTCCTATTACCAGGTGCCACTGAAAAGAGCCTGGCACCTTCCTCTCCACACCCACCCCTCAGATATTCATAGACATTAATCAGACTCCCTCCCAGCCTTCTCTTCTCCAGACTAAACACCCTCAGCTCTCTTCACAGGAGAGATGTTCAAGTCCCTTAATCACCCTCACAGCTCCTACTCCCTTAACTTCCCACTCATCCTCACCACACAAACCAGGGCTGTGTTCCTGTTAGTTCTGTATGCAAGGCAGGGCTGCTGCTGCTGCCAGGGCAGGAGCCACTGCTCAGGGACCTTTGCCTCCACGCCAGGCTGCTGTGCTCCCTGCAGACCGCTGTCAGCACGCCCTGGCCCCAAGCACAGAGGGCACCGCGGGGCTTTCTCTCCTGTGCTTTGTGGATAATCATTGACCGAGCAGCTCAACCAGTTCTGCAGGGCTGCTGGCGCTGGCCGCTGCCCGGCGACCCAAGCCAGGGCTCCAGCTCTGCTCTTCATTTGCTACCTGCTGCAAAGAGAAAACTCCAGAGGTTCTGCAGGAATTGTTTTATTGACACTCAAGACTGAGACAAAAATAAACCTAAGGGTGGCCAAAGCAGCTGGGGCCCAACCCCAGACACTGCCCAAACACAGAAAGGGACTTTCCACGAAGAGCTCCTGAGAAACCTAACCAGCCCCTAACGGCAGAGGTTTGGGGACGTCCAGGCAGGATTGTGGGGACCAGAGAAAAGGGATACAGCAAGATTGCAGCAGGAGTGTGGCATTGGCTGGGTTAGCAGGGTGAAGAAAGAGCCCATCTCCTGCAGCCTCCCAAAAAACTGCCTCAGTTCCCTGATGGGAGAGCCACTCAGGACACTCAGCCACCCAGCCCCCGCCTGACAGCCTGCGTGCAAACCAGCAGCGATGAAAGTGCCACAGTCATGCACCTGGGAAACACCTAGGAAGAAGACAGTGGAGAAAGTAGAGAGAATACAGGTTCAGACATTGTGAAGGAGCCTTCGAGCTGCTCCAGGGTGGCACTGAGACATCAGCTGCCCTTGCACACAACAATAAACATGCCAAAAGCTTCAGTGGGTTTTTTTTCTCCTCTCCTTAGTGTTAGAAGTGCTCTTCCTCGCAGGGTACTGGAGTGCTCTGGGTGCTGGAGTGCTCTGGGTTCTTGTCTTGCAATGCAAATGTGGTCCCCAAGCTGCCACACAAGGTATGCATGGTCCTTGTGCCACCACACAAGGCGTCTGTGGTCCCCACACTGCCATGCGAGGTGTGTACAGTACCTGCATCACTGCACAAGGTGAGCACGGTCCTTGAGCCCTTGTGCAAGGTTTGTGCAGCCCCCGTGCTGCCGTGTGAGGTCTGCACAGTCCTTCAGCCATGGTGCAAGGTGTGCACAGTCCTTGCACCATCATACAATGTTTGCATGGTCCTTGAGCCCTCGTTCAAGTTATGTGCAGCCCCCATGCTGCCGTGTGAGGTCTGCACAGTCCTTCAGCCGTGGAGCAAGGTGTGCATAGTCCCTGCACCATCATATTGTGTGCATGGTCCTTGAGCCATCATACAAGGGATGTGCAGCCCCCATGCTGCCGTGTGAGGTCTGCACGGTCCTTCAGCCATGGTGCAAGGTGTGCGTGGGCCCTGCACCACCACACAAGAAGGCAGCAGCAGCCTCTTATGACACCATCCCGCAACGGCAGCCGCCTCTTGTCGCACCACTACAAGACAGCAGCCGCCTCTCATGGCACCGTCACACGACAGCAGCCGCCTCTCGTGGCACCATTTCTGCGTGGCCGTGGGGCAATCCGCCCGGAAGGCTCCTGGCAGCGCCCGGGCTCAGCGGAGGGTCTCGCCGAGGCAGGGCAGGCAGGCGCAGCAGGCGCAGAGGCTGAGCAGAGCGGTCAGCAGGGCGGAGAGCCGCGACGGGCGCTGGTACTTGATGGCTTTCTTCACCTCGCCGCCGCTCTGGGCGATGTAGTCGAGGGTGCGCAGGACGTGGTGCTCCACGCTGTCGGCGGCGCCGTGCTGCTCAGCCTGCAGCCCCTCCAGCTGCAGGAACAGCCCATGCAGCTCCACCATCTGCATTTCCAGCTCCAGCAGCTGCCGCTGGCGCATCTCGGCCAAGGCCAGGTGCCGCTTGGCCTTGAGATCCTCCAGGTCTCGGCCCACGATGCGGGGTGCCTCGGGGCTGTCAGCCAGTCGGTCCACGTCCTTGGTGCCCAGGTTGACGCCCGCCAGCTCCGCCTGCCTCTCGATCTGCTCCTTCAGCCTCTGCCGGTAGCGGTTCTCCCGGGCGTAGTGGCGGGCGAGGATGGCGTGGTACCGGCGCAGCAGCAGCCACAGCTGGGTCTGGCGGATACGGGGGCTCGCCTGCCCCGGTGCCCGCTCCGGTGCCAGCGGCAGGGCCCCCAGCTGGGGCTGCAGAGCCATGGCCTCCCGCGCGAAGGTGGCTCTGGCAGCACCGAGCCCCATCTTCTCCCGGGAGATGCTGTCCTCGGAGGTGCAGCACAGAACTTTCTGCTGCCTCCTGTCAATGCCCTCAGAGAGCTGCTCCAGGCGGTCCAGCGCCTGCCAGAGCTTGGCCGCCTCCTGCAGCGCCTGGCTGACGGGGTTGGCATCGTCGCCAGCCAAGGCTGGGTTGTCGAAGCACATGGGATCCTCATGCAAGCCCCCTTCGGCTGCGGCTCGCTGCCGCAGCTCTGCCAGCCGGTCCCTCATGCTCGGCACCAGCCGCCGGCACCCTCCGCGGGACGGGTGACACATGAGGGAGGGGAGGCACGAAGCTGCAGCGCCCTGCGTCAGCGGGAAGCTCTTAAAACCTCCTGTCCCGGTGCCCGAGCAAATATTGATGGAGGAGGGCAGGTTGTCCTGCGTCAGCTGCCGGGCTGGACCCCGCCGCCCCGAGCCACCGGCGGGGAGGAGAAAGGGGTTCTGGAGAGGCAGAACGGGACGAAGGCAGCCTGGGCGGGAGGGCTGCCAGCACCGCCGGCGTCACGGGAGAGGCTCCTCAGGCTCCAGCTCTGGCCCTCCCCCTCCTGGAACAAAGGGCTTTTATTCACCGAGAAACAAGAAGCCCACAGGTCTGGGCTGCCAGGGGTGTGCCCGCTCCGCACTCCCGCAGCCCCCCCGCCCCACGGTGCTACTGCCATCCTGCGCCCCAAAAGCGCCTTCAGGCAGCCCCGAAGGAAGACGAAGTGTGCAAGCATACACTGCAGTCTACCCCAGACCTCAGAATGTGCCTCAGAAAGCAGGTGCTGATAAGGATCGAACAACCGAAGGGCAAATCACCCTGTACCTGCTTTGAACTGAAATGGTGAGAGGCGAAGCTTGGCTTCCCCAACCCTGGCAAGGCTCCGAGAGCCGGACAGTGCCCCAGAGCTGCTAACAGCACCTGCAATGCCCTGCGGATGTGAACCATCACATGAGAAGCTGACCAGAGGATGGAAGAGAGTGCTTTGGGGTGTTCCAGGCTGGAAATGAACGTTGAGATGCCAGAGCTGACCTGCACATGAGGGCAAAGGAACATTTGAGCCCACACACTGCTGAAAGGCAGCAAACCCACAGCTTCAGCCCAAAACATCTGCAAAACTTAAGCAGAGTTGTGCAAAATGCATTTCACAGAGTCACAGACTGCAAGGGGTTAGAAGGTACCCTCCAAGGTCATCTTGTCCAACCCCACTGCAGTCAGCAGGGACACCTCCAGCTAGATCAGGTAGCTCAGGGCTCCATCAAGTCTGACCTTGAATGACTCCAGGGATGGGGCCTCCAGCACATGCCAGGGCAACCTGCTGCAGTATTTCGCCACCCTGGCTGTGCAGAACGTGTTCTCTACCACACCAGTGTGTCACATCATGTAGTTTAGAACACGTTTTGCCACCTGTGACCTCAGTGCAGGAGGCTTCTGCACCTGGTATCACCTACCAAGTGGGGAACAGACACCAATCACCTGCTGTCGGTGGGAGTGAGGGCAAAGGGTGGCTTGGCAGAGGGAAGCAGCTCTGAAGAGTGCCATTCCTTCTAATTCCACCCACTGGATGTACTTAGCAGGGGGAGCTCCAGCACTCGTGCAGCACAGGTTTCATTTTGTTCTCCAGCAGCAGCAAGGCCAAGAGAAGAAAAAGAAAAGCTTTTCTTTTCCTGGGGCCTGGAATCCGAAAGGAATTTCCACGTGATTCCGTTTGAATCGGTGCAATGAAATGAAAGATCAAGGGATTAAAGAGGGGCAAAGCCAAGGTACTCCGTTGTGAGAGCAAGACAGGGTGGGACAGGCTTGAGGGAGGGCTGAATGGCTCCGGAGCCCAAGGAGGAGACAGCTGGCTCTGAAGTATTAAACTGCCTGCACCTGGTGGGACACAAAGGCTTTGGAGACTTCGTGTGGCATAGTCCCCAACCCCTCCCTGCCTGCATCTGGAGCATCACAGGGTCAGCCTCATCGAGCTCTGCCATTTGCCTGTGGCCAGCATCATAGAATCATAGAATCAAGCAGGTTGGAAGAGACCTCCAAGCTCAGCCAGTCCAACCTAGCACCCAGCCCTGGCCAAGCAACCAGACCATGGCACTAAGTGCCTCATCCAGGCTTTGTTGAGCACCTCCAGGCACAGCGACTACATCACCTCCCAGCCCATTCCAATGCCAATCACTCTCTCTGACAACAACTTCCTCCTAACAACCAGCCTGAACCTGCTCTGACACAACTTGAGGCTGTGTCCCCTTGTTCTGTTGCTGCTTGCCTGGCAGCCTGCAGCCTCCCTTCAGGGAGTTGTAGGCAGCAATGAGCTCTGCCCTGAGCCTCCTCTGCTGCAGGCTGCACACCCCCAGCTCCCTCAGCCTCTCCTCACAGGGCTGTGCTCCAGGCCCCTCCCCAGCCTTGATGCCCTTCTCTGGACACCTTCCAGCACCTCAACATCTCTCTCGAATAGAGGAGCCCAGAACTGGACACAGCACTCAAGGTGTGGCCTGAGCAGTGTTGAGTACAGGGACAGAAGAACCTCCCTTGTCCTGCTGCCCACGCTGCTCCTGATATTGGCCCCTGGCCAAACTCAAGACCTTGAGCCCCAAGGGGCCCAGGCTGGCCACCAGGCCAAGGAGCTTGCAGCCAAGCCTGGCACCAGCCATGCCCGGCTGCAGGTGCTGCTTACGCAGGAAAAGCCCTGTTTAAACAACATTATCACTGCCGTTTGACTACAGGGCAAGAACAGGCAGGACAGAAAGGAGCAGTTTTGTGTTTCACATTAAATATCCCTTAAAAATAGGGAGGACTTACCTCCTTGAGCCAAGTCTCATCACCTGAACTGACCTGTGTCCCTTGGTGGGACAGGAATCTTCTCCTTCTCCTGCTCCTCACCCACTCCGGTACTGCTTGAGGAGGCTCTGCACAGATCTATCCTCCCAGAAAGCAATTCCATGTAGTTTCCCCAGAAATCACAGAATGGCTCAGGTTGGAAGTGACCTCAGAGATCATCTCCTCCAATCTCCCCCTGCCATGGGTAGGGAAACCTCAACTTAACAGCTCAAAGCCTGGTTTGGAACAGCCCCAGGGAGGAGGCATCCAGTCTCTCTGGGCAGCCTGTTCCAGAGTCTCATCAAGCTTGTACCGAAGAATTCTGCCTAAGATGCAGTCTAACCCTGCTCTCCCTCAGCTTCAAACCATTCCTCCTGGAAACAGCTCCAGATACCCTCATGAAAGTCCCTCTGTAGCCTTTCTGTAGGATACCTTCAGGTACTGGAAGGCAGCTCTAAGGTCCCCCTGGAGTCTTCTCTTCCTGGGCTGAATGAAAATCGTATTTTGGAGCCAGGCTGTGTGCTCATCTGGGTTCCAGATCTTAGTGATTCCTTGCCCTTGAGGACCTCCATTACTGTCCTGAGATCTGCAGAGTTTATCCTAAAGTTTCCACGTCTACTTTAGGAAAGTTTTCCTTCCTAGGAATCACAGAATCATAGAATCAGGCAGGGTTGGAAGGGACCACAAGGAGCAGCCAGTTCCAACCTCCCCTGCCATGCTCAGGGACACCCTACCCTAGAGCAGGCTGCACACAGCCTCAGCCAGCCTGGCCTTAAACACCTCCAGCCATGGGGCCTCAACCACCTCCCTGGGCAACCCATTCCAGCCTCTCACCACTCTCATGCTCAACAACTTCCTCCTCACCTCCAGCCTCACTCTCCCCACCTCCAGCTTCACTCCATTCCCCCCAATCCTGGCACTCCCTGACAGCATAAAGTCCCTCCCCAGCTTTTTTGTAGCCCTCTTCAGACATTGGAAGGCCACAAGAAGGTCACCTGGGAGCCTCCTCTTCTGCAGCCTGCACAGCCCCAACTCTTTCAGTCTGTGCTCACAGCAGAGCTGCTGCAGCCCTCTGAGCATCCTCCTGGCCCTGCTCTGGACACTCTCCAGCATCTCCACATCCCTCCTGTAACAGAGGCTCCAGAACTGGATGCAGTGCTCCAGGTGGGGTCTACTTCTTCTAAATACAGATTTAACTTGTGTTGAATCCCAAAAAAGTTATTTCCTTCTTACACTGCAAACTCCATTTGACATCTTTTTTGCCCTCTGAACCTCTACACCATGTAGTAAGCAATGCAAAAGCAAAGGAAGAGTTTTAGTTTTCTTTTTTTTTTCCTTTTTTGATTATTTTTTTTTTATTATTAAGACAATCCCACAGCTGAAAAATGAAACATCCTAGATTACAGAAGTGACTTCCAAAAAAAAATAACAACCCCAACAACAACAACAACAACAACAACTAAAACCAACCAAAAAAAAAAAAAACAAACCAACCCCAAACCCTCTAGGAAAAAAAAACAACAAAACAACAAACAATAAAACAAAACAGAACTTTACAAATTTACATTTGTACAATACAAAAAACCAAAAACCAAACAAACCCTTAACAGCTCATTGCATATAAATATTACATTTGGTCTGCCCACGAGTGGCATCAAAAATCCCTGAAGCATTTTCATTTAAAGGGACCTGAGATTAGCAGATGTGAAGATATGGGCATAAATATCACCTGGGAAAAGAAAGAAGCCCAAACCAAGATTAGAATTAAAACTTGATATAGAAAAGTCCACAGAAAGCCTAATAGCTTTGTGCATTTGCTTTTTGTTGGGGGGGTTGTGTGTGGAGGGTGTGGGGAGGAGTAGCTTGAAATCAGCCAGGAAGCGAACCGTAAGTGAGCCCAAACGGCCTGAATGTCATCGCTGCGACGGAGGGCTGCTGTAAGTGGCTGCTGGAGGAATGAAGAGCCTCTGGTAGGACTTCTACAGGCCAGGGGAAAAAAAAAAGCATCATCAGGTGTTGATTTCTGAAGATGTCCCAGCAGGCAGCACTCTCTGAGGAGGCATTTTAGGAAGAGAAACGGCGGCTTTTGGGTTGGTCTGCCCAAGAGGGGTGCAGCTGCGGGGCAGAGGTTGCGGCACCAACCTCCTCCTGCTAACGCTCTGGCCCGTGGCTCCCCCACAACAGCTCCTCACGGACCCCAAGCTCAGGAAGAGCCATGGCCTTGCCAGTTCAAAAGCCAAACCCCAAGAAGCTGCTCTGAATTGTCCATGGGTTTCAAGATTCTCCAAGCACTGCCACATTTGCCCACTCTGAAATGTGGCTGTGAAGTTGCCCAGCGGCAGCATCAACCCAACACAGCGCTGAGCTGCTCAGCTTTCCTCTGAACTCTCACAAACACATACCAGGTACCCACATCCATGCACATCAACTCATTTAAGCACCATTTTGACAACACTTGAGAGAGTCAATTAAGGCTGTGACAGCAGTTCCACTGGAAATCAAATTTGTCAGTGACAGCAATTCCACTGGAAATCGAATTTGTCAGGGATTCGTAGCACAGTTAAGAGTTTGCTGTGGGGCTGAACATGACATAGTAAAAATGTACAAGCTTCCAACAGGTCTTTGAGTTTCTAATACTAAGAGGAAAAAAAAAGAGAGAGAGAAAAAGACCATTCTGAGTTGAATTCTGCAGGCTGTTATTTACTGTACAGGAAGGAGTTTGCTTTTTGCTGCGTGTAAGCCTCGGGCACGCTAACGTTCGGAAGTGATCTAGCACACATGCGTGGTGAGCTTCTAGAATGCAGACTGCAAAGAGGACAAGGGCAGCTCCCTACCACACCAAGCACAGATTCGTCCTGGGCTTTGCTAAACTGCTCCTCTGCAGGCTAGCAGGGCAAGAATTGGGGTTCTAGGAAACTCTGCCTGATGGCTTGGAAGGATCACAATCAAGAAACGTAAATGCACACTGAAAACAACCCCACTGAACTCAGGACACAGAGCAAGGGTAGCAGGAGAGTCCATGGCAGGGCAGGCAAGACATCCTTAGGCATACAGCTGTTCACTTCTCCCTGCCACTCACTGCTCAGATGACACTCATCAAGCTCTTGGAAGAAATCAGTGATTTCAACTTGTTTTCTTGCATTAACACCGCTTGTCAGAAAGACTCCAGACACCCAGGAGCTGCCTTTCCAAAGGCTCAACAAGGTTCATCTCACTTCTGGCAGTCAAGAGAGCCTCCAAAGAGTGTCAAAACCAACCTGCAGCAGTTGCTGCTTCCACAGGTTTTAGAGTGCTCAAAAGACTCTCTTAATGATGCCACTGGTGGCAGCTCTTTGCAGCGCTCTCTGTCTCCACAGCCTTTCTGCTGCGGTGCAGAAGCAGCCAAGGTGTTTGCTTAAGAAAACATCCACGGAAAATGAAAACACACAAAAGGACACAACACTGTCAGCAGCCAAAAACCCCTCCACAAATCGTCTCATGATTCTGTTTAAATGCAGGGTGGGGTTGGCTGGGATGGGAGGGGAGAGTGGTGGCTTCAGCTGAGAGAAAGAACTGATGAGAAAGCTGATGGAGAAAGAAGTGGGAAGAAGAGAGAGAGAAAGCAGTGATCAAACTGCTCAGACCCATCAAGCACCAA
This sequence comes from Pogoniulus pusillus, assembly GCF_015220805.1. Lineage (NCBI taxonomy): Eukaryota > Metazoa > Chordata > Aves > Piciformes > Lybiidae > Pogoniulus > Pogoniulus pusillus. The sequence goes on along the minus strand of NC_087282.1, from coordinate 3,735,956 downwards.
CAGAAAGGGTTTTTTGGGTTATTTAGAAGAGAAAGATGAGGCTGGAAGTGCAGGACTCCTGCAGGGGTTACATCAACTGTGAGCCACACAGCAAGGGGGAAAATAGGAATCATTCAGCAGAGATGTGTTAAGAGGACAGGGGGTTGAACCAAGTGAGGTTTTAGGTAGCACAGTCCTGCTGCTGGCTTCCCCATGGGATCCAGAAGCATTTTCATGTGGGCTACGGGTGGCCACTGAAGTTCAGAGCAGCCAAGAAGCCAGCCCTCAAACTGCCTTCATTGCCATTAAATCTGGGAATGGTCCTAGTCAAGAAAAGAAGGCAGATCTACAAAAAAAAGGACAGCCTTGGGGGGGGGGGAAATGGCATAGAAACAATGAAATCTTAATCTAGCCAAACCAGAATTCACCCAGGTGTCTTCAGCTCCCCAAAGAGCAGCCTAAAGAACTCCAGGGGCAATAAAGAGAGCACAGCAAAGAGAAAACCAAAAGGTGAGAGAGAAAATAAAGAGCATGCAAAGACTGGGCTGAACCGAAACAGCAGCAGAATAAGCTTTGTCATTCAGGCCCTGCCTGGGAAGAACTGGGAGCAGAGGCAGCAGATTTGTAGGCAGCAGAAGTCAGAGAACAAAGCTGCACACCAGACCCTCAGCCCTATCTCTGCAGAGGATGACGAGTGAGGGGCTGGCTAAACAACCAGGACACTGGCTCTTGTTTTAGCAGGTGTCTCTGGATGCCCTCAAGTTGCCCTGGCAAGTGATGAGGGCTCACACAAGACTGTACAACTAGAGACAGCATCAATACCACAGAGCAGCCCCGAGCCTGCCTGCAGCCTTGCTAGCCTTCAGGAGTCTGACTCAGACCTTCAAACTCTTGTTTTAAGCAGAGTTTTGGAGCTAACTGAAAGCAGAAGGAGAGGGGCTGTGGTCCTGACTGCCACACATCAGGCAGTACAGCCAGCCAGAAGCTTGAGACGCTGGCTGAGCAGCCAGGGTTTGGCTTAGGGAGTAACATGGTGCAAGGGTTACATCATTTCACTGCTTCTGCTGCACCTCATGGGTCAATACTGAGCTTTCTGCAACCAGAAGTGGCTCCTGCAGGGATCTGGATTTTGACAAGTGTCCAAGTTACTGGGAAATCATGATTCCATGGAAGGAGGCTATGAGAAATCAGCTCCCTGACTTGAGAGAAAGAACCCAGCTACAAAACCGAGTCGAAATAACATCTTTAAACCCAGGTTATTTCTTTCATGCTTAGAAAAGGTTCTCATGCACAAAAAAAAAGGGTTGGCTTTTTTTTTTAATCTTCATTTTTTGTGTGTTTTGTTTGTTTTTGTGTCTTTTTTTTTACACTAAGCAACAGTCCTGTTGTTCTAGCACACCCTGCTGTTAACCAGGTATCACATCTGACTAATACTTACGCCGCAGCAAAGTGATGCTTCGCTGTTATCTTCACAGTACTTCATTACATAGAAAAGATACATTGAAAGAACATATTTAATATCACTCTAGTTGCTGCTAAAAATACACAAACTTGGGTGGGGGGGGAGAAAAAAAAACCACCAGGAGAAAACAAAACCAGAAGGGATTTCTCTGGAATCCAAATCCACGCCCTTCCTCTCTTCCCAACCCCCTTAGACAAAATAAATAGGTGGATTTTCAGCCAGTCCAAAATCTAGGAGAAGCCTTTTTCTTTCTGCTTGCATTTCAAGGTTTGCAGGCTTTAGAAGAGAAATAGTATTACATCAGCTGAAGGGGACTGATCTAAAGAGGATGATTCTGGCTATGAACTGAGGTGTACATGCTATTCCTGCTTACCATATGTAGAAGGATCAGTGAAAGAAAGAATACATTGCTCATAAATATATAGGGGTGTGTGTGTGTATATATATATATATACAGATACACGAGAGAGATGACAGGACAGCTGTTTCTATTTTAAAACCCGACACAGAACTAGGAGAACCTCTGAATTCTATCCCCCCCCCAACACAAATACAGCTGAATCAGACCTAGAAGAGCCTCTGCTCTTCTTTTCTCTCCCATCCAAACACAACTGAATCAGGAGAGCCTCTGCACTTCTTCCCCCGCCCCCAACACAAACACAACTGAATCAGAACTAGGAGAGCCTCTGCACTTCTTCTCCCCCAACACAAACACAACTGAATCAGAACTAGGAGAGCCTCTGCACTTCTTCCCCCCACAACACAAACAGAACCGAATCAGAACCAGGAGAGCCTCTGCACTTCTTTCCCCTCCAACGCAAACAGAACCGAATCAGAACCAGGAGAGCCTCTGCACTTCTTTCCCCTCCAACGCAAACAGAACTGAATCAGATCTGGAAGAGCCTCTGCTCTTCCTTTCTCTCACCCCCATCCACACACAACTGAATCAGAACTAAGCCTCTGCACTTCTTCCCTCCCCCAAAACAAACACAAACGAATCAGAACTAGGAGAGCATCTGCACTTCTTCCACACACACAAACAGAACTGAATCAAAACTAGGAAAGCTTCTGCTCTTCTTTTGCCCCCATCCAAACACAACTGAATCAGAACTAGGAGAGGCTTTGCACTTCTTGCTCCCCCCCAACATAAACAGAACTGAATCAGAACCAGGAGAGCCTCTGCGCTTCTTGCTCCCCCCCAACATAAACAGAACTGAATCAGAACTAGGAGAGCCTCTGTGCTTCTTTTCTCTCGCCCCCATCCAAACACAACTGAATCAGAACTAGGAGAGCCCCTGCTCTTCTTTCCCCTCCCCCCAACGCAAACAGAGCCGAATCAGCTCTAGGAGAGCCTCTGCACTCCTCTCCCCTGCATCCAAACACAACTGAATCAGAACTAGGAGAGCCTCTGCACTCCTCTCCCCTGCATCCAAACACAACTGAATCAGAACTAGGAGAGCCTCTGCACTCCTCTCCCCTGCATCCAAACACAACTGAATCAGAACTAGGAGAGCCTCTGCACTCCTCTCCCCTGCATCCAAACACAACTGAATCAAGTCCAGAAACAAATCACACCTGATTCAAAACGTCCCTTCAAAACATGAAAAGGCTGATGTTTTATTTTTTGTACTGTACCATAAAGTCACATTAATGCTCTGAGCAATTTGGGATAAACTCTCCTCCAGCACAAAACTAAACCTCTGTGTTTTATTCAAGTCATTTTGCATCTAACTAGGATTTTTTTTTTCATTTTATTGTATATATATATATATATATATATTTTAAGAAAGAGAGATAAAATAGCTACTGCTTCATATAGAAAGTCCAAAAAATTAAATTCCTTCTGCATCTGAGAATATCCACGGGTCACTCTCTGCTGCCTGAGGGTTTCCAGAGTTATTGACCAAGCTGTGCACAGAACAACTGCAAGGATATTGAGTGAAAGGTTAATAAAACCCAAAAGAAAAACTCCACCAGAGCTTTCAAGTCTCTTTTAGTTTGTTCTCTCCCTAAGAACTCAACTCTCTTAACCAAGCCAGAACTGTCAGATTGCTTCAGACAACGGAAGAGGATTAAGTCCCAGCTACATTCCAGCCTGACCCTAGGCAGTAAGAGGCTGCTCACCTCCAGCTCAAACATCTGCTGCTGGTCACCAAGGGGCAACACCGCAAAGGTGCTGATACACTCTACCATCACTACCAACATCACTCCTGCTTTCAAGTCAGAGTTTTGAGGGAGAGCAAGAGTACAGTGCAACATGAATTCTCTTCTGGAAGCTTAAAACGCCAGAGTCTGTCTGGAGGATGAGCACAGGAGCTTATCTGTGCTGCCAGCCCCCAGAGGTACCCAAACTTCATCCCGCTCCCTCAGTGCCCTCCAGGAGCAAATCAAACCGATCACAGATCTGCACTGAGCAAGAAAGGTGTGGGAGGCAGCAGAGTGCCTACCTGCTGACAACCTTCTGCTTCTGAAAACTCTGAGAATTACTGAGACTTGTTCTCATTGGGGCAACACAATGAAGATATTTCACTCTACAACTCCACAAGCAATTCCAGCCCTCTACGCCCCTTTCTTGCCTCTTCATCACCAGGTGCTGAACAACAGCATCTATTTTCTTTTCCATTTCCAGTAGTTGTAAATAGAGGTAGCTGAGCTACAATTTAAACAGCAACAACAACAAAATAAAATCACCTTATGCTTTGAAGAGGAGGAGGAACCTTTCAAATGCTGAAGTCACCCCTTAGCTGCACAATCTCTATTAACACTATAAAAATAGGAGAGGACCAAAAAGAAAACAAACAAACCAAAAAGGAAGGAAAAAAAAAAGAAAATAGATGCAAGTTAACTTTTGCATTTGGCACCTTTTTTTGTCTAGATATCCGTTAACTTCTCAAGTATTCTCTTTTAATAAAGTTAATGCACACATAGGACACACCACATCGAAGGTTTGCTACATATTTACAAGGCACCAACCCTTTGTCACTCTGTACATGAAGAAAGAACCCATAGAAAGCACGCCAGGACCCCTCCCTCCCCCCCCCCCCCCCCCCACCCCCCCCCACCCCCCACTGAACTGTCAGTATAGACATCAGCTCAGCACAACTCATCAACGTTTGGCCTGGGAAGATTAAAATAATCCAGATCCTTCTTACAAGATAGAAACTGTAAACATTTTTTAGCTGCCTTTAGGATTGGTGTATTGTGCAAAAAGTTATTCATTATTACTGTGTATAAGGATTTTTATGGCAGAAACCACATAAAAACTCTGTAAGAAGGTGCTAGTTCTATACAATACAAACCCAAAACACAAAAGAAAGGAGGGAGAGAAGTCAGAATGGGTGGCTGGAAAGCATCATGTTCTCAGCTAGAAGCTGGAAGCCTCTCGGATGGGATGAACTGGTAGTGTGTGTGTGTGGGGGGGGGGTGGGTTGGGGAGAGAAAGGGGAGGAGGGAAGAATTTCTGTAATTTAAGGCCTAATGACTAAGGCTTGTTCTGACCAATGAAGTGTGGCAATCCAAAGCTCCAAAACAAATGCAAAACTGACATCATGGAAAAGCACCACTGTGAAAGGTGAGTGGAGTCCCCGCAGCAACGACTTGCTTGGTAGATTGTTTGGGTTTCTGTTTTTGTTTCTTTTTTTTTTTGTCTTTTTACTTTTTTTTTTTTTTTCTGGTAAAATCCCTGCAGTAAAAGGCCATTTGAAGTTCTAAAAAGTCTTCCAAAAGTTTGGTTGGTTTTGTGTTTTGCTTTTTTTTTTCCCCCCACCTGTCAATAATTCCATCCCATCAGATGGCTGACCCTGGCTTTCTCTGTCATTTTCCTCACCCTGCCTGACCTGGAAGTACCAAGGTTCAAAGGATCCTCGGTGTGCACGAAGTTGTCGTTGTCGGAGTCGTCGTTGTACAGGACGGTTCTCCTGCCCTCGTTCCTGGTTTTGATCCGGGGGGGCCTGCTGAACCTCCCCCCGAACATGTTCTCCCCAAACTGCCCTCCAAACAGGGTCTCGAACTCGTCGTCCGCAATCCGGGCGCGCTTCGCTCTGGTGGCTCCTCGGGAAGCTCCTCTGCCTCCTCGGCCTCTTCTTCCTCCCCTGCCGCCACCTCGTCCCCTGCCGCAGCCTCTTCCGCCTCTACCGCCTCTTCCTCCTCGACTCCACCTCCCCCACCGCCCCCATCTCCCTCTCCTCCCTGTTCCTCTGCCCTGCCAGTTCCGCTTCCCGCCGGCGATTTTCCTCTTGATCTTCCTCTTGGGCTTTTTGGACTGCACAACCTTGCTGTAGTCGTGGTCGCCGTCGATGTAATCCTGATCCGTCCGCGACGTCGACTCCGAGTCCGAGTCGGAGCCGCTCCTGCTCTCAGAACTGGAACTGGACCCCGACTCCCCGCTTTCCGACGAAGACAAACCAGATTTCTCCTTCAATTCTCTCTTCTTCTTCTCCTCCTCCTCTTCCTCCACCTCCTCCAGACGCTCATCCTCCTCTGATGCGCTCAGCAGCTTCCTCTTGACTCCCGCCCGCGGTTCTCTGCCATCACCGTTTGTGAGCGGTCCCTCGGGAGAGTGATCTAAGCGAACACAAAACAAACCCTATCGGTTATCAGCGCTCATGCCCCAGCCAAGGAGGATACAAGAAGTGGGATTTGCCTCATCTGCCTTTGAGCTGTGCTCTGGAAATGGTCCAGCTCTGCGCTGCTCGCCACAGATGACCTTTATGTGCTGTGGAGACAAAGAGGTGCTCGAAAGGAAAGTTTATCAGACAAAGCAAACACAGAGCACCTAGTCTGGAAGCAGGCACCGCAGACTCTGCTGACTCTCTGTTCAGTGAAGCTCCAGGCTGACTGGGTGAGACACAAACAGCTAACCTTTAGCTAAAATGAGTCCTGCCCGGGGTGCAGATAGGCAAAAGACTCCTTCTACACACAAAAAGAGCACTTTGCAAGCAGTATTTGTTCCCCATCAGATGTATGTTCTCAGAAGGCTCACTGCAGGGAACACAATTCCAAGGCAATAGCCTATGAAGATTGCTGAGCACCTTAACTGAAATGCAGAAAGGATCCCACTGGCCTGGGACCCAAAATACTCAGAGTGATGAATCTGACAAGGAAGATTAAACATCTTCTTTAACACGGGAGATGAAAAGCTCAGCTGCAACACTGATGCAGGACAGAAAGGCTTCGGGGCTTCAGCCAAGGCTCACTCATCACCCACCTCAGTGCAAAGTCTGGTTCCCAGTACATCCCTGTCCCAGAGACAGTTTCAAACAGTATTTCCCCTCTAATCACAACCAATCAGTCACGATTATGGCTAAAACATTTACAACTTTAACCCTTGGTTTCAACTTGAGGATTTGTTGGGTTTGTAACTCCTAAAGGAAGTGTAATTCTCAAGATGTTTAAGAGTAATCAAACTTTTCTAGCTGGAGGAATCTTAAAGGACCTCAGGTGCACACCACACCTCAGAGAGGAGACCAGAGAACTGGAAGAAGAAAGGGAAATTCAGCTCTTTAACGTGGTTTGGAAACATGGCATAACTCTAGACTCAGCTAACACCACCATAAGCATCAGAACAGAAGCAGCATCTTCCCTGCCTAGTGAACCCAGCCACACAAAGCCCAGGATACTGATTACTTCTCACCTTGTTTCACTGGTGTGGATTTGCTCCGGACTGGCCTGCTTTTCCCTGGATCCATAGGATTTCCACTTCTGCTCTGTGCATTTGAGCCTGAGGAAGATGGCTGACCTTCCAGCTCTTCACCAGCTGCTGAGCCTACAGCTTCTTCTGCTGTGTCTGAAACTATAGACAGGACACCACTAATGTGACAGAAATGTGTATCCTCTGTTTATAGGGTTGCAATGCAAAGCTGTTTGGGGAGGTTTTCTATCATCTGAGTTAGCCCAGGTCAGGAGGTTGATCTCCCTGAGCTGCCTCTGCAGTCATGAAGATACAGATTGCTCCATGGTGTCATGCTAAGGAAGCTTAATGCCTTTGCAAGGGCTGTATCAGAGAAGCCCACGGCCAGGGAACTCAGGCTCCTCTCACTAGGCTAATTCTCACCTAGGACAGACCTAGGTTCCCTATTCTCTGACCCTCCCCGAGGGCCAAGTTCAGTATAACCCAACCCACAGACAATTATTTCCATGACCTTGCTGCTTGCCCTCTCAGCAGGAGGCTTTTGCATGTGTCTCATGAACATAAAAGTCAATCTGCCCACACCAGTTGCTGCAGGAGAAAGGATGCACTTAGAAAAATATTCCTCACCATGAGATGAAACTGAAGAACTAGTCCTAGTCAAAGGCAGTGAGGTATTCTGGTTGGGTTTGGGTTGAATCTTCATTTGCTTCTGTTTCCCTTTTGGGCTGAAGACACAAAATATCCCAAAGAGATAAAACTGTTAGTACCAAAAGACTCAAATCCAATTTGCTTTGCAACAGGCCTCGTTTCTTGCAGCCAATGCACACCACGAGTGAGCTCCTTCTCCCACTGCTGGCACGTGGAAATGGTTACAGTAGTGTTCTGTTTGCTAAGTGGATAGGAGCTTGCAAGAACAAGATTTTCTCTCACCTTTCAAAACAAACACTATCATTAGAGGAGAATCAGAGGAGGATTGTGGAATCTTTTCAGAGACCATTAAAGCTCATCTAGTACACCCCCCCCTGCACTCAACAGAGAGATCTTCAACTAGAGCAAGTTGCTCAGAGCCCTAAACAAACTGGGATGGTTAGAGGGATGAGGTATCTACCACCTCTGTGGGCAACCTGGGCCAGGGGCTCAACATTCTCAGTGGAGAAAATGTCTTGCTTCTACCTAGTCTAAATGTCCCTCTTTTAGTTTCAAACCATCAGCCCTTGTCCTGTCACAGCAGGCCTTGCTAAAAAAATCTATCCCCAGATCTTTCTTACAGGCCTCTTTTTAAGTACTGAAAGGCCACAAGAAGGTCTCCATGAAGCCTTCTCTTCTCCAGGCTGAACAAGTCTCTCAGCCTAGCCTCAGAGTAGAAGGGATCCAGGATCTGGATCACTGATGTGGCCTCCTCTGGACCTGCTGTTCTGAGGACTCCAGAGCTGGACCCAGCACTGCAGCTGGGGTCTCAGCAGAGCAGAACAGAGCAGAGCAGAGCAGGAAAATCCCCTCCCTTAACTAAGATAACACCTGATGCAGAAGTCAGAAAGCCATCACACAGCACTTCTTTTCAACAATTACTAAACTAAGGCAAACATACTAAACTAAGGCCTTCCATTTTATAGAGTCACAGAATGGTTTAGGTTGGAAGGGACCTCCAAGCCCATCCAGTTCCAACCTCCAGCCATAGGCAGAGACACGTCCCACTAGAACAGGTTGCTCAAGGCCTCATCCAACCTGGCTTAGAGCACCTCCATGGAGGGAGCATCCACAACCTCCCTGGATAGCCCACTTCCTCCAGAGGGACAACTTCTCACCATGTGGTCTTTCACTGTCAGAACTGTGCACAAACTCCAAACTGTGCACGGAATTGAAGCTCCTGATTTTATCACCCCGAAGAGCAATGGCATCAGGAAATGAATCACAGAATCACAGAATCAACCAGGCTGGAAGAGACCTCCAAGCTCATCCAGTCCAACCTAGCACCCAGCCCTGGCCAAGCAACCAGACCATGGCACTAAGTGCCCCAGCCAGGCTTGGCTTCAACACCTCCAAGCATGGCGACTCCACCACCTCCCTGGGCAGCCCATTCCAATGCCAATCACTCTCTCTGACAACAACTTCCTCCTCACATCCAGCCTAGACCTGCCCTGCCACAACTTCACACTGTGTCCCCTTGTTCTGTTGCTGCTTGCCTGGCAGAAGAGCCCAACCCCACCTGGCTACAGCCTCCCTTCAGGGAGTTGTAGCCAGCAACGAACTCTGCCCTGAGCCTCCTCTGCTGCAGGCTGCACACCCCCAGCTCCCTCAGCCTCTCCTCACAGGGCTGTGCTCCAGGCCCCTCCCCAGCCTTGCTGCCCTTCTCTCAACACCTTCCAGTACCGCAACATCTCTCCTGAATTGAGGGACCCAGAACTGTACATGGTACTCTGACTGCTTCTTCACCAAGAGCTGCCTACCCCTGTGAGCTGCAGTGGCAGCAGCAGCAGCTGTCACTCCGTTACCTGGATGCTCTGCTAGTTGAGGGTGAGCTGCTACTGCTTCGTAGTCGCTTTCGGTACCGTGGCCTCCTCCTCTTGGGACACTGCATGGCTGACTTGTACTCAGAGATGATATCTTTCATGTGGTTTTCAAATAAGGCAGACAGTCGAAGGGTCATGCTGTAAATCTGGAGTGAGAAAGCAGGGGGGCACTCGTTAGGAGCTGAACAAGCAGGAGATCACTGACGCCAAATGTAAATCAATCACAGAGATGCCCCAGATTTTTGTAGCACAAAGGGATTGTTCCTGGTGACATTCAACTAGGAGATTCTTGCCTTCCGTGGTACCTTTCTGCTCCTGCAAGAGGAAGTGCTCTCAGAAAAGGGTTTCATTCCTTGTAGTACAAAGTATTGACAGAGTTAAAGGAGAATGGATACAGAGATTACTGGAATACTGCCTGCTTTTTTAACCTCCACAAAGCACAGAGCCACACCGTAAGACAACCCCAAGTCCCAAAGGAAAAACAACTGAACTTTGCTGCTCACTCACCTTTTGTTTTTCCTTTAATACCTTTCTGACAACTCCTCACACCAACCCCACAAAGCTGCACGCAGAAGCCAACTAAAATATCCTCATTCCTATGTCAAATGCCAGATGTCAAAACCCTTAAACCATTTTGCTGACCCCTTTCTGGGCCTTGCCTCTGTGCAGCCTCACCCACAAATTCACTCACAGCTCTTTCTCTCTATTGCAGACTGTTTACTTCTGTTCCTGATCTCACCTTGGACATGTTTGAGTTACAAGAAATAATAGTTCAAACTCAGCACAAATACAGTGAAGTTTTCAATTCCTTCCTCATACCCACATCATCCTGCTGCTGAAAATCACATAACCACAGAGAAGAGAAGAGAAGAGAAGAGAAGAGAAGAGAAGAGAAGAGAAGAGAAGAGAAGAGAAGAGAAGAGAAGAGAAGAGAAGAGAAGAAGAAAAAGAAGAGAAGGAGAAGAGGAAGAAGAAGAGAAGGAGAAGAGAAGGAGAGAAGAAGAGGAGAGAAGAAAAGCAGGAGAGAAGGAGAAGGAGAGAAGAAGAGGAGAGAAGGAGAAAAGCAGGAGAGAAGGAGAAGGAGAGAAGGAGAAGAGAAGGTAAGAAGAAGGAGAGAAGGAGAAGGGAAGGAGAAAAGAAGGAGAGGAGGAGAAGGTTCCAGGCAGACCTAACAGCAGCCTGCCAGTACCTGAAGGGAGCTACAAGAAAGTTGCAGAGGGACTGTTTGCAAAGGCCTGCAGGGACAGGGCAAGAGGCAAAGGTTTGAAATGAGAGAAGAGCAGATTTAAGTTGGATGTTAGGAACAAGTTCTGCACCATGAGGGTAGTGGAACACTGCAACAGATTGCCCAAGGATGTAGCTGAGACCCCATCCCTGGAGCTATTCAAGGTCAGGCTGGACAAGGCTCTGAGCAACTGGCTCTAGAGGAGGATGTCCTTGCTGAGTGCATGAGGGTTAGACTGGATGACCTTTGGAGGTCCCTTCCAACCCAAACCATTCTGATTGTAAAGTGGTGTTACCATCATCTTATACTCTGACTTCCTCACATTTCTTTCATTTTGGAGATAAAATCTCTTTGATACAGTAACTTAATTTTAACCCAGACCCTTTTATTTCAGTACTGTCCCTTTCTTTAGCTTTGGTATGTAGAGCCCTACCCTTCTTGCCTCCATTCAGGATGTTACAAGCAAAGATGGTAAAGGGGCTGGAAAACCTCAGGATGTTGGCATTTGGCAGCAGATGAAGGTGCCATGGCAGAAGGCCCAGCTGTGTGCCCCAGCCCTCCAGCAGGGATCACCTCACTGAGGCACTTCAGAGTCTTTAAGCAAATGGATATTGATGGGCCACTCTATTAAAGTAATTTGGGAGCTGACTCACAAGCTGCTCAGTTATTAATGCACAGGGAAGTTCCCAGGGGTGGCAGCAGTAAATAACTCACTAAGATTCCTGTTTTCCTTGCAATCCTCCACTTATTTCCTTCATACAATGGTTTAGATGGGAAAAGACCTTTAGGATTATTGAGTCCAGCCATTAACCCAGCACTGCCAAGCACACCACTAACCCATGTCCCTCACTACCACATCTATGCAGCCTTTTAAACCCTCCCAGAGATAGAGACCCCATCATTGCCCTGGGCAGCCTATTACAGGGCTTGACAACCTTCTTGGATAAGAAATTATTCCAAATATCCAATCTAAACCTCTCCTGGAACAACTTGAGGCCATTTCTTCTTGTCCTATCACTTGTTATTTGGGGGAAGAGACCAACTGCTGCCTGGGTCTCCATTCAGGGAGTTGTAGAGAGCAAGAAGGTTTCCCCTGAGCCTTCTTCTCTGCAGACTGAACAGCCCCAGGTCCCTCAGCCTTTCCTCAGAAGACTTAAGCTCTAGACTCTTAGCCAGCTTTGTTGCCCTTCTCTGGACATGCTCCAGCACTTCAATATCCTTCTCGTAGTGAGAACTGAACCCAGCACTCGAGGTCATAGAATCATATCATCAAAGAATCAAGCAGGTTGGAAGAGGCCTCCAAGCTCATCCAGTCCAACCTAGCACCCAGCCCTGGCCAATCAACATAGAATCAAGCAGGTTGGAAGAGACCTCCAAGCTCAGCCAGTCCAACCTAGCACCCAGCCCTGGCCAATCAACATAGAATCAAGCAGGTTGGAAGAGACCTCCAAGCTCAGCCAGCCCAACCTAGCACCCAGCCCTGCCCAACCAACCAGACCATGGCACTAAGTGCCCCAGCCAGGCTTGGCTTCAACACCTCCAGGCACAGCCACTCCACCACCTCCCTGGGCAGCCCATTCCAATGCCAATCACTCTCTCTGACAACAACTTCCTCCTAACATCCAGCCTAGACCTCCCCTGGCACAGCTTCAGACTGTGTCCCCTTGTTCTGCTGCTGCTTGCCTGGCAGAAGAGACCAACCCCACCTAGCTACAGACTCCCTCAGGTAGTTGCAGACAGCAATGAGCTCTGCCCTGAGCCTCCTCTTCTCTGGGCTGTTGCTGGCTGCCTGGCAGAAGAGACTGACCCCCACTCAGCTACAACTTCCCTGCAGACAGCAGCGTGTGGCCTCACCAGCACTCAGTACAAGCAGACAATCACTCCTCTAGCCCTGCTGGCTGAAATCACGTCCAGGTTTCCATGGCCAGTCATACATTTAGCAGCTGTTTTACCCAGCTCACAGGAAATTACCTCCATTCTAACATTTTGGTCTCCCCTTTCCACCTTGCCATATCCCATTTAGGGCTCTATTTTTTTTTCTAAGCAGATTTCTCTTCCAGCAGGCAGCAAAAAGCAAGCTTAGCACCTGAGAACAAAGGCAACACTCTGTGAAAGGTTTCCCAGGGATACTAAGTCAACTAGAAAAAAATTAACTATCCTAATGCTCTTCTCCTCCAGTAATAGAAATATTGCACAACACTTGCATTAGCAGGAGATTTACTAAAGATCCTTATCTGCAGATATGCAGCTATCAGGCTGATAATTTATTCCTGGAAACGAGGCTATTGAAAGTAGGAAAGCAACTGGCAAACAGTTTTCTGCTGCAAATACTCAACATCTAACCACACCACTTCTCAGAAGTTCACAAAGCTCAGGTGACAACAAAACCCAGAAGTGATCTGTGTCAGCAGAACTCAGCAAATTTTTTAACCACTGTCCCAGAATGGACATCTATTACTTGTTTTTATTGCTGCTTCTTTTCCTTTCCACAATGTAGAGCTTTGCTCTTCAGCTGCAGACCTTATTTCAGACACTGTGGTCAGGCAGGGCCAGAGGTTTTGGAAAGAATCATAGAATCAACCAGGTTGGAAGAGACCTCCAAGCTCAGCCAGCCCAACCTAGCACCCAGCCCTAGCCAATCAACCAGACCATGGCACTAAGTGCCCCAGCCAGGCTTGGCTTCAACACCTCCAGGCACAGCCACTCCACCACCTCCCTGGGCAGCCCATTCCAATGCCAATCACTCTCTCTGCCAGGAACTTCCTCCTCACATCCAGCCTATACTTCCCCTGGCACAACTTAAGACTGTGTCCCCTTGTTCTGTTGCTGGTTTTCTGGGAGAAGAGACCAACCCCAGCTGGCTACAGCCTCCCTTCAGGTAGTTGTAGCCAGCAATGAGGTCACCCCTGAGCCTCCTCTTCTCCAGGCTAAACAACCCCAGCTCCCTCAGCCCCTCCTCATAGGCTCTGTGTCCCAGGCCCTTCACCAGCTTCATCGCCCTTCTCTGGACACCTTCCAGCACCTCAACATCTCTCTTGAATTGAGGGGCTCAGAAAGCATTAAAATTGTGCTACTCACTCGAGACTTTTTATTAGGAGTGTAAGCTTTAGAGTTGCAGAATATTAAACGGATATCTTTGTAGAATTCCAAGGGACTGGTGTAGTTTCCTGCTTCCAAGGTTTCTTTCACAGTGCTGAAGTCCATAGGAGTGTCTACAATGTCTCGGTAATCCTGTAGCAACACACAAGAAAACAAAGGCTGCCAAAGCCTACAGCAATAAACCCACCAAAGTCTGCAGCCATCTCCAGCCCTGACTCAGAGCAGAGCTGATTCTCTTCAGGGATTTCACTTCCCAGCTCAGTCTCTTCTCAGTGCTGGCACTTTCTGCAGCTCAGGGCATGTTTTCACAGTGGCTGCTCCTAGCAGTGATGCTGCTGATGGTTGGAGTCAGTACCAAAGGCTGGGGTGCAGACCAAGGTCACTGCTAAATCCTCTGTGCCAAATTGGAGTGCAGTAAGTAAAAAGTGGCACTCTGCAGGGTGGAGCTGACAGTTCAGGTGACCCTAAAGTGACCAACGAGGGATTCCATCCCATGTATGGCATAGTCAGATAAAGCTGAGGGATCACCAGGGTCAAACCTCTTCTTCAGTGGCCTATGCTTGCGGAGGACTCTGCCTGTTCTGCCCTAGATTCTGATCCATGAGGTCCTGAATCCAGTACCAGAACTTAGTTTCTGAATCTGGTTGCCTTCTGCTGCCAAATCCACTCTGGGACTTCCCTGGTGCTTGCCACAGCATCAGTGGTGACAGTGATGTCACTGCCATCAGGGGTTGGGTCTGGTATTGGTTTGTGTCTATTTCATGACATCAAAGGTGGTTTGGTTTCCCAGCCCATCAGTCTCTCTCTCCATTCCCCTTGTCCTCCCTTTGGGAAGGCAGAGGGGTTCACACAGTCTGTCACTTCTCTACTGGCCAGCCCAGCCCTAATCCTTGACAGTCTACACTAGTGGCCCCCAAGTAATCATTTCTACTTGAGATAGCTAAGGTGTGAGCACATCAGTGCCCAGAACGTGCTGCTTTCCAGCTCTCAAAGGCAGACCTTTGAAACACACCAGGTGTGGACGTTTTGCCAAGAGATGGCTTCTCAAACATTGAATCTAGAAGCTGTACTTACAGGATAGGAGAAGAGATCAACTGGCTGTCTAAAAGGCTCAGAGTCCTCTCTTTCATAAATCAGGTTTAACAGCTGCTTGCATTGCTCTTTCCAAGCATCAGGACTTGCTTTCAAGGGCTGCCTTTTGATTCGGCGTCTGACCTGCAGGCAAGCACAAGCACTTCAGAATTTTACACTCACATTTTCCCCTTCAAGTTGCTACTAATCTAGCAGCATTCTGCTTTAAAGCAAATTTCCACCATCACAGTAAGGTGTAGCTGATGGCACAAGATGCAGATTGAAGAACAGGCCATGAAAGGTCTGTAGTAGTTCAGATCCAGCCTTGCTATTTTTATCAGCTTTCATCCAAATCTGACTGAAAATTGACTCTGTTCCAGGTATCTTTCAACTCAAATAAAAAAAGATTATTGAGGAATTAAGTTTTCTTCCACAGTAACTTCCTCAGTCTGCCACTTACAGCTGTAACTGAATTCATAGAATCTTAGCATCACAGAATGCTTTTGATTGGAAGGGACCAAAACCACCCTGCAGTCAGCAAGGACATTTTCAACTGAAGCAGGTTGCTCAGAGCCTCAAACATCCTGACCTGGAATGCGTTACCCAGGGATGAGGCTTTACCACCTATCTAGACAGCCTGGGCCAGTGTCTCACCACCCTCAGTGGAAAAAAGTCTTCATTCTATCTAGTTAAAATCTCCCTCTTTTAGTTTAAAGCCATTGCCTCTTGTCCACTCACAACAGGCCCTGCTAAAAACCATGCCCCCAGCTTTCTTAGAGGCTCCTGTAGGAACTGAATGGCCACAAGAAGGTCTCCCTGGAGCCTTCTCTTCTCCATGCCGAACAGCCCCAGTCTGTTCTTAGAGCAGAGGGGTTCCAGACCTCACATCACTGCTGTGGCCTCCTCTAGCCAATAGGTCCTTATGCTGAAGACTCCAGAGCTGGACTCAGCGCTGCAGGTGAGGCCTGAGCAGAGCAGAAGGGCAGAATCCCCTGCCTCCACCTGCTGCCCACACTGCTGGGGAAGCAGAGCACAGGTTACCAGATTACATCTAGCTTCTTATCCTCTCATGCTCTTATCCTACATGCTAGGAAAAAGTTTAACCATACAATCACAGAATGCTAGGGGCTGGAAAGGATCTCCTGAGATCAAGTCCACTTAGGGCAGGTCACACGGGAATGCATCCAGGTGAGTTTTAGAGATCTCTAGAGAAGGAGACTGCACAACCATCCCGGACTTAAAGCAATGTTTTCATGCCTGATCTATCCCAGAGCAAGCAGAAATGTTCTACTCACTCTTCTTTTGCCAGAGGAAGTTCCCGGAGCGTCCGAATCCACATCGACTTCTGCCACCTAAAGGCAAAGGTGATGGTTACACAGCATGCCAGCCAGCAGCAAGCAGTTCTACACTGCTCAAGCAGATCAAAACCAGCCAGCAGCAAGCAGTTTTACCCTGCTCAAATGCAACGAGTGGTTCAAGCAAAACAGAAACCAGTTTCACACTAGAATTTAAGGTAACTTATACGAAGTGGGTAAGCTGTTTCCTCTCTTTTCCAAGTTTGCTCCCACAAAAATTACATATAAGCAGAGGTGAACTATGAATGTCTGCTTCTCAGTCCTTAAGATTCAGCTAAGTCCCAGTCTTGCAGAGTTCAAGCAGCTGCACTGAATTCAGGTCCCAGGCAACACCCTTCTTACATCAGATGTATGTTATATTCTTTCCTGAATCTGGATTGATAAAAACTCCTTTGGACACAGGTTTCTCCCAGGAATGAAAAATAACTCATGGTACAACTGAGAGGAGATGGCACAGAACTACGGAAGAAAACCAGCTCTGCTGCCTTGCTGTGGCAGTAGGAGAGCTGCAATTCAGTCTGCCCAGCCAGAGGGACAACAGCCCCAGTTCATACTTCCTTCATTTCCCAACAAAACACCAGGTACTGAGAGAAGATTAATGACAGGTAGCTCCAAGAATCACTGTTATTTACCTAAGAGAGTTTACTCATAGAATTGTTTAGGTTGGAAGACACCTTAAAGGTCATCCAGTTCCAACCCCCTGGCCATGGGCAGGGACACTTTCTACTAGCCCAGGTTGTGCCTCATCCAACCTGGCCTTAAACACTTCCAGGGAGGAGACATCCACAGTCTCCCTGGGCAAACTGTTCCAGTGTCTATCACCCTCACTGGAAAAAGAAAAATTCCTAATCTCCAGTGTAAATCTCCCTTCCTCAAGCTTCAACCCATTCCCTCTCAACCTATTACTACAAGCCCTTGTAAAAACTCCTCTCCCAGCTTTATTGCCCTAGGAGAGCAACATCAATGACCTAAAAAGGCCCAACTGAAAAACTCAGTGTCCATAGAGCAAAAACTCAAACAATTTTTGCCCCATATTTCTTCCAAGTGCTGAATTCAAAGAGGTGAGAAGTTCTGACACTCAGACTCGCTGGTCTTACCTCCTCTTCTTCATCAGTACTGCTGAGATCTTCTGCTTTCACTTTGTTATAGATTTCTAATATATCAGTACAGCTCTGATCCCTGTAAGGGCGACAACAGAAGCCAAAATCCATAACCAAAGATCTCAGAAGATGCAGGTGTGAGGGGGGAGGCAGCAGTGAGTGAAGGGGGTGAGGCAGCAGAGAGGTGGGGGAGGCAGCAGTGAGTGAGGGGTGTAAGGCAGTGGTGACACGGGTGAGGCAGCAGTGAGGCAGCAGTGAGTGAGGAGTGTGAGGCAGCAGTGAAGGGGATGAGGCAGTGGTGAGGCAGCAGTGAGTGAGGAGTGTGAGGCAGCAGTGAGGGGGATGAGGCAGTGGTGAAGGGTGTAAGGCAGCAGTGAGGGGTGCAAGGCAGCGGTGAGGGGGGTGAGGCAGCAGTGAGGGGTCCAAGGCAGCAGTGAGGGGTGTAAGGCAGCAGTGAGGGGTCCAAGGCAGCAGTGAGGGGTGTAAGGCAGCAGTGAGGGGGGTGAGGCAGCAGTGAGGGGTGCAAGGCAGCAGTGAGGGGGGTGAGGCAGCGGCAAGGCAGCAGTGAGGGGGTGAGGCAGTGGTGAGGGGGATGAGGCAGCAGTGAGGGGTGCAAGGCAGCAGTGAGGGGATGAGGCAGCAGTGAGGGGTGCAAGGCAGCAGTGAGGGGGTGAGGCAGCAGTGAGTGAGGGGTGCAAGGCAGCAGTGAGGGGGGTGAGGCAGCAGCGAGGCAGCAGCGAGGGGGCGAGGCAGCAGCGTGCGTACCCAATGAAGCGCAGCAGGACGTCGGTGACGACTTTGGCTGCTTTGACTATTGGGCTGTCAGGCTCGTTGAAGGTCCTGGCATTATGCTCAATATAGCGTACCTCCCACATCAGGGCAGAGATCCTCCTGCAGGCAAGAAGGAAAGGGGATGGAGAGGAAGAGCTACATGAATTTCCTTCTGAGCTCAGTAAAAAGCCCCAAACAACAAATCAGGCAATTCAGCCTGGGGAGAGAGAGGTTGTTATAGACCAAGGGAAGTTGTCAGTGCCCATGTCCTGCTGACTGCCCCAATGTGCCAGGCTGCAACAGCATTGTGGAAAGGTCATAGAATGGTTTGGGTTGGAAGTGACATCCAAAGGTTATCTATCCCAACCCTCCTGCAGTCAGCAGGGACACCTTCCACTAGATCAGGTTGCTCAGAGCCTTATCGAGCCTGACACTGAATAGCAACAAGGCTGAGGCCTCGACTACCTCCCTGGGCAATCTGCTGCAGTGTTGCCCCAGCCTCCTGGTGCAGAAATTGTTCCTAATATCCAATCTCAGTCTGCTTCTCTCTCATTTCAAACCACTGCCCTCATCCTGTCCCTGCAGACCTTTGCAAACAGTCCCTCTGCAGCCTTCTTGTAGCCCCTTTTAGGTATTGGCAGGCTGCTATTAGGTCTCCCTGGAACCTTCTCCAGACTGAACAACCACAGCTCCCTCAGCCTGTCCTTGTAGCAGAGGTGTTTCTGATCAGGAATGAATGGAATGAAAAGAGGAAACAAACCAGAAGATGACTACTGACTGCTCCCACTCAGAGAAAGCCTTAGAGACAAAGTGGTCCTCAGAGAGAAAAGAGCAGGGCGTTATTTGTCCTGAATTCGTCTGGAAAAATGGAGATTTCCACTTTCCCACACTATTTAGCCCACTTCTGGTGACTGAAATGCAAGGAAAGAGTCTGGTCCAAAGGCAGCAGAGGTACAGAAGAACCTGTGTGCTCTGCCTACAACACACCCAGAGGGTATGGGTCTGCATGGTAAACATAAAGGATGCTCCAGGTCCAGCTATAACAGCTTTTGCCTAAACTATGTGGCCAAGAGAGATTATTCTTCAGGAAAAGACTCATTTTCATAGAATCACAGAATCAACAAGGCTGGAAGAGACCTCCAAGCTCATCCAGTCCAACCTAGCACTCAGCCCTGGCCAATCAACCAGACCATGGCACTAAGTGCTCCAGCCAGGCTTTGCTTCAACACCTCCAGGCATAGCCACCCCACCCACCTCCCTGGGCAGCCCATTCCAATGCCAATCACTCTCTCTGACAACAACTTCCTCCTAACATCCAGCCTAGACCTCCCCTGGCACAGCTTCACACTGTGTCCCCTTCTTCTGTTGCTGCTTGCCTGGCAGAAGAGCCCAACCCCAGCTGGCTACAGCCTCCCTTTCTGTATCTGACCTTCTGCTGTTGGCTCACAGAAGAAATGAAGTGGTGTTACACAGTATTCAGCTGAACAGTTTGTCCTCAATGGAGCTACAGCAAACACAGATCACAACCAAATAAAAACTGACCTATAAAACCTGTTTTCAAGTCTCCTCCTGATGGTGGTGAGGTCAGTTGGGTAAGCAACAACAGTGCAATACATGGGATAGGCACTAAGGTCCACTGGAACAGCAAAGGGATTAGAAATGTCTGAAAGACAAAAGATCAGAATAATTCAGATACTTCAGAAGACATCACAGGGGAAGTTGTAACATCATCAGATTCCTTAGAATGGTTTCTGGGTCCTCTTTCTAGCAATTCAGCAGCAGCAATGCAGATCTACAGGTGGTGATGTCATTACCCAAAGGGGAGGATTCTTCTTCTTCCTCTTCTTGTACCATCTGATAACTACTCTTGAAGAAGCACTTATTGTTTAAGCACCACCTCTGAGGTCTGCACACCAACAGCCAGCTGTACTGCTCACAAGCAGCATGGCATCTTCACTTACAACAGGAATACTACAGCCATCATCTAAGACCACAGAGGGGTCCTGGATATAAATAGAGGATAGAATTTGAATCACAGCCTTCTATTAAACAGTGACAAATGAGTTCTGAGGTGGTGGTTGGTGAGGATTTGCTAGTTGGGTTTTTTTTGAGGGGTCTAATTCAATGTTGTGCTGCTCATATTAGGGTATGACCCACTGAGAATCAGAGAATGGTTTAGGTTGGAAGGGACATCAAGGATCATCCACTTCCAATCCCCTGCCATAGGCAGGGACACTTCCCACTAGAACGGGTTGCTCAAGGCCTCATCCAATCTGGCCTTGAACACCTCCCTGGGCAACCTGTGCCAGTGTCTCACCACCCTCACTGCAAACAACTCTTTCCTAACACCTTGTTTGAATCTCCCCTCTGCCAGTTTAAACCCATTACCCCTTGTCTTGTCATTACAAGACCTTGTCAATAGTCCCTCCCCAGCCTTCCTGTAAGTGACCTTCAGACACTGGAAGGCCACTCCAAGGTCTCCTGGAAGCCTTCTCTTCTCCAGGCTGCAGAGCCCCAACTCTTGTAGCCTGTCCTCATAGCAGAGCTGCTGCAGCCCTCTGAGCACCATTAACTGGAAAGGAGGAGAGGCAAGCACCAAAAAAAGGGGATTATTAGGCTCACTTCAATGATTCAGTTGAGCCCATTTCAGACACTCCACATCAACTCCCACCACTTCATCCTCTCTGCTCCTCAGCCACATGCCACCACACCCAATGCTCTCGACCCTCCCACCTTTCCTCTGCTAACATACCTAGGGAAAGGAGTTGCTCGATCCCGCGGATGACTCGTTCACATTCTTCATCTCTGGAATGGGCTCCCCATTCCCCTTCCTGGGGTTTGTAGAGAAGAGCTGTCAGCTCATCTGGAGTCACTGGAACTCCAGCACCAACCTCCTCTGGGTAAGCAGCTAAAGATAAAGAATTCAAACCCAGTTAAGCTTTAGCAGTGGTATAAACCTGCTTACTTTGCATGTGGCCATGACTGCAGTGCACTTACTTCCTTCTGGAATTGGTTCCATGTCCCACGGACTCATTCTCTCTCTTTCATTATTGTCCCAGCTATTAAAAAAGCACATTCAGATGTGTTTTGAGCTGAATATAACAATACACCTTTACCAGCCTTAAAACACAAAGGCCCTGCCTGTCAGAAGCAAGATGAGTCGCCAGCTACATCCCTAGTCCTTGTTTTCCTCTTGTGTCTCCCTCTACATTCATTGCACTGCTCTTTACACCAAAACTCCTACTTGGAGAACCACAGAATTGTTTTGGTTGGACAGGACCTTTAAGATCACTGAGCCTAACCATTTTCTAACTCTATCAAGTCTAGGGCTAACCCATGTCCCTCAGCACCACATCTCTCTGTCTTTTAAACACCTGCAGGGATGGAGATTCAATCACTTCCCTGGGCAGCCTCTTTCAGTGTGAGAACCCTTTTTGGCAAAGAAGTTTCTTCTAATATCCAATCTAGACCTCCTCTGATGCAACTTGAGGCTATTTCATCTTACAGTTGTCAGGGAGAACAGACTAACACCCAGCTGGCTCCAGCCTCCTTTCAGGGACTTGTGGAGAGCAAGGAGGTCTCCCCTCAGCGTCCTCTTCTCCAGACTAAACAACGCCAGGTCCCTCCAGCCCCTCCTCACAAGACTTGTACTCCAGATCCTTCACCTTCTCTGGACACAGCCAGTGCCTCAACGTCTTTCTTGTAGTGAGGGCCCCAAACCTGCATCCAGTACTTGAGGTGTGGCCTCACCAGTGCCAAGTACAGAGGGACAATCCCTGCCCTCGTCTTGCTGGCCACACTGTTGCTGATCCAAGCCAGGATGCTGTTGGGTTTCTTGGCCACTTGGACACATACTGGCTCCTATCCATCTGCCTGTTGACTAACATCATCCAGACCTTTGTTTGCTGGGCAGCTTTCCAGCCACTCTTCCCCAAGGCTGGAGCATTCATGAGTTTCTTGTGCAGGACCCAGCACTTGGCCTTGTTGAACCTCATCCCACTGGCCTTATCCACTTGACTCCCTCTGCAGACCTTTCCTGCCTTTAAGCAGATCAATACTTCCACCCAACTTTATGTCATCTGCAAACTTAGTGAGGGTGCCTCAATCCCCTCATCCAGATCACTGATAAAAGTATTTAGGAGTAAGTTCATCATTTGATAAAGAAAAATCAAGTGTCTGATTATGTATTTAAGTGGAAAAAAAGTTCTGGAGGTCTGCATTTAAGCTGCATGTGAATATCCAGGAGACCCAGAGGCTATCAACTCATGTGATACCCTAAAGCCATGTCAATACTTACTGAACACAGTAGCACTGGAAGGAACTATCAGGATATTCTGCCTGGAAAGGCTGCTGACTCTCCACAGTTCCAAACCACCAAGCATCATCTATTATACTGCGAAATCTATCCCCTGGGAGGCAAAGAACAATCAGCAAAAGAACAAGATAAAGAATTGTTAAACACTTCTCTTTGGAAAAACAACTTCATCTTTCAACAGCAAAGCATTGCAGCTCTTGTATTTTGCACTGTAGGAATCAAACCCTTCCCCTAAAGGGAGAACTTGCACACCTCCACCTCTAGCAATTAGCCACAGCTCCCTCCATGCCTTGAATCACACCATCACAGTAGATCCTGCTGCTTTCATAGGCCCCACACCAATTTCTCTGATTTTGGGTGGGGTTTTTTTGCATCAGGAATTGCAGCAAACATCAAACAGAACACCTTGAGTACTGTAACATCATGTGTGATGCAATCCTTTATGTCATGTAACAGAGAGGCTGTGTCTGATTAAACAGTGCAGAAATAGTGCAAAACACATAGAAGTGATTAAAAAAGTAGTCACCTATTTGCCAGTTCCTTTCTTTGGCTTCATTATAAAACTGATGCAGCACAAGGAAGTCAATAACATCTGGCATATCATGGTACCTGCATGAAACAGACAAAGAACACTGCTTCTGGCACCTAGAAACATGGCTCCACAGGTACATCACAGACAATTTCATGCATTTGGTTCTCAGGTCCAGCATAATAATTGATCATCAGGTCTTGCAAGAGAAACTAAGAGCAAGGGTAAGAAAAATCTCTTGCAGAATGACATCAGTGTCCAGTCCTGGTGTCCCCAGCATAAGAAGGACATAGAACTGTTGGAGGGAGTCCAGAGGAAGGCCATGAGAATGATCCAAGGGTTGGAACAATTCTGCTGTGAGGACAGGTTGAGCTAGTGGGAGCTGTTCAGCCTGGAGAAGACTCCAGGGGGACCTTACAGCTGCCTTCCAATACCTGAGAGGAGCCTACAGGAAGGCTGCAGAGGGATTTCTCATAAGGGTTTCTAGAGATAGGACAAGGGGAAATGGTTTGAAGCTGAGAGAGAGCAGGGTTAAACTGGATCTTCAGAAGAAGTTCTTCAGTATGAGGGTGGTGATGCTCAGAGGCTGCCCAGAGTGGTTGTGGATGCCTCCTTTAGGGAGGGTGTTTAGGGCCAGGCTGGATGAAGCCTTGAGCAGCTGACTGTAGTTGAGAGGTATCTCTGCCCATGGCAGGGGGTTGGAGCAGATGATCTCTGAGGTCCCTTCTAACCTGAACCATTCCATGATTCTATGACTTCAGTTACTTACTTAATAGAAAATGATTCTCCAGTCATTTTGCCTGTGATTGGATCTAGGAATGCAAGCTTCAAACAGCAGAGTGTAGGAGGCCCAACTTCATATTTAATTCCTACAGTCTTCACAAATTCTTGTTCCTGTTTATCAACCAGCATGGAACAGCATTATTTGCACTTGCTAGCAACAAAGTCATCCACATTAGAGTACCAAACATGTTAATAAAAGTCAAACAGTTGTACACTTTACTGCCCACATAATTTGGACCATGTTCTCTTTTCTAAATACTAAAACCTTAAAAAGAAAAAGCAAACACAAAAAGAGGTAAGATGCTCACTCTGCTGGAAGATTTATGAACAAGATACCCCCAAATTACTTAATTTCTACAAGAAGATTCTAAGGACATACCCACTCTGCTGTGAACCACACTGATGGCACCAAAGGTGCTACCTGACCAAAGCCAGGGGCTCTCATCCTTGTGTAGCAACACACAGTGGGAATGAAAGGAATTTCTTCCTCTCAATGAGGAAACACAACAATAGGTTTTATGTTCATGTCCTGGCAAACATCAGCTGGTGGTAAGATGCCTAACCTAAGTGGAATGCTATTTCCTTTTCCTCAAACTGATGAGGTCTTTGAAAACTACAGCTGGAATCACTGAATATCTAGGACTAGGAATTGGGAAGTGCCACTTCCTTTACCTCAAACTGATGATGTCTTTGAAAATGGGAATCTTCAGTTGGAATCACTCAATATCTAGGACTAGGAACTGGCTGCTTTTCCAGCAGAGTGATTATTGTTGTTACTAAAGCCACTGGCATATACCTACACAAATCTTAGCACATATAAGTGCCCCTCTCCACAAGGAATCTGAGTGAGGCAGAAATAAATCCAGCACCACTGTGCATTCAGTATTAAGGGCCTCAGTGGTTCAAAGTAACAGGGTAAGAAAAAAATGTAAACCTAAGCAACCCATAACACTTTTACTTGGTAAAAATATGGTGCAGAACAGTCTTGACCTTCTAAGAATTTAAGACCATACACAATTAGCTGCTTAACTAGATGCACTCACTGCTCTCCAGAACCTGGGCATCTATTTAAGTGTGAGACCTCATCTTGAGTGTTCAGGATTGGGCTCCCCAGTTTAAGAGGGACAGGGATCTGCTGGAGAGGGTTCAGAGGAGGGCTAGGAGGATGATGAGGGGACTGGAGCACTGCCTGGTGAGGAGAGGCTGAGGGACCTGGGGCTGCTTAGACCGGAGAGGATAAGACTGAGAGGGGATTTAATCAATGTTCATAAACACTTGAGGGCTGGGGGCCAGGAGCAGGGGACAGGCTCTGCTCACTGCTCCCTGGGATAGGACAAGCAGCAATGGATGGAAGCTGCAGCACAGGAGGTTCCAGCTCAACACAAAAGGGCATTTCTTTCCTGTAAGGGTCCCAGAGCACTGGCAGAACCTCCCCAGAGAGGTTGTGGAGTCTCCTGCTCTGGAGACTTTCCAGGCCTGTCTGGATGTGTTCCTGTGTGATTTGTGCCAGATTGTGTGGTCTTGCTCTGGCAGGGGTTTTGGACTCGATGATCTCCTTGGCTCCCTTACAATCCCTAGCATCCTGTGAGCTGATGATCATGACATGTTACTTCTTACCAAAGCATAAAAAACAGTGACCAGAACCTAGATGCTCAGGTCATGGTAGGATGTTGACAGCTTTTGAGTGGTGGATTGCAAAGGAACTAGTGTTAAAATAGCAGCCATAAAACAGTTTGAATTGAAAGAGATGCCTGAGAATCATCGAGTCTGAAGTCCTGCTTATGGCCCAGCTAACATCAAAGTACTCAGAGCTTGGCTTCTTGAGCTTTGAGAAGTCCTCAAGGTGCTCTGAGCAGCACTTCCAGTGCTTAACCACTCTCACTTGACTTTTTTAATTGAATTTTCACCATCTTTTTCTTAACTATCAGGCAAGAATGCCTCAGATCCTTTAGTTTCTGGCCTCCTATGCTGAGGAACTGAACAATTGTGATGATTGAGTTGATGGAAAACACCAATTTCAGCATCTTCAATATCAGTTTTCACACTAACATTTTCAGGTCTTGCTTTCTCCATATTTTCTCCAATCCAACACTAGAGAGACATTCAGCTCTTTTGAAGTGTCAGACTTACCCTGAGTTCCATTTTGTTCCATGGTTGTTTCTGCATGTTAATACTGTAGATTTTTGCCTTCCTCACCGCCCGTACATAAGCTTCATGGCCTTGCCTAAAGTAAATGATCTTCAAAGAAAATGAGAACCATGAGAAAGAAAATATTTTACTGACAGCTCTTTTCCTGTTTGATCCAAAAATTCCTATGAACACAGGCCTCATCCATTTCAGAACATACTGCACACTGCTTCAGAGCATTCTGCACACTGCTTTATCTCATCATAAAGCACTCCTCCTTAAAGAGATTTGTAATCAGCCCCCAAGGTAGTACCTGCTGCAAGCTTTCAAACTTGGGATCATTGAGGAGTGGGCAGGTTTGTCTGAAGATGCACAGCCAAGCCTTCCTGCTACTCTTAAGTTACAGGAGAGACTGAGGGAGTTTGGGCTGTTCAGTATGGAGAGAAGAAGGCTCCCAGGTGACTTTACTGTAGCCTTGCAGCATCTTAAGGGGGAGCAAGAAAGCTGGGTAGGGACTTTTTAGGCTGACAGGTAATGATAGGACTGAGGGGAATGGAACCAAGCTAGAAATGGGTTCATTCATTTAGGAGGAAGCTCTTCACAGGGAGAGTGATTTCCCATTGGAATGGGCTGCCCAGGGAGGTGGTGGAGTCACCATCCCTTGAGGTCTTCAAGAAAAGACTGGATGAGGCACTCGGTGTCATGGTCTGGATGACTGGCTAGGGCTGGGGGATAGGTTGGACTGGATGAGCTTGGAGGTCTCTTCCAACCTGGTTGATTCTATGATTCAGACTGGATGTTAGGAAGAGGTTGCCCAGGGAGGTGGTTGAAGCTCCACCCCTGGAAATGTTTAACGCCAGGCTGGATGAGGCTCTTGACAGCCTGATCTAGTGTGAGGTGTCCCTGGGCAAGGCAGTGGGGGGTGGAACTGGCTGATCCTTGTGGTGCCTTCCAGCCCTGACTGATTGTATGATATATTCAAAGACAGACATGGATCAGCAACCTGTAAACAACTGATTGCCTGAAAATACAAAAAGGTATCAAAAGTGAGCCTATCTTGAGTATGAGTCACATAAACTATGCTAAACACAAGAGTCCTGCCCAAAACAAGCTCATCAGCTTAGGGGGGAATGACAGGGTTGCTGCCCCCATTACCTCATCACCCATCTGCGGGACAAAAGGCGAGCGGCGGGGGATGGTATCCAGGATCCACTGTGGAGCAAGCCACTCCTCACTGGGCTCCCCTTCCATGGAAGGCAGCCCACTGGGCTTCTGAAATAGATGACAGCACGTTTAGAATGCAGGCTGTAACTATGATGGCAGAACATGGGAAAATCTCATACAGCACTTTCTAGCAATAAGACAAGGGGCAATGGTTTGAACCTGAGGGTGCAGTTCTGCAGCCCCCAACACGAGAAGGACATGGAACTGTTGAAGCCAGTCCAGAGGAGGCCACAAAGATGCTCATAGGACTGCATCAGCTCTGCTGTGAGGACAGGCTGAGAGAGTTGAGGCTCTGCAGACTGGAGAAGAGAAGGCTTGGAGGAGACCTTGGAGTGGCCTTTCAGTATCTGATGGGGGGCTACAGGAAGGCTGAGGAGGGACTATTGACAAGGTCTTGTAATGACAGAATGAGGAGGAATGGGCTTGAACTGGCAGAGGGGAGATTGAAAGTAGATGTTAGGAAGAAGTTGTTTGCAGTGAGGGTGGTGAGACACTGGCACAGGTTGCCAGTGATCTTCAATCACACTGGGTGCTTCTGTTCTCCACACACTCCCTGGAGGTGTTCAAGGCCAGGTTGGATGAGGCCTTGAGTGACCTGTTCTAGTGGGAGGTGTCCTTGTCTATGGCAAGGAGTTGGAACTGGCTGAGCTTTGAGGTCCCTTCCAACCTAAACCATTATAGAATGGTTTATGTGATTATGTGAGAGCAGGGTTAGACTGGATCCGAGGACATTCTTCAGTATGAGGGTGGTGAGACTCTGGAACAGGCTGCCCCAGGGGTGTTGAAGGTTAGGCTGGATGAGGCCTTGAGCAGCTGAGTCTAATTGAGAGGTGTCCCTGCCCATGGTGGGGAGGTTGGATTAGACTATCTCTAAGGTTCCTTCCAGCCTAAGGCATTCTAGGATTCTAGATATCAAGGCACAACAAATGCTGCAATGTCAACCTTGGCAAACCTCAACTAAACAGCAGGGAGTAAGAGATGTTCATTAGAAACAGAAGATGAAAACATTCCTTGCATTTCTTTACAAATATTCTAAACATCTCCTTTAAAAAATAACCCAAACCCACAACTTGGAAAAAGCAATCTGACAATGCAGATACAACACAGAGTGTTGTGAACCTGCAACACAACCAGCCTGGACTAAATCCAACCTGTAAAGAGCTTGGACTTGGAAGAGAACACACCACCTGCAACACAACTACCTGCATGGAACCTGAAAGTACATCTAAGTCACACAGCAGCAAAACAAAGACCACAATTACTCTAGGTTGGGACAACAATTACTCAAGGTTGAGGCCACATCCTTGGAGCCCCCAGAGCTGACTCTGCATGACCCTGGGCAGCTTGATGCAGTTGGAGGTGTCCCTGATGCCTGCAGAGGGCTTGGGCAAGATGACCTTTAGAGGTCTCTTCCAACCCAATGCAATCTGTGGATCTGGAACCACAATTCCTGTATTTATCCCTAGGTTTTTTCTGGAACCACAATTCCTGTATTTATCCCTAGGTTCTTTTTCACTGCATACTTCTTAGTGAAACACTTTGCTTTGAAAACAACCACTCCCCCCAAAAATGTACATTC
The DNA here is from genome assembly GCF_015220805.1 of Pogoniulus pusillus. NCBI lineage: Eukaryota > Metazoa > Chordata > Aves > Piciformes > Lybiidae > Pogoniulus > Pogoniulus pusillus. The sequence continues at coordinate 3,707,198 of NC_087282.1, read as the reverse complement.
ATGAGGATAAAAAGGCAGTAAAGAAGTACAGTGAAAAAAGGCACTACAAAAAATGAAAGCTGCTGACCTTTTTTCTAGGTTGTTTAAGTTTCCTTCGTTTTGGCTCCAGTCCTTTGGTTCCCTTCATATTTTCATCTTCAGAACTACTACAGATTTTGCGAGCTGCTTGCCTGGTTTGTCTCTTTGGAGGCTGCAGATTGATTCCAGCATCTGCTGTCCAGTCTGAATATTCACTTGATGAATCACTGGAGTGATCATAAAAAGTTGTAAGAAAGAACAGCAGCTCAGTTTTCACACACTAGAGTGAAAGGTCCATATATTCAACCTGCCCTTTCTTCTGCTTATGTGGAACAGATGTCAAGATCAGCAGAAAATTCCATTCTCCTGTGAGTTTAAAGTATATTAATGTGTGTGTTTAAGGAGATTATTTTATCAGTTGTAAACTCATGCTGGACCTAGGCTGATAGCTATTTTCATACTAATTACCTCACTGATCCTTAGACTTTGTAAGAAGTGACTGCACAAACTGCACCAAAACTCAGAGCACTCTTCTAAAAATACAGCTCTGAGTTGTTTCATATGCAGGAAACACACAGAGAGTATTTGTATGAGCTAATCTATTCACCAACGACCTGGATAAAGGCACAGAGGGCACTGTCAGCAAGTTTGCTGCTGCCACCAAGCTGGGAGGAGTGGCTGACACCCCTCAGGCTGGGCACCTGGACAGGCTGGAGAGCTGGGCAGGGAGAAAATGAACAAAATCCAACAGGGACAAAAGCAGAGTCTTGCATCTGGGAAAGGAGAACCTCAAGGACCAGCAGAGGTGGGAGACTGGCCTGTTGGAGAACAGCTCTGGGGAAAAGTCTGTGAGAGTCCTGGTGGGCAACAGGATGACCATAAGCCAGCAATGTGTCCTTGTGGCCAAAAAGGCCAAGGGCATCCTGGGGTGCATTAGAAGGGCTGTGGTCAGTAGGTCAAGAGAGGTTCTCCTTCCTTTTTACTCTGCCCTGGGAAGGCTGCATCTGAAATATTGTATCCAGTTCTGGGTCTCTCAGTTCCCAGCTCAGTTCCCTCTCAGCTCCCAGAAGGACTTCAGGAACTGCTTTAAAGAGTCCAGCACAGAGCCACAAAGGTGCTGAAGGGAGTGGAACATCTCCTTTGTGAGCAAAGGCTGAGGGAGCTGGGGCTTGGAGCTTGGGAAAGAGGAGTCTGAGGGGTGACCTCATGCCTGCTGGTAAAGATGTGCATGACAGTGTCAGAAGGACAGATCCAGGCCCTGCTCAGGGATATCCAATGACAGGACAAGGGGGAGCTGGTGCAAGCTGGAGCAGAGGAGGTTCCATGGGAACAGAAACAAAAACTTTGTGAGGGTGGCAGAGGCCTGGAGCAGGCTGCCCAGAGAGGTTGTGGAGTCTCCTTCTCTGGACAGATTCCAAACCTGTCTGGACATTGCAGTCCTGGGTAACCTGCTGTGGGTGACCCTGCTTTAGCAGAAGAGTAGGACTAGATGATCTCTGGAGGTCGCTTTCAACTCCCACCATGCTGGGATTCTGTGATACCTGGAACTGCTTTCACTCTGCCAGGCTGCCACGGGATCATCCATAGATGCATCACTTGTGCCAACAGTCTCATCCTCCTGGATTAGGTGGGAAAAACAGAAAGGTTTCACTTTGGGGCCATGTTTCAAAAGTCTCACATTTGTTTGCAAGATGACTTGACTCATCTGAGGAAAGCTTTGTATTTAAGGACTGGGTTAGCTTTAAATAAGTTTGTACCTTAATTATTCTAGAAGGATATGTGATTTTTTTTAATGGTGTCAGAACTACAGAGAGGTTTTATTTCTTTGTTCAATAAACTTCAGTGCCAAGTGGGCAGCTTTTTAGCTGCTCTGTACATCCAGTGCATTTAACAAGTGGCAATGTTCAGTGTCTTTTTACTTGGCATGCTTCCTTCCCAGCTCTGTTTAACCTGGGATATTTTAAGCTCTCCCCTTGCTGGGATCAGTGATTAATACCAATCCTCCAACTCCTCCAAGAGCAGCCTACAGCCCAAATCAAAGTGCTGAGTATGACCCAGAACACACATGCAAGAGGAAATCCCAAAATAGCAGGTGGTTTAACACAACCCAGTTAAATTTGCTTCAGAATGTTTCCCATTTCCAAAAATACCCAACCTGGTTTTAGTTAGTTTTGCACACTGTACTGCCATTGAGGGAAAGGAGCCTCTGCTCCCCAAGATCAACACACCACAGTCAACACCACACATTCAACAGCCTCAATGAGCTGAGTGTTCCTACACAGAGAGCCTTAAGGGTAAGGATTAGGGTTCCCTGTTTGTGAACAGGGAATCTATTTGTGCTGGTTTGAGGCTAATTGCAGCATCTTAATGAGAGAAATTAGATCATTGGCTGTGAAAAGAAAATAAGAGTGATGTCTATACCACCCATTTGTTCTACTGAGACATAGAAAGACAAGAAACAATAACAGTCAGTCTCTGGCTGCTGCTGCCTGCTTCACACTATCTCTGCCTGAACTTGGGTAACACAACCTTGGCTCAGGCATAGACAGTGTCACCAGTAAGTTTGCAGATGACACCAAGTTAGGTGGCAGTGTTGATTCAAATGAGGGTAGAGAGGCTCTTTAAAGGGACTTATATAGGCTAGACCAAAAGGCCAACATTAATGGGATGAGTTTCAAGAAGGTCAAATGTCAGGTCCTGCACTTGGGTCACAACAACCCCAAGCAATGCTACAGGCTTGGGGCAGTGTGGCTGGAGAGCTGTCTGGCAGAAAGGGATCTGGGGGCTCTAATAGACAGGAGCTGAATATGAGCCAGCAGTGTGCCCAGGCAGCCAAGAAGGCCAATGGCATCCTAGCTTGAGTTAAAAATGCTGTGTCCAGCAGAAGCAGGGAGGTGATTGTCTCCTTGGACTTGGCTCTGGTGAGGTCACACCTCAAGTGCTGTGTTCAGTCTTGGGCACTGCAATACAGGAGCGATGTGGAGGTGCTGGAGTAGGTCCAGAGGAGGGCAATGATGCTGGGGAAGGGCCTGGAGAGTAAATCTGATGAGGAGCAACTGAGGGAGCTAGGGAAGGTTACTTTTAAAAAGAGGAGGCTGAGGGCAGACCTCATTGCTGTCTACAGCTACCTGAAGGGACACTGTGGAGATGCTACTGCTGGGCTCTTCTCATAGGTAGGTGGAGTCAGAACAAGGGGGAATGGCCTCAAGCCAAGGTTCAGATTGGACATTAGGAAAAACGTTTTTCACAAAGAGAGTGATCAGGGACTGGAATGAGCTGCCCAGGGAGGTGGTGGAGTCACCCACCCTGGATGTGTTTAAGGGCAGTTTGGATGTGGTGCTTGGGGCTGTGGTTTAAGGTGAATCTTGCAGAGCAGGGCTCTAGGTTGGACTTGGTGATCCTGAGGGGCTTTGCCAACCTGCATGTTGCTGTGATTCTGTGATTCTGAACTAATCATTTCCTTCTTCTAACCTCTTGCTAGCTTTTCAGAGCTCTCCCTGCACGTATGGGGGATCCTGAGACAAGGGAAGGGGGCGACAAGAAGGTGGGAGGTTGGTGGGGATCCTCTCTTGGGCAGTCTGGCTGTTTGGGAAGGGGTTTTGTATTTCTGTATCACTTTTAACTAGTACATAATTGTAAATATCTATATATTACATATATGTACAGACTCATAGAATGGTTCAGGTTGGAAGAGACCTCAAAGCTCATCCAGTTCCAACCCCTCACCACAGGCAGGGACACCTCCCACTAGAACAGGTGGCTCCTATGTGCTTGTAAATTGCGCCACGCTGTAACTACAGCTTCATTCCTTAACTTCCATCCGACTGAGTTAGTCTGGTGAACTCCTGGCCGTGTGGGGAGGGGGAGTAACTCCCAAAGCTGCACACTACTGGAAGGGTTGTTTGCTGTATCAGACCTCTGAGGAGCTGTCTGATTCCTCCCGGCTGCGTGCGGCTTGAGCGGCTCCCTGCTGGCTGTGCTCGATGGTGGAGCGCGTCTGGTAGGCGTGCTGGCGTTTGCGCTGGTTCCTTCTCAGAGACCTCCCGCTCCCTGGCTGGTAATCGTTCTTGTAGCACAGGAGGGACAGAAAGGACAAGGTTAGAGATTTAATCATGAGCTACACAGTTCACAGTTGCCTCGTTGAGGTGAGTGCTGTGTCCCAGGGTATGGATAGTAGGTCAAGAGAGGTTCTCCTGCCTCGCTTCTCTGCCCTGGTGAGGCCGCATCCAGAGTACTGTGTCCAGTTTTGGGCCCCTCAGTTCAAGAGGGACATAGAACTGCTGGAGAGAGTCCAGCACAGAGCTACAAAGATGCTGAAGGCAATGCTACATCTCTGTTAGGAGGAGAGCCTGAGGGAGCTGGAGCTGTGCAGCTGGGAGCAGACTGAGAGGTGACCTCAGCAGTGTTTATAAATATGTGCAGGGTGAGTGCCAGGAGGCTGCAGCCAAGCTCTGCTGTGAGGACAAGGGGCAATGGGTGAAAGTTGAGGCATAGGAAGTTTCATGTAAACATGAGGAGGAATCTTTTCCCTGTGAGGGTGACAGAACCATGGAACAGGCTGCCAGGGGGGTTGTGGAGTCTCCCTCTCTGGAGATATCCCAAACCTGTCTGGATGTGTTTCTGTGATCTGGTCTAGGAAGTCCTGCTCTGGCAGGGCAGTTGGACCGGATGATCTTTGGAGGTCCCTTCCAGCCCCTGCCATTCTGTGACTGGGTGATTTTGTGACTCTGGAATTCAAAAGGATAAGGTTCTTCTACCCACTCGTGGTCTGCTTCAGTGCATGTGCAGGTGTGGGGCTTGGCAGAGTATCAATTTTACTCTTTGAAGTAAGAGCCTGAGAAAGGAAGTTATGGAGTTTCTGGAGAAGATAAAAGCACCTCTACTATTTCTCCTAGTTTCCACAAGTCAAACTGAACACCCACTGTGGCTCCACTTTTCATTTCCCAGCCTCTTTCCACTACTGCAGCCTTAGGGAAAGCGATCTACCATTGCTATCTGCATATTAGACTACAGAGACAGACAAATCAGTTGCAGGCGAACAGAGAGACAGAGAAACATCACTACTAATCTTCTCAATCACTTAACCAAATGGTGTCTGGGGGCTTTGTTGGTCTTTTTTCCAGCTACTGCTCAGAACTGCCCCATAGTCAGGTTGTCTCTGGGAGTGCACTGACTCACCCGTTGCAAGGTGTGGGATGGCTTCCTCTTCTTTTCAACTGTGTATAAACTGATTTCAATTTCACCTTTGGCAGCTCGACATTCTTCCTGCACCCTAATTATACACAGGAAACATCCATTTCATTCAATAAATCATGAAATAACTTGACAGCCTCATTAGCAGACACATTCAAATGCTTTAGGTTCCTTTGCTCTAAGAAAACGGTGCACAGGTCCTCCTAGATGCATCCACATAAACTTCACTCCTGGGAGGCACAAGCTAAGGAAGTAAATGTTAGCTGAGCATGCATAATTATTTTTAAGTAAACTGAAAGGTATCAAAATAAGGGTTTTAATTACGTTTCAGGGAAATGTGGTATTTGAACTTCTGAGAAAAGGCTCAGTTGTGAAGAGAAGGAATTACTGTGCTCAGCTACCCAGTGGAGGCTGCCGCTGTAACCCCAGTACAAATTGCAAACAGGCACACAAAAAAAGGCCAAGATGTTGGTGGAAAAAATCCTTTTTAGAACTCAGCAGAGGTGTATGGAAGTTCATAACTTAGCTTCTTACTTGCTGATGCCTGGAGGAAGCTCGTTCACCACGACCCTCCTGCTCCATGCCATGAGATCTCTCTCAGTTGCCATCTGACTGCGGGGAGCGTTGTTGTGCATCTGCCGGACCCCTTCAATCTGGCCGCTTCTCCGGAGACCAACGTTGGGTGGGGATGAAAGATCCAGACCTGGACTTCGAAGAGCTAAGGAAGAAAAAAGATTTCTTTTTCCTTACTTGCTTCTATAAACCACCAATGAAATCCAGAATTTAAAGCTTAAGGACTGCAAGGAGATTCTTTTCTGGTGATAAACAAACCCAATTCTGTGCTCCACCTTTAACATTTTTGGGCTGCAGGAGATGTGTAAAGCTACAGTGACATCACTGTGCCTTGCTGTGTATGAGGCCAGCAAAGAACATAACCCATGAGTAAAGTTTTAAAGGCCCTTAAGGCCACATCTGGAGTACTGTGTCCAGTTCTGGGCTCCTCAGTTCAAGAGAGACAAGGAACTACTGGAGAGCCTCCAAACGAAGGCCATAAAGATGCTGCGGGGCCTGGAGCATCTCTCTGATGAGGCAAGGCTGAGAGCCCTAAGGCTGTTGAGTCTGGAAGAGAGCAACTGAGAGGGGACCTGCTCAATGCCTATCAATGTCCTAAAGGATGGGGGGCAAGAGGATTTGGCCAGACTCTTTCAAGTGGTGCCCAGTGCCAGGATGAGGGGCAATAGGCAGAGTGGAACACAGGAGGCTGTGGAGACTCCTTTTCTGGAGAGATTCCAAACCTGCCTGAACATTCCAAACCTGGGCAACCTGCTGTGGGTGACCCTGCTTTAGCAGGGGGTTGGACTTGATGATTTCTAGAAGTCTCTTCCAACCCCCACCAGGCTGGGCTTCTGTGGCTTTCAGATCAAACTCTTGTCAACTGTTAAAAGGCTCTGAAATCAAAAATCTTAAACTCCATAGAACAAAAAAAAGATGAGGCTGACATCTGAAATAATAACCTGTTGCAAGGCTTAAGGTTTCTGTACCTCCACTTCCTCTGTGTTTTATAATACTTATCTATTGTGCCAAGGGCACTGCTCCTACTCAGGAGGTAGCACAAACAAAATGGTGCCACATGGTCAGGAGAAAACACACTTTGGGACACTAGATGAGACCAACCAGGCTGACTTGGCAGTGTTAGGTTAGTGACTGGACTCAATGACCTTGGAGGCCTTTTCCAACCTTAATGAATCAGAATCACTGCCAGCATTGCCTTTATGTATCTCATCATTTGGGAATGCATCAACAGAATCCCCAGACGATTAACTAAGGTTAACTGCATGAATACTTTGCATTCACAGCTGTGTAAACCTACATTACACAAGAACCCCACTACTTAAATATGAGTTTTTCCTACATACTCTGATCAACCCACACAAATGGGCAGCTGATGCAGCCAAGTGCAAGTTCTGCAAGGTAACTAAACTTTGTACCACTCATGTCTGGCAGTTCCCTTTCATACAAAGACAGGGATATGGCAATGAAATGGACAACCAGGATTTCACAACAGAAAAGAAAGAAAAGACTTCTTGTGAGCTGAAGCTGGCCTTTAGGCCACATTCTTGTCAATATCACTTTATATCAAAGCAGAAGTGTGTTTTCAGCCTTTTTCATCAACATTTTTTCCCCAATCCTTCCTGAATTCCAAGACAAGCAACTTCAAATCTAGCAATCCTAATGAGCTTTACCAGGAAATCTAATTCAAACATGTGCCATCAGTCATTTAACCCAGAACTAATTGATTAGCAGATGTAAATCTTTCAGGAGCTGGGGATGACTTGCAGCACAAGCCAACAGCATCTGCTCCCTCACATCAGCTGCACTCCATCAGCTGCTTCAGTCAGCTGTTCACATCTGAGTGAGCTGGCTTTCAATTTTTAATCAGTTTGTGGATGAAAAATGAAATCACAGTAGCAGAACACTTACCCAGAGAATTATCTCAGGTTTTCTAAGGAAACACTAAGACAGAGCAGACATTTATTTTCTAAACACTGATGCTCAGCCTTAGCATTTGCAGTGCAACAGGAAGCCATTAGGCTGTCACAATGCTGTATTCCACTGACATTTTCCAATTCTATCCTGTTACACTGAGGTTTGTTTCTCAGGAAAGGTTTGTAACAGCAGTAATTACAGTCTAAGGGTTGGAGTTAATGAGATACAGCCCAGTTGCAGTACTGTGCGCCCTCAGCTACACCTTCAGCTCTTAATTCCTCTGCTAGCCTTTGCTGAATGTCCAACTGCTCCACAGAGGTCAACAAAGTGTGTAAGAACGAGAGAGAAAAACATGCTGAGGTGCTGGAAGGTGTCCAAAGAAGGGCAGCAAGGCTGGTGAAGGGCCTGGAGCACAGCCCTGTGAGGAGAGGCTGAGGGAGCTGGGGGTGTGCAGCCTGCAGAAGAGGAGGCTCAGGGCAGAGCTCATTGCTGTCTACAACTACCTGAAGGGAGGTTGTAGCCAGGTGGGGGTTGGTCTCTTCTGCCAGGGACCCAGCAACAGAAGAAGGGGACACAGTCTCAAGTTGTGCCGGGGGAAGTATAGGCTGGATGTTAGGAGGAAGTTGTTGGCAGAGAGAGTGATTGGCATTGGAATGGGCTGCCCAGGGAGGTGGTGGAGTCACCATGCCTGGAAGTGTTCAAGAAAAGACTGGATGAGGCACTTGGTGCCATGGTCTAGTCGACTGCATAGGGCTGGGTGCTAGGTTGGACTGGATGATCTCGGAGGTCTCTTCCAGCCTGGCTGATTCTATGATTCTATCCTCAAAGACAGCCTCAGAACTTAGCCAACACATTGTTATTAGTACCTCACTGTGCATTTTTACCTAAAGGGACACTTACCTCCGTTAACAGAGTGGGATCTATTGAGAGGAGGGTTTGGAAGAGTTTCTCCCTCATTAATTAGTCTCAGGTCTTGCTCCCTCTGCAGCTCTCGGATCATTCCATCGAGGATACTCTCATCCTGGTCATTAGTTTGCTGCCCGATGACTTGTTCGACTACTTCGCCATCACCTTGACAAGAAGATAGTCACAACCACTCATAAAATGATTCTCTTTCACAACCACTCATAAAATGATTCCTTTTCAATTAATGCTTCCAACTGTGCACCATTATCTGTCTGCTCTGGAGGACACCCCGTCACCAGCAAGCTTTCTGCTTGCATCTCATAAATGGAGGCAAAGTTTGAAAAAGGAGTTAAAATAAAAGCCTAAAACTGCAGATCACAAACAGAATATAAACACAGACCCTTGGACCCTGGGGGGTCTGGGGTGGTGAAAAGCTCAACATGAGCTGGCAGTGTGCACACAGCCCAGACAGCAACCCTGTGCTGCTGCTCAGTACCATGCAGGACATGCATTATGCAGGAGTTTTGGCCAGCATACCATTAGCTACATATCCCAGCTGAGGAATAAGCTGTTCATCCTTGCAATTTTCCCTCCCTGGTACCAGCCTCTGGAATCTCGTGGGATGAGGATTTCCATCGACATCCACCAAGAATGGAGGAGGCATAAGATGTGGAGCCTGTTGAGTCTGCTCATCCAACACGTAGTTGTTGGCGTCGCGGATCAGCGGTCGGTAGTCCGTGTGGAAGAACATCTGATCTGGAATCTGCAAGGAAAGCCATTTGGTGAAGAAAGCAATGGCCATTTGGAGTGGCCTCCATCCCCACAAACCACACCTCCCACCCTGGGCATCACCAGAAGAGATCTTATGACACAGAACAGATCTCTACCACAAATGATGCAAACATACAGTAGAAGATGTCAGCAGAGGTGAAGAGACAGAAGTTCATGGCTTCGGTCCTGTCTAGAGATTCTCTTGCCTAAACCTTCTTGATTTTTCCCCTTGACTCAGCTCTTATGAAACTCCACCACCAATACTGCATCTAGGTCTGGTGTCCCCAGCAGGAGGAGGACACAGCTGCTGGATCGAGTCCAGGGGTGGGCCACAAAGATGATTCAAGGGCTGGAACAAATTTCCCATGACAACAGGCTGAGGGAGTTGGGGTTGTGGAGTCTGGAGAGGGGGACCTCAGAGTTGCTTTCCAGTAGCGGGAGGGGTCCTACAGGAAGGCTCCAGAGGGACTTCTCATAAGGGTGTCTAGAGACAGGACAAGGGGGAATGGTTTGAAGCTGAGGAAGAATAGGTTTAGACTGGATCTTAGGGAGAAGTTCTTCAGTACAAGCATGGTGAGACTCTGGAGCAGGGTGCTCAGGGTGGTTGTGGATGCCTCCTCCTTGGAGGTGTCTAAGGCCAGGTTGGATGTGGCCTTGGGCAGTCAAGTCTAGTTGAGAGGTGTTCCTGTCCATGGAAGGGAGGTTGGAGTAGGTGATCCCTAAGGTCACTTCCAACCTAAGCCATTCTATGACTCTACGAAACAGCAACTGCTACTGAGCCAGCAGCAGGGTGAGGGAATGACCTGTAACACAGCTACCTCTGAGACAAAACCAAGGCAAGACACAGAAGAGTTTAAAATCCATTGGACTCACCTTTTCATAATATTTATTGCATCCAAAACCAAACAGCAGCAGATGTCCATGGGAGTCTGTGCAGGCAAAATGCTGCCCATCTGGTGAGAACTTGCAGTCAAAAACAGCTCCATGGCCTTGGCCCTCGATCTGTGTACAAGCACAGAGTATTCTCTTCACTGCAAGAGCTTTACACAAGTTTCACCGGGGCTCAACCAAGGATTTCCCTCTAATTCTGTGTAATTTCTCATCTTGCTCCAGACTGATTTACATGTACCATATTTACCACTTCATTATTAAAGCTTCACTGAAGAACAAAATAAAACCTGGCATTTTTATTTCGTCCTGAAACTTTAATCTGTGTTGTGAAATAACTCCCTAGAAGTCTACATTTTATGTTAATGGCAGACAGGGCAAGCTTGCACCAAAGATCTCAGACATATTGGCTCTGTAGGAGCAGGTTTCCCAGCCCTATGTGCCAGAAGGCCAGCTTAGGTCCTGGAGCAGCACAGCTGCCTTGGCTCAGCACTGCAGCCAAACCAACAAACCTGGCACTGGGCACCTTAAGATAAATGTGGCAATTAAGATAAACATGGCACAGAGCCAACCATGCCATTCCCCAGCCCACAGCACTCTCTTACAGCACACAGCCCAACTGCTTTTTGTTGCTCTGCCTTGGGAGTCACTACAATCCTTTTGGCAAAGGAAGTTTGGCAAGAGTCCTGCACCTGGGGAGGAATAACCCCCTGCACTAGTACAGGTTAGGGATTGACCTGCTGGAAAGCAGCTCCATAGAGAAGGACCTGGGAGTGCTGATGGACAAGTCCACCATCAGCAAGCAATGTGCACTCATGGCCAAGGCGGCAAAGGGTCTCCTGGGCTGCATTAAGAAGAGCCTGACCAGAGGTCAAGAGAAGTTCTCCTCCCCTTATACTCTGACCTTGTGAGACCACATCTGGAGTACTTGGTCCAGTTCTGGGCTCTCCAGTTTAGGAAAGACAAGGAACTATGGGAGAGAGTCCAGCAGAGGCTACAAAGGTGCTGAGGGGACTGGAGAGGCTGAAATGAAAGGGGATCTGCTCAATGCTTAACAACAGCTGAGGAGTGGAGGGCAAGAGGATTGGGCCAGACTCCTCTTGGTAGTATCCAGTGGCAACATCAGGGGCAGTGAGCACAAACTGGAGCACAGGAGGTTCCATCTGAACATGAACAAAACTCCTTTCCTGCCAGGGTGCTCGAAACCCAGCTCAGGCTGCCCAGAGAGAAAGGTTGTGGAGACTCCTCCTCTGAAGAGATTCCAAACCTGCCTGGACATTGCAATCCTGAGCAGCTTGCTGTGGGTAACCCTATTCTAGCAGGAGGGTTAAACTGGATGATCTCCAGAGGTCTCTGATGGGATTCGATGGTATAACCATGCCCATACAGAGTAATAAGATTCAGAGGTAAGAGACCCCATTGTGCTAGTTTGAAGCTAGCTGGGATAGCTGAGAGGAATGAGATGATAGGCTGTGAAAAGCAAACAGTGGTGATGTCTGCTGCACGCATAGACTTGCTGAGATGGATAAAAAGAAGAACACAAACACAAGTAACAGAGTTGCTCTCTGGCTGCATGTACTTCTCTCCTCTAACCTGCTGTCTGTTTAACTAGTCTGTCTGCTTCCTAACCCCCCTGGCCAATGCTCCAAACTCACCTTGCATGTGAGGCAAAGTCTGCGATAAGGTAGAGGGGTGGAAGGGTGGTTGGGAGCCCCTCCTGGGGACTCTGGTTTCTGGGAGGGCTGCTGTGTGTCTGTATTACTTTTAATCTCATCTTTTTCTGTCTATAGCTGTAGATATTGTAGCTATCTGCTTGTATATTGTGCTAAGCTGTAAATAAAAAGCTTCATTCCAATCTCCAGCTCAGCTGAGTCCAGTCTGGGTGATTTCATAAGAGTGGGAGGGCAGGGAACACCCATGAAAGACTTGCTGCTGCACTTAGGATGTGCAGACCCAGACTTAGTGAAGAGTGTGGGGTTTTCTTTCTGATGTGCAGAGGTTTCCCCTTAATCCTGTTGCCACACTGGCCACAGCAAGCATACAATGAAATCTGCTTTTGCCTCACCATCAAGCCCCCAGGCCCTCCCCTGGTCGTTCTTACCATGTTGAAGTAGTTGCGAATTTTGGTTCCTTTGTCTATGTCCCAGACAAAGATATTCCCATCGTGGCCTGCTGAGAGGACAATCCTCTGGTCGAATGGATGAGCCTCCAGAACGAAAACTTCATCATCATGGCCCTGCAACGAAAGCAGGGGAGGGGAAAAAGCAGCAGTTCTCCATGGAGTACCTCCAAACGTGCTAGGATTTGGCGTGAGGGTAACTCAGCTCAGGCAGTCACCCACCACAGGGCAGTGGGACACTCAACAGGGAGGCAGTTGAGGCCCCATGCCTGGAGATATTCAAGGTAGTTGTCCCATAGCTGGAGATATTCAAGGTAAGGCTTCACAGAGCTCTGGGCAACCTGTTCTAGTAGAGGATGCCTCTGCTTGCTGCAGAAGGGGTTGGATTGCACAACCTTTAGAGGTTCAATCCAGAACATTTCAGGATTCAGTGAACTTCCTGGATCTGAAGCTAGAACTGCACTTAGTCAGTTCTTCTGTCAGAGGCTTGGAACTGTCATTACCCACTCTGTGTGTGCCTCGGACTGCAGCTCAGCAGAGGTGGGATGGAGAGTGATAGGGAAAAAAGGAATCAGCAGCAAGGAACAGCTGCAACCCTGTAAACTGGTGGCCTTTCAAAGGGCTCCTCAGCCAGCACACCAGGGTTCAGCAGCATTTTGGTCCTTAGCTCCTTTCCCTGTGATACAGACCACAGACAAGCCAGGAGGCACACTTCAGGACAAAACACTTCTCCTCAAAGGGAATGATGATGCAGTTTAGCCTCAGATCAACTTCAGAACTGAACTATAAGCATTTGAGATGATTTTACTCACAGATAAGCTATGCAGAAGCTGCCCCGTGGATGAGTTCCACACTTTGAGAAGGAAATTGTTGACTGCAGTGATGACAGTGGCATCATATCTGTCCCAGGCCACCATAGTAACCTTCAGTTTAGTCACCTTGTCCTCCCCAGATGCTACATTGTTTCTAAAGAAATCGATAATTTAAAGAAGAAATGGAGCAGTAACTACACATGGAAACATTTAGCAGTGCTAATTCAGTATGAAATTAGGGAGAGCATGGCTGCCACCGCTGTGGCTTCTGGCTAAAGCAGGAGAATGCAAGAGAGTGAAAGCAGAGGCAGGAGAATGAAGGATGGGGAAATCAGACAAAGAAAATATTCAGTGCCACTAAGATTGATTGAGTTTTACTTCATTAAATAAAACAAATTTCTCTTCTGTTCTTGAGTGATCATCCTCATCTACCCCAATCCTTTCTATTCAGCTCTATTAATTTCTTTTCCTCCAAGACATTTTTCAATATGAGTAAACTCTCTAATAACCAAGAACCTTCTAAATAAACCCAGATCCTACTTTGTCAGATAACATTAAATATGGAACCACAGACCTGCTGGAGCGGGTCCAGAGGGCCATGAAAATGAGCAGGGGGCTGGAACAGGCTGAGAGAGCTGAAGTTGTTCAGCCTGGAGAAGGCTCCAGGGAGACCTAGCAGCAGCCTGCCAGTACCTGAATGGGGCTACAAGAAGGCTGCAGAGGGACTGTTTGCAAAGGCCTGCAGAGACAGGACAAGGGGCAATGGATCGAAATGAGAGAAGAGCAGATTTAGATTGGATGTCAGGAACAAGTTCTGCAACACTGGAACAGGTTGCTCAGGGAGGTAGCTGAGGCCCCATCCCTGGAGACATTCGAGGTCAAGCTCAACAGGGCTCTGGGCAACCTGCTCTAGTGGAGGATGCCCCTGTTGAGTGCAGAGGCAGAGGTTGGACTGGATGACCTTTGGCGGTCCCTTTCAATTCAAACCATTCCATGACTCTATGATTGCACTGAATTTCTCCACCTCTGCTTTTTCTTACTGTGCACATTCAATTAAGAGGCCACTGACAGAAGTCCCTTTAGGATCTCAAAAAGAAAAGCTTGAAATCCAAATTGAACCTGAGAACCAAATCACTTTTTCCTTGTAAACTGCAGGAGAAATACAATCTTAGATGTGCTGGATATAAATATGAGCACAGCAGCATATGATCTGTGAGCTATTACTAAAACCTTTTCCATCCTTTCTTCATATGTAAAATACTAAATAGCCCCCAGTGATTAGAGAAGGGAACTGCCAATGTCTTACTGTTTTCTTTTGAGGGTTCATTAACCATGTAACTTAACAGACAGAGCCATGGAATTTCAAAACATAAAAAGCAGGAACTCAAATTTACCCAAAATAGAAGTAAATGGTTAGTATTCAGTACCAAAATGCTAAGCAATGCTTAGCAGCAGCTAAAGGGCAGGTCCCAAGAGGATGGGACCAGATTCTTTTCAGTGGTACCCAGTGACAGCACAAGGAGCAAAGAGCACAAACTCCAACACAAGAAGTTCCACCTAAACATAAGGAAAACAATCTTTTCCTGTGAGGCTGCCAGAGTACTGGACCAAGCTGCTCAGTGGGCTGGGGGAGTCTCCTTCTCTGGAGAGATTCCAAACCCACCTGGATAGGATCCTGGGCAACCCTGCTTTAGCAGTGGTGTTGGACTATGTGATCCCCAGAGGTCACTTCAAACCCCCACCACGCTAGGATTGAGTGTGTGATCTTGTGAGTTCTGTTTCTGTTTCACTTACCCTGTCATTTTAGTAGCCATATCCAGGACCACACTCTTCCAGTCTTGCTGATGATAATGCCATATCCTTGCTGTTCCATCTCTGCTTCCACTGACAAATCTTAAGCTAAAAAGAAAAGAAAGAACAAAGAAGCAAGCATGAGATTCTGAATAAGCCTAAGGCACCACTGCTTTTGGTTTAAAACCCACAAGCCCATCTTAGGATTCTACTTTATTGCTATTCAGTAGCTTTGCTGCAGAGTTTTCTTGTCTTTGTTGTTGTTGTTGCTGGAAGGGGCCTCATAGATCATCACTCCAACCTTCCTGCCATGGGACTCAGCTGCTCAAGGCCTCACATTTCTCTTCTGTTCTTGAGTGATCATCCTGATCTACTCCAATTCTTGCTATGCAGTTCTATTAATTTCTGCCATGGGACTCAGTTGCTCAAGGCCTCATCCACCCTGGCTTTAAACACTCCCATGGAGGAGGCATCCACAACCTCCCTGGGCAGCCTATTCCAGAGTCGCACCACCCTCCTGCTGAAGAACTTCTTCCCTGATCCAGTCTAACCCTGCTCTCCCTAAGCTTCAAAGCACTGCCCCTTGTCCTGTCTCCAGACACCCTTATGAGAAGTCCCTCTGCAGCCTTCCTGTAGGATCCCTTCAGGTACTGAAGGCAGCTCTAAGGTGCATGCTAGAGTCTTCTCCAGGCTGAACAACCCCAGCTCCCTCAGCTTATCCTCACAGCAGAGGTATTTCAGCCCTTTGATGGGTTTTGTGGCCCTCCTCTGGACTGGCTGCAGCTGGTCTGCATCTTTCTTATGCTGGGAACAGCAGAACTGGAGGCAGTGTTGGAGGTGGGGTCTCAGCAGAGTGGAGAACCTCTTCCCTCATCCTATAGCTATGTAATTATGATAATTGTGAATGGAAATAAACATCCTTAACAGCAGCATGGGCCTGCTAATTCCTGTGGCAAGAGCATTTAGGAGCTTGGCAGAGGATTGCCATTCACCTTAAGAAGGGTCACTACAAGCAGTAACTTTTCTGTTTCTCTGCAACAAAGAAGCAGACGTACACAAGCACACACAGAGCTGGAAACGCAGACTGGTGTCTAACTCCTCCTCTCACTCTGTGTATGCCCACTGGTGGGTGTGTTTAACAACCCATAAAACAGCCACAAACCACTTGCACAGGAAACAGGCAGCTCCAAACCACTGGTGAGCCAACAGCACACCCAGCACAGGAGCTAAAATGTATTTAATTAATTCCCCCCCCACCCCAGCACTTACTCTTTACATTGTTTGTGTGTCTCTGGTCTAAAGAATGTAATTAAAGGACAGTGAGGTTACAATTTTCCTATCAGATACTGCAGGGGACAAAAGAGTTTCTACCCCACCACATTAATTACATTTGGCTACAGCTAGCAGATGGCCTTGGCCTGACTTCAATGTCGTAATTCATACAAGCCTCACATTCCCTTTTCAATGACATCAGCAAATCTCTTGAGCTGTGGATGGTGGCTGCAAAGCTGCATGCCAGGAGTCTAACATAAATTATAATGCATTAACTCAGGGGGAGGGTGCAGACAGAGAAGGGAAATACCCAAGTTGAAGACAAGTAGGTAGCCCCGGCTGGGAAGCTGAGCATGAATGTCTCCACTATTAAATCCCCCCCTTGTTTAAAACAATCAAGCATCCAGCAAATGCACTGAAGCACAGCATCAGGCTTTGGCTGTCACTGAAACCATTTGTGATGAGACTTTCTGAAGAAGCTCCCCTGAACTCATTCATTTTGCCAGGACAGGCAACATCTTTAAAAGCAGATGCCATTTATACACTGCCTTGCTGTGAAAAGGCAAGCCTGGGCCATTTGATTTAAGTCATTCTTTCACCTTTGCAGCTTCTCTGATCTGAATGTTGTCATCATGGTGCTTGTGACATTTATTTTTACTTCTTTGTACAGAAATGAAAAGGAAGTTATTACTTCTCCATTAAAGGCATCTTTATAGTCAGTGAAAATTACATGCTACCTGATCTAATACCCGCAGGGAGAAACTCTTCTCCCACACCTTTGGAAGCAACTCTTAGGACAATGTTAGCACAAGGGGATGCAGGGGCTGGAGCACCTCTGCTGTGAGGTGCTGAGGGTGTTCAGCCTGGAGAAGAGAAGACTCTGGGGGGACCTTAGAGCTGCCTTTCAATATCTGAGAGGAGCCTACAGGAAGGCTGCAGAGGGACTTTTCATAAGGGTGTCTGGAGACAGGGCAAGGGGGGATGGTTTGAAGCTGAGGGAGAGCAGGGTGAGACTGGATCTGAGCAAGAAGTTCTTCAGTAGGAGGGTGGTGAGACTCTGGAATAGGCTGCTCGGGGAGACTGTGGATGCCTTCTCCCTGGAGGTATTCAGGGCCAGGCTGGGAGAGGCCTTGAGCAGCTGAGCTGAGAGGTGTCCCTGCCCATGGCAAGGGGGTTGGAGGAGATGATCTTTGAGGTTCCATCCAACCTGAGCCATTCTATGATTCCATGACACAACACCACCAGTGCCTTCCCCCACCACTTCACACAAGTATCTGAGAGTACAGGTGCAGAGCCACTTTTGCTGGAAGGCTCCTACTTGCCCACATCCCTTAAGCCTTGTGCCAAGCACAATAAGGAACAGGAGCAAAAGCTGCCAAAAGCCCAGGCAGGTTCTGATGTTGATCACTGAGCAAAGCCTGCCACGTCACCCTCCAGCACAGCCAGGCTGCAGCAGCTGGACACACATGCACCTTTAGACATTCCATCATGAGCACCCTGACCCAGCACAGCTCTAAAAATGGAAAGCTCTGTGGGTTGCAATGGTTGGCTTCATAAATTTTAAAGGCACAAGATTACTGTTATCATCTAAACTAATTAACTGGAAACTCATACACTGGCCTAGAAATGCACATATTTGCCAGCTGTGCTGTCAGAGACAACCACAGCACTGCAGATAATAAAGGAGACAAATGAAGTGATCATCAAGACCCAAAAGTCTTATGATTGTGCCTCTGTAATTGGTTCTAAACAAGTGGCAGCAACCATGGACTGAGAGGTCAAGAGTATCATGAAATGGTTTGGGTTGGAAGGGAGCAGTCAGCAAGGACACCTGCAACTAGATCAGGTCGTTCAGAAGCTCATCCAACCTCCTTCACATACCACCAGCATGGGGCTTCTATCACCTCTCTGGGTAACCTGGGCCAGTGTCTCAACCTCCCTCAGCACAAAAAATATCCTCTTCTCTGGTCTGAATTTCTCCTATTTTAGCTTAAAACCATCACCCCTTCTCCTAACACAGAAGGCCCTGCCTCACTCTTCTCACAGGTCCTTCTCAAGTACTGAAAAGCCACAATGAAGTCTCCCACCATGAGAGAGTGTGTGTAGAGTAATTGCCCCATATACTGAGGTCCAGCAGCTGGTGAAAGTAAGCCTTGTGGTTCACCATTAGTCACACAAAGGAACACAAAACCTCAAAGCCTTTGCTGCAGGAAATGTTGAGATCAGCCCATTTAATATCACCCTTGATGATGTTAAGCTGCCTCCATGCACTGGTGACTCAGTAAAGACTAAAGATAGTAGGCTGCAAGGAGACACCACAAAACTACTACATAAAACATCCAATTCCTTGTGAAAAGCTCCGAGTGAGGGCCCCAAAACTGAACCAAATACACACCAGTGCTGAGTACAGGGAGACAATTAGCTCAAGACCCAGCAACAAAACAAGACCAAACCCAAACAAACAAAACCTCCCGACCCTCCCTCCCTCCCCAGCAAAGCAAAACGAGTTACAGAATGTTTTTGTTCTTAGAGCAGAGCACAGCAAGTCCAAGTTCAGGGATATGACACACATCTTGCAACGTACTTTAAACAATTTGTCTGAGATTAATCAGAGTCCTTTTGGGCCTTGCTGCACCAGAATTGCTCTGAGAAGTTCTTTGGAAAATTAAATACCATACTTCTGATGTCAAAATCCCAGCACAGCCACTCACCTGTCACCATTGTTACAGAACTGGACTGCAACCACTTTGTCCTGAATAGCAGGGAGGTAAAAGAGAAACAGCAATAGTAGTAAATGGTTAAACACTTTGTAAGCTGAAACACTCATCCAAAAAGATCTTAATGGTGAGCTTCTGTTTAGCAATTTGCATCTTCCCAACACCTCCTACAATGTATTATCATACAAATTGAAGAACAGAAAAGTCACATTTGAAGTGAAAAGTTCCCCAGACATATTGTACTAAAAGCTGAAACAGAAAAGTACAGAGAGGCTCAGACACTGAATGATTTCTGACTCAGTTTCTCTGACACTTTGGCATTCAGGAAGAAAAAGCTGCAGCAGCTCTGTTCTTACCTGAGCTTGGTGTCACAGGACCACACACACCCCAGGCTAAGCTCTGCCTGGGAAAACCTGCACCTTTCAGACCCAACAGAGGTAGGAGTAAGGAACCCCAGGAGCTCCCAAAGCCTGGTAGTGCAGCACTCCATAAGATGGAGAAGAAGAACTTAACCAAACAATTGATTCCAGTCGGTTTGCTGGTTTTAGACCCAACCATTAAAGCACACAAAAATATTTCATCCCCCAAAAATGCAGCCCTTGGCTTTATTTCCACTATTAAATTGTTGAGAAGCAAATGGTATGGTTCAGAGGTGTGGTTTTGCCTTTCTTTATTTTCCTAAATACTTGTGTTGGCTGCATGCATTCACTGTCAGCTCCCACTGACTGGTTATCAGTCTCTAACCCCTGATAACCAACTGGGGATGGCTGCTAGGGGCAGGCTGACAGCAGTCCGTGGAATTATGAGCAGCAGGCTTTCAAAAATTAAAGGAATTACAGCCTCTTCCAAACCTGAACTGCTCTGAGCAGGATACTTGTTAGACTTGTTGGCTTGGAGCTCTGAGACTTAAATGGGAGAGCCACAACTCCCACTGAAGCTCAGTGAATCGATTTAGACCTCCACATGAATCCATAAAACATTGTTAAGGTGGGCAGCCAGGCTATTAAGGTTCAGAGACAAATGCTCCAAGCTCCACACAAGTGACAGCCCTGCCAGGGTTGCTACAAGCTCGCCTGTCTGAGGGGTTGATTACCATGCAGATAATAAACAATGCAATCATCCTCAGGAACAACTAAGAGGTGAAGAAAGATTTGATATTGGTTTAACTTTATGGGCTTGCATTCAAACAGAGAGATTTAATGGTTTTAATAAAAGCTATCAAGACTCAAACTGGAGAAGTGATGTTGAAAGCCATCATCTATGGAGTTAAAATGAAAACCCTTCTGTATTACCTGAGTAAGGAAGCTTTTAAGCATCCTTTATGTTCTAAATGAAATCAGCATCATGAGCCAAAGTTTGACTGCACACTCCAAACCCAGAATTACTTTGGTTTTTCTTCTTAGGGGGATTTGTGGCCACGGCTAAAGTTAAACACTCAACACTAAATTTCAGAGGAAGAATGACACTGTGCATGAAAACTGTTTCAATCCCTCATTCCAACACAGACTTCCTTCAAGAATATGAGCAAATCATCAAGTCCCTCAGTTTTCCTTAGGGGATAAAATACATAAACCATATTTTTGCACACATCTCCTGCCTCTGAGGAGTACAAAAATAAACATACCACACATTTTCAGGCAGTTAAATACCGCAGAGTTGAGAGCCAGCTCAACTCCAAACACAGAAAATAAGTCAAACAGGATGTACAAAACCCCAAGCTGCTGAAATTAAGGTAGAGAAGGGATGAAATTTGTTTTCTGCTTTGTCTCTTACCGTATGAGATTCTAACTCAGCCATTTTCTCTGGAGATTCTGAGCCCAGGTAATAAATTCTTATCACGTGGTCAGTACTACCTGTTGCAATGAACATGCCACCTAAGAGAGACAGTGTTTTCTGTGAGAAGAAAAGCCAGCCAAGGAACGACTCCATTTAATTACTGTTTTCTTCTCAGAGCAGTAAAGCAGAGTTTTAAACAGAACATTTCAATGCAGATTAAAACACACATTCAGAACGGAGCAGTTAACTCTGCCAGCTTCTGCTCTGAGCTCTATTTTCTCAGACTGTATCAGCACAGCTATGTGCTCTACAACCTATTCCAGCTGCAAACCCTTCTGACCAAAGGGATATTGCAAGTTGCAACATTCATCCAACAGAATGTTCAGCTTTCCTTTGGCAATTACCACGGTGCTCTCCAACAGCCTATCTGGGAAAGCAGATGGGGAAGAACTTCCTATTCTCACTGTAAATATCAAGGGAAAGTATTGCAGTACACCTAAAATACACAAGAAGGGCATGAAACTAATGGAGCAGGAGGGCCATGAAGATGATCAGAGGATGATCACTCTCTCTTCACAGAGAGAGTGATTGGCATTGGAATGGGCTGCCCAGGGAGGTTGTGGAGTTGCCACCCCTGAAGGTGTTGAAGCAAAGCCTGTCTGGGGCACTTAGTGCCATGGTCTGGTTGATTGGCCAGGGCTGGGTGCTAGGTTGGACTGGATGATCTTGGAGGTCTCTTCCAAACTGCTTGATTCTATGATTCTAGGGCTGGAGCATCTCTCCTATAAAAACAGCCTGAGAGAGTCGGGAGTTGGGGTTGTTCAGCCTGGAAAAGAGGAAGCTCCAGAGAGACTTTAGAGCAGCCTTCCAGTGTTTGAAAGGAGCCTACAGAAGAGCTGGAAAGGGACATTTTACAAAGGCAGGTAGTGGGATAATGTCTTCAAACTGGAAGACACTCAATTTAGATTAGACATCAGGAAGAAATTCTTCCCCATGAGGGTGTTGAGGCACTGGAACAGCTTTCTCAGAGAAGTTCTGGAGGCTCCAACCCTGGAAGTGTTCAAAGCTAGGTTGTATGGGGCCTTAAGCAACCTGGTCTAGCAAGACATAGCCCTGCCCATGGTAGGAGGGGTTGGAATGAAATGACTACAGCATACATACCAGAGCTGAATGATGAACAAGATATCTGAACACCAGGCCTAGACCTCTCTGCAAATTTCACAGGGCGATCCCTATGTGGAAAAAACAACATTTTCACTTTCCATTACTTTATTCCAACATTAGTCAACAAAAATAGTGCTCTGGAGCTCATCAGGCTAAGGTCAATGCACCCACCCTAAACGCTGCTGTTTCAGAATCCTCATCTAAGTTTGCTAGAACTTATCTTTCATTGGAGCAATTTTCTTCCTTGGTTGAGTAAGATCACCATCATTTTCTGAACTGAAAAGCCTATTTAACTTATTTAGCATGATTATTAAAATCTAGTAAGATAGATTTTATTATTAATATAATTAAACCATATAAATAATTATATATATTATATAAATAATATATAGCATGAGATATTATATCAACAATTTAGTTATATTAATAATTAGATGTAATTTAATTACATTAATAATGATTGCTGTCATATAGTATAGAATTCTGCATTACATATAATATATATTTTGCCTATAATGTATATATAATAATATATAACATTTAATTATATTAATAATGCTTGCATATATATACATATATATAATTAAAATAGCATTTACTATTAAGCATGAATTTGATGCCATCTACATGTGTGTGTTCTGTTAAAAGCAAAGAAATTCTTCTGCCTGTAAATTTTGGGCAAAGGTTTAGTCCTTAACATGAGTTCTTCCTCAACACTGTCCTTGAAAAACATGAAATCCAGGAAAGAACAGTCCTGATCTCTGCTTCCCCTCTGCACTGGAATTCCATGAGCTCCCCAACACACCTGGGTGAGCGCTGCCTGCCCCACACACTCAAACATGGGAGAACATAGCCTGTGTTCCTTGAGAAAGGACAGGTCCTCATTTAGTTATCTCAGTGGTGTTCTCCACGCTAAACCTCAAAACAAATCTGTCCTCTGTCACAGATAATTAGAATTATCTAAACAGGCTTACTTAAATTTCATGGTGTTCGCATGCCACTGCCAGAAACAGATTGTTCCATCAGCACCAGTAGAAGTGAGGTATCTCGTTGTCCCTTTCCTTGCTGGAGAGAACTAAAAATAAAGTTCTAAGTTAAACAAGCTGATTTCTTTCTGCCCTTACATGCTGGAGACTTGTAAATGGCTGTGGACAAGAATCTTTCTCTCAAACACAGTAGGTTTCTCCCTGGGAGGACAGAGAGCAGCATCAGGGGGAGCAAGGACATTGAGATGCTTGAGCGTGTCCAGAGAAGGGCAACGAGGCTGGGGAGAGGCCTTGAGCACAGCCCTACGAGGAGAGGCTGAGGGAGCTGGGATTGGTTAGCCTGAAGAAGAGGAGGCTCAGGGGAGACCTTATTGCTGTCTACAACTACCTGAAGGGTGGTTGTGGCCAGGAGGAGGTTGCTCTCTTCTCTCAGGTGGCCAGCACCAGAACGAGAGGACACAGCCTCAAGCTGTGCCAGGGGAGATTTAGGCTGGAGGTGAGGAGAAAGTTCTTCCCTGAGAGAGTCATTGGATACTGGAATGGGCTGCCCGGGGAGGTGGTGGAGTCGCCGTCCCTGGAGCTGTTCAAGGCAGGATTGGACGTGGCACTTGGTGCCATGGTCTAGCCTTGAGCTCTGTGATAAAGGATTGGACTCGATCTATGAGGTCTCTTCCAACCTTGATGATACTGTGAAAACCAAGTTGAGGGACAGAAAACACCTTTTGGCTAGCAAGTTTTCGTCTCCAGCACCCAAAGTAAATTGGAGAATGAACCAAGCCTAGACTATTTCAGTGGGTGAGAAGATGAGGAAATGCTTCTTTCTAGGTTAGAACTGGATCAAACACCCTAAGAGACAAAAATAATTCCTGCATCTAAGCCCAATGAAGACTCACAACACAGCAGAAGCCTTGCTGTCTCTTTCTGAGATTAGATTAGACTGGATCTTAGGAGCAGGCTCTTTACTATAAGGGTGGTGGAACACTGGAATAGGTTGTCCAGGGAGATGGCTGAAATATCCAAGGTGAGGCTCAAGAGGGCTCTGGGCATCATGACCTGCTCACTGAAGAGGGGGTTGGACTAGATGACCTTCGTAGGTGTCTTCTAACCCAGACCATCGTATGTGATTCTATGATTCTTGAACCTCTCCTCTGCCTTTCCAAGGAGCAGGAGCAGGAAATGTTTTCATTCTAAAGTCTCTCATTTTAATTTCACAACTGCAGCAAGCCTTTAATCCTCTGGCTACCTGGTATTTGATTAAGGGATCGAGTACTGTTCCTTCTAAAAGCCATAACTGATTAATTTCTTAATTAACCAAAGTTTTACAAACATTTGTGAGTAACAAAGACTATGCAAAACACACAACCAGGTTGTAAGACGTTGCCAAAATGGTCATCTTAAAAGAACTTGCAGTGTAGCTGAAATCAGATAGAATTTGGCTAATAGGGGGGAAATGAGAGTCCCCAGGACTTCTGGCATGTTGGAGATGACTGTGATGAACCAAAGGCAGTCAGCCTCCAGGAGAGGGATTCTGAGCCAGACATTCCCACTCGTTCTCTCCTCTATGTGCACAACCTGCCAAACTGCAGAGATTATCTTTTTCATCCTGGAATTTTGTTTTGCTGGAGGTTTCTGCCTGGCAATTGTGGTTTTGGAAGGCACATAAACAGCAAACTGCTCCTCATTACTGACTGTGCCACTGCTAGAGAGCTGACTGCTGGCAGTTTAGTCTTTTTTTTTCCTGCTCCACTGTTGCTCCCTGGATTGCAACTGGAATTGCATGGGCACGAGCAGAGATACTCTGCAAACACTTCTCTACCATCTGCTGCTGCAGCACCTACACAGGCTACAACACCCAGACCACAGAATCATTGAACGGTCTGGGTTGGAAGCGACCTCCAAAGGTCATCTAGTCCAAACTCTGAAAACCAGAGCAGCTCCTCCCCATATGGCTAAGATTGAGAGGAAATGAGAAATGTGGAGTGAGGAATTTTAACTGACAGTATTCTTCTGGAAAATAAATGTTATCTATTAACACAGGACTGTGCAAGGGCTACCACCAAAGGTGCTGGCCTTGTGCCCCTGGCTCAGCTAGTCAATCTGATGGTCTTGGTGACCACGCATTTGCTAGATCTCAAGAGAGCAGCAAAGAGACTACTACATAGTCAAAGGTAGCTGGAAGAAGCAGGAGCATTCCCTCAGGTAGTAGCTGGCCTCTGACAGGAGAGAACTGTCAGGAAACAGCACCCTTCAACCGGGGCACATCTACACCCCCAGAGATCAAAAGACATTTTACCTCTGATTGCTAATCCATAGCTCTCCTTATCACTCGAATTCAAGGGCTTAGGAAGAGAAAGGTTAAAAAGCCAAAGCAAAAGCATGTTGTTTTTTTACCTGTATGGAAGTAATGGAAGCTGAATGGCCCTGCAGCACTGCCACTGGGGCACAGGTCCGCAGACACCAGACTCGGACGACTTTGTCGCAGCTGCCCGCAGCCAGCAGCGTGTTCTCGTAGTTCACAGCCATGTCAGAGATCTCAGCCGAGTGTCCTCGCAGCGTCGACAGCAGGCGCCCGTCATCTGTAGCCCAGATTTTGACCAAACAGTCATCTGACCCCTAGTGCCACACAAAAAACGTCCAAAGGTGACAGAGAATCAGTTTGCTGGGAGCAAAAGGTGTGCATGTGCGCCACAGACAAGCGTCTACATCATCAGCATGGCAGCAACCTGCCAGAGAAACAATCTTTGGGGGGGGTGCCACAAAGGCACGACCATTGGAGGCTGGGAAGCATCTTGTGAGGTCAGGGATTCAGGTATCTGCAGAACAGGAGCCTTGTGTTTCATATTCACATATTTACATAAATGACTTCATTCATGTTTATCAATATGTGCAGGGTGAGTGCCAGGAAGCTGGAGCCAGGCTCTGCTCGGTGATGCCCAGAGACAGGATGAGGGGCAATGGGTGGAAGTTAAGGCAGAGGAAGTTTCATGTAAACACAAGGAGGAATTTTTCCCCTGTGAGGGTGACAGAGCACTGGCACAGGCTGCCCAAGGAGGTTGTGGAGACTCCCTCTCTGGAGATCTTTAAGACCCATCTGGACGCGTTCTGGTGTGATCTGCTCTGGATGATCCTGCTCTGGCAGGAGGGCTGGACCAGGTCACTTCCAGCCCCTGACATTCTATGATTCTGTGATTTCATACTAAAATATGATTAGTGCTGCTCATACAGCTCCTCTTGGTGCACAGTTCAGTTATAATTAAGGTAAACTGAAGCAGACAAAGCACTTAATTACCTACTAGCAAAAGGCATTTATTTGTGTAGGCCACATCAAGTCAGCAGTACAATCAGAGTGATCCTACAACTTAAGCTCTAAGGAAAAAAGAGCATTTAGGCATCTGAGGCATCTCAAGAACCTCCTGGAGCTGTGAGGCAGCTGCACAACAAGGTTCAATTTCTGTTAAGAGAACGCTGGGACCACTCAAAGACAGAGACTGTGCTGCCAAAATGCTGCATCAGTGAGATTCAAGCTCGGCACAGGACACAACTCAAAACATATCCAATTCATATCATTGTAAAATACTTCAACCTATAGTAGCAGCTACATAATTTCATCCTCAATCTCAATGCTGATAAGAATTTTTGGACCTTTCCACTCTTCAGTTACCACAAAGACTACTCCTAGTAACTAGGGCTGCCACTCTGTATTCAGGAGCCTAACACAATAAAACTAACTGCAACATCAACACTGTTTGAGTTGAAATGACATTGTATTAACTGCAGCTATATTCAAACTCAAATCACTTCCAGTTCTTCATACAAAAAGACTGGATGAGGCACTTGGTGCCATGGTCTAGTTGACTGCATAGGGCTGGGTGCTAGGTTGGACTGGATGATCTTGGAGGTCTCTTCCAATCTGGTTGATTCTATGATATGATTCTATACTAACTGCAGGGGAGAAAGATTTCTTTCTGGTGTAAACATAAATGGAAGGGTCCTCACTATAACCCAGAGTAATTATTACTAAGAACACTGCTATGTGATCAATATATAATGAGGGGGGAAGCTACCAAGGACACAAAAAGACAGGTAACCTGTTTCTGAAGTCTTTAGTGACAAGAGAAAAAGGCAGTACAGGGGTCAATATTAACAGAAGGTGCATTCTTAGTTTGAAAGAATGTGTTCAGTTTTAAAGCTGCACAAGGAAAAGGACCACAGGAATGTGTGGTAACACAGCCTGGAGAAAAACTTCCACCAACATTCATATCAATTTACTTTCTAGAAAGCAAATCTAGTAGGGAACTAAACTGCAGATGAAGCAATGAGATTTTCTCTTCACCGTGGAGCTGTTAGGGAAGTGCCAGGCAAGGCTTGCCAGCATTTCCAAAGTTACCAAAGGTAAAATGCAGTTTGAAAGGAAGTGCCAAGATTCACCCAGCAAGAAGCATCCAAATGAACTCCAAATCCAACAATGCTGCAGGTGCCACTCAGGAAGAAAGATGATGAAAGAAAGAAAATCAAGCAGGTGTTTTCAAGTGAGGTTTGCAAGCTCTGGACTGGCACAAGGCTGCTGTAAAAGGTGGGGAAAGCAGAGAGCTGCTGAAGTTTCAGTCTGCTGGAGCTGTGAGCGATTTGAAAATACCAAGTGCAAATTAGCAGAGAAAGAGAAGAGTTCTCCATACATTTCCAGATTTTAATTCCCTTCTTTTTCTGGAAGCTGTGTCTGGTGCTCAATCAGTGACTATCAGTGACTAAAGGCAACGATGCTGGGGAGAGGCCTTGAGCACAAGCCCTACGAGGAGAGGCTGAGGGAGCTGGGATTGGTTAGCCTGGAGAAGAGGAGGCTCAGGGGTGACCTTATTGCTGTCTACAACTACCTGAAGGGTGGTTGTGGCCAGGAGGAGGTTGCTCTCTTCTCTCAGGTGGCCAGTGCCAGAACGAGAGGACACAGCCTCAAGCTACGCCAGGGGAGATTTAGGCTGGAGGTGAGGAGAAAGTTCTTCACTGAGAGAGTCATTGGACACTGGAATGGGCTGCCCGGGGAGGTGGTGGAGTCGCCGTCCCTGGAGCTGTTCAAGGCAGGATTGGACGTGGCACTTGGTGCCATGGTCTAGCCTTGAGCTCTGTGGTAAAGGGTTGGACTTGATGATCTATGAGGTCTCTTCCAACCTTGGTGACACTGTGATACTAAGATGTTGGTGTAGGACTCAAGAGAGAGAGAAAAATCAAAGCAAGCAAATGCACCTTCCAAGAAAAGTCCCATTTTTATGTAAACTTACTGTAAAAATCCTTCTCCCGCTGCGATCGAAGGCTATACAATAAACAGATGAGAGATGGCCCAAAATCCTCTTATGCATCTTCATGTGTTGGTAGGTGGATGTTGGGAACAAGTGGCTGAAACGTCCACATCCAGTTAATTGCCTGGCAGAGATTATATTTACTGGGAGACAAAAAAAGTAAAACAAGAAGAAAATGAAGCCAGGAAATTTTGTCTGGGACTTGAAAGAGACAAATATTAAATCAAGTATAGTGCTTGGTAACAGCTTTATTATCACAATACATGAATCTGAGCCTCTTCCAACTTACCAAATCATTCTGTGTAGTCTTGCAAATAAGAAAGTTCACTCCTGATGTTACCTTTCAATACCTACCACACTACACCTGCCCACTAGACAGAATTGGAAGTAAAACAAAGACTTCTCATCACAATGACAAGTTATTCCAAGTGCTGAGTTCATCAGCAGGCAACAGATATGCTTATGGGGATCCAATCATAGAATCTCACAGAATGTATTTGGCTGGAAGAGACCTTCAAGCTCATCCAGTCCAAACTTCAACCTAGCACTGAAGGGTCAACACTAAACCATCTCCCTAAGCGCCAGGTCTACAGGCTGCTTGAACACCCCCAGGGACAGTGACTCCAGCACTGCCCTGAGCAGACCATTCCAGTGTTTGAGAATCCTCTCAGTGAAGAAATATTTCCCAGCATCCAGCCTGAACCTCCCCTGCAGCAGTTGGAACCATCACCTCCCTGAGGAGTCTCTTCCAGTGTTTGAGAACCCTTCCAGTGAAGAAGTATTTCCTAATATTCGTTTTAACCTGTCCTGGTGCAGCTAGGAACCATCACCTCCCTGTGGAATCACTTCCAGATTTTGAGAGCCCTTTCAGTGGAGAAGTTTCTTCTAATATCCAACCTAAACCTTCCCCCTGGTGCAACATTTCCTCTTGTCCTATTGTTTATTACTATGGGAAGAGACCAACACCCACCTGGCTACCATCTCCTTTCAGGGAGTTGTAGCAAGCAAGAAGGCCTCCCCTCAGCCTCCTTTTCTCCAGGCTGAATGACCCCAATTCCTTCACTTGCTCCTCACAAGACCTATTCTCCAGACCCTTCATCAGCTGCTTTGCCCTTCTCTGGACCTGCTCCAATACCTCAATGTTTTTCTCGGGGGGAGGGCCCCAAAACTGAATCCAGTATTCAAGGTATGGCCACACAACGCTGAGAACCAGGAGACAACCACTTCCCTGGCTGTGCTGTGCTGTCACACTGCTGCTGCTCCAGGCCAGGATGCTGTTGGCCTTCCCAGCCACCTGACCACACTGCTGGCTCATGTTCAACACCCAGAGGTCTTTACTTCACATGACTTCCATATTTGACTTTCTAATTTGGAGTACTTCTTTCAAGATCCCACATTGCTAATTTGGTGGATTCCTTATGATCACAGGCTCCCAGATGAAACCCCTTACTGTGCCTCCTGCACACTTAGCTAGGCAGAGCTCCACAGGAGCAGCATGAAGCTCTTTAGAGCCTTCCAAACGTTTAGTTTAAAAGTGCAGTGAACAACTTGACCTATTTTCTTCATTGTCTCATCATATCATGGTCTACCTACACAAAGATTATGGAATATGTTAAAGAAGCCTACAAAGCCAAGACTTTAGTAAAGCCTTTGATGCCATCTCTCACAGCATTCTCCTCAAGAACCTTCTGGCCCATGGCATAGCCAAGTGGACCCTTTGCTGGACTCAAAACTGGCTGGAGGCTGGGCTCAAGAATTTGTGATAAAGGGAGTTAAATTCCAACTGTCCCCCAGGGCTGTGCTGGGGACAATTCTGCTCAATCTCTTGATTAATGATTTGAGTGAAAGGATCAAGGGCACCACCAGCAAGGCTGCAGATGACACTAAACTGAGGGTCAGTGTGGATCTGCTCAAGGGGAGGAAGGCTCTGCAGAGAGATCTGGACAGGTCCAATCAATAGGCTGAGGTCAGCACAATGAGGTTCAACAAGGTCCTGCACTTTGGTCACAACAACGCCAAGCAATGCCACAGGCTTGGGGCAGAGTAGCTGGAAAGCAGCATGGTGCAAAAGGATCTGGGAGTGCTGGTTGACAACAGGACAACCAGGAGCCAGCAGCATGCCCAGCTGGCCAAGAAGGCCAACAGCACCCTGGCCTGCATCAAACTCAGTGTGTCCAGCAGGAGTAGGGCAGTGATGGTGCCCCTGTACTTGGCACTGGTGAGGCCACACCTTGAGTACTGGGTTCAGTTCTGGAGGTGCTGGTGAGTGTCCAGAGTGTGCACAAGGAGGATGGGAAGTGGTTTGGAGGGCTTCATAGAAGTACAGACTGAAGGAGCTGGAGTTGTTTAGTCTGGAGAAGAGAAGGCTACCTGAAAAGAGGTTGGAGTGAGGTTGGTGTTGGTCTCTTCTCCCAAGTAACCAAGAGGAAATGGGCTTAAGTTGTGCCAAGGGAGGTTTAAATTGGACATTAGGAAAAACTTCTTTACTGAGAGAGTGGTGAGGCATTGGAACAGGCTGCCCAGAGGGGTGGTAGAGTTGCCATCCCTGAAGGTGTTCAAGAAGCTGCAGATGTGGTACTTCAGCAGATGATTTAGTGCTTGTGGTAGCTGGGTTACAGTGGGACCTGATAATCTGAAAGGTCTTTTCCAACCTTAGTGATTCTGTGATTCTCAAGGGTTGCTATCCCATAATACATTTGGGTAAAAGTAGGAGATTGAAGTATTAATATGCAGCAGGGTGATAAATGGGCAAGGAAAAGAAATTGTTTCCAGCTTTGCATACACGTGCTTTGCTTGATGCTCTGAAATCAGGGCTGGTTTTAATCACTCAATGCAACTGTAACACTTTGTACCAGGAGAAAAAAAAGGATTGCAAAGGTGTAGATGCTTGCAGAAGTCATCAGGCTCCCAGTGTGACCTCATCTTCAGTCACTATTCATTTCTCATGTAAAAGCACACACTCAGCAGCACTAACAAAAAGCAAAACACACTAAAGCAAATTAATTTACTATCTGCCTACTACTCACTTGATATCTGATACTATACAGGAACTGCTAAATGAAACTGGCTCCTCCAGCAAAGGAAAAAAATTCATCTGTAACTCCTTTTCCCCACAAGAATCCCACAGTGAGAAATGCTGCACAAAGGCAGCAGCAGGTTTGCCTCCACATGATTTTATTTACCATTTGTCAGCATAAAAGATAAGTTCTTACAATATCACAGATCCCTTTCCCCCACATTGTGGCCACTGTCATACCAACATAGAGATGTACCCATTGGGTAATAAGCTACTTAGAGAATCTCAGCCTGGTAAGGATGGAAGGGATTTCTGGGGAACAGCTAGTCCAAGACCACTGCTAAAGCAGGGTCACCCACAGCAGGTTGCCCAGGATCACAATGTCCACACAGGTTTGGATTCTCTCCAGAGAGAGATTCCTCTGCTCTCTCTGGGCAGCCTCTAAGGCCCTCAGGGCAAAGCATTTTCTCCTCATGTTTGGACAGAAGCTACTGGGTTGCAGTTTGTGCCCATTGCCCCTTGTCCTGTTGCTGGACACCAATGAAAACAGTCTGGCTTCTGGCCCTCCACCCTTTAGCATTGATCAGATCCCCTCTGTCCCCTCTTCTCCAGGCTAAACAGCCCCAGGGCTTTCAGCCTTTCCTCCTCAGAGATGCTCCAGGCCTCTCAACATTTTTTTAGCCTCCAGTGGACTCTGCTGTGCCTTTCCATGGTTCAATCATTTAAACACATGCTGACAGTGTATCTGCCTTTAAACAATTTCAAATGGCTTTGAACAGGGGGTTGGAAGGGACCTTTGGAGATCATCTAGCCCAACCCTCCCATATATTCCCAGTAATCCCAACACTTTCTGTGTACTACAGTGCTCCCACATAATCCTCCTGAAGATCTGCCAGTGCTCTTTGTTGTAAATCCAGGAATAAAGTATGAAAAGGTAACAAATAGTCAGGCATCTAACTCACACCACCTAACTTTAAGAGTCAAGCCCCAGACTTGCACTGAGCTCAGCTTCAGAGGATGTAAAAATGACTTCACTTCTTCCTGTCTATTTCTCTGTTTGCACAATGGGGACAAGACTCCTCCATCTGCCATGGAGAATCAAAAACTAAAAAGCACAGATTATGAAATTTTCCTGCCTTGAGTTAGATTCTGTTCAGGGATTTCACTTCCCAGCTCAGTCTCTTCTCAGTGCTGGCACTTTCTGCAGCTCAGGGCATGTTTTCACAGTGGCTGCTCCTAGCAGTGATGCTGCTGATGGTTACAGTCAGTACCAAGGGCTGGGGTGCAGACCAAGGTCGCTGCTAAACCCTGTCTAGTGTGTTGGGGTGCAGAGTAAAAGGCTGCTCCTGCAGGGAGGAGCAGGTGGTTCAGGTGACCCTTAAGGGACCAACAAGGGATTCCATGACGTCACATTCAGTACAAAGCTGTGGGATCACCAGGGTCAAACCTCGCCTCTTCAGTGCCCAAGGAGGACTCTTGTCTGTTGTGACCTTGGTCCAGAGCCATGAGGTCCTGAATCTAGTCCCACAGTCCAGATCCTAAATCTTGTTCCCATCTGCTGCTGAGTCCAGTCTGGGCCCCCTGCAGCAACATGAGTGAGGACAGTGATGTAACTGCCATCGGGAGGGTTGTATCTACTTGTCTCTAGGTATTACCATTATTATCACCAACATCATCAAGTCGTTGTAGTTTTCTTTTCCAACTCATAAGCCTTTGTCCTTTATTCTCTTGCTTTTCCCCTTGGGAAGGG
The DNA here is from genome assembly GCF_015220805.1 of Pogoniulus pusillus. Classification (NCBI taxonomy): domain Eukaryota; kingdom Metazoa; phylum Chordata; class Aves; order Piciformes; family Lybiidae; genus Pogoniulus; species Pogoniulus pusillus. The sequence goes on along the minus strand of NC_087282.1, from coordinate 3,674,241 downwards.
AGTTAATAGAAAGTGTCTGTCAGCTGTTTAGCATCCAGCCCGCCCTAACCCTTGAGAGAACCAATCCCAAGTTGCAGAAAATCACAGAATCCTCAATCCTGCCATAAGAAGTATCACCTTTAGCAAAGCAACAGCATCTTGTGACCCAAAGTAGCAAGCACTCAACCTACCTGATCCTCATGCAAAACCGTTTAGGGAATAGCAAAAAAACCCTACTCTATACACACAAAGCTGTGATTGAGATTTTGGTCTCCCCACACTATATAAACTGCAAAGGGATTGCAAGGTAAAACCATTCCACTAAACAAAAACATCCCCAGCTCCAGGGCTCCTGGTGGAGGACTAATACACAGTATCTAAGGACAAAAACCCCTGCCAAGTTTGCTTTCTTCAGCACAGCAAAGTTACTGTGCTCCTAAGGCCTAAATGCACAAAAATGACACAATTCTTGAACAGAATCAGGAGCACAGAACTTTGGTTCGGGGCGACTATGCCGTTAGCTGCTGCGCTTCGTGCCGCACTGGGGCTAGCTGCAGACGAAGTCTGTCCCTCACTCCGCCTCGCCAGGAAAAGCTTCCAGAGCTGCACTCCTAGGGCACGTCAAGAGGGAGCGCGGCCAGGCTCCCGGCAAGGAACGGCAGCACGGCCAGGCTCCCGGCAAGGAACGGCAGCACGGCCAGGCTCCCGGCAAGGAACGGCAGCGCGGCCAGCCCGCCCGGCAAGGAACGGCAGCACGGCCAGCCCGCCCGGCGAGGAGCGGCAGCGCGGCGAGGAACGGCAGCGCGGCGAGGAGCGGCAGCGCGGCGAGGAACGGCAGCGCGGCGAGGAGCGGCAGCGCGGCGAGGAGCGGCAGCGCGGCGAGGAGCGGCAGCCCGGCGAGGAACGGCAGCCCGGCCAACCAGCCCGGCGAGGAACGGCAGCCCGGCGAGGAGCGGCAGCCCGGCCAACCAGCCCGGCGAGGAACGGCAGCGCGGCGAGCAACGGCAGCACGGCCACCCCGCCCGGCGAGGAACGGCAGCCCGGCGAGGAACGGCAGCCCGGCGAGGAGCGGCAGCCCGGCCAACCAGCCCGGCGAGGAACGGCAGCGCGGCCAGCCCGCCTGGCGAGGAGCGGCAGCCCGGCAAGGAACGGCAGCCCGGCCAACCAGCCCGGCGAGGAACGGCAGCCCGGCGAGGAACGGCAGCCCGGCGAGGAACGGCAGCCCGGCGAGGAACGGCAGCCCGGCGAGGAACGGCAGCCCGGCGAGGAACGGCAGCGCGGCCAGCCCGCCCGGCGAGGAAAAGGAGCTCGTCCTGGCTGCCCGGCAAGGGACGGCAGCGCGGCCAGGCCGCTTCTCTTTTGCAGGCTGCGCAGCCCCGGTTCTTTCAGCCTGTCTTCATAGGAGAGCTTCTCCAGCCCTCGGATCATCTTTTTGGCCCTCCAGTGGACAGGGAATGGCTGTGTGGCCACGAAGCCAGCTAGGACCAGTAAAAGCACCAAAAGGACAAAGTGTTCCAAATTTCATAGCTGCTGACCACATGGAACTCATTTACAGCAGAGAAACACCATCAGTTTCTAACCTCAGCAGAGCCCTGCCATTTGGCAGGCCTAAGGTAGTTGGATCACCTTGACTGTAAATTTCCATCCAGCTGAACTGGTTCCCCGAGACTATGCCATGGACCTTCTGGTTTCAAATTTTCACTAACAACATTACCAAGATAAAGATTTTCACATTCAGGTTAGCACGGCTCCAGCCACCAGCAACAGAAGGAAAAGCAGCTTCTTTCTATCTGCTTTCTGTCTCCTGTGTAAAAAGAAAGCAGTTCAGACTGCTGTAAAATGTGCTAAGAAATGGTTAAGAATCACAGAACTGTAGAATGGCTCAGGTTGGAAGGGACCTTAGAGATCATCTGCTCCAACCTCCCTGCCATGGGCAGGGACTCCTCTCAACTAGACTCAGCTCAAGTGCCCTTGTCCACCTTGAGCACCTCCAGGGAGAAGGCATCCACAACCTCCCTGGGCAGCCTATTCCAGAGTCTTACCACCCTCCTACTGAAGAACTTCTTGCTCAGATCCAGTTTAACCCTGCTCTCTCTCAGCTTCAAACCATTCCCCCTTGTCCTGTCTCCAGACACCCTTATGGAAAGTCCCTCTGTAGCCTTCCTGTAGGATCCCTTCAGGTATTGAAGGTGGCTCTAAGGTCTCTTTGGGGTCTTCTTCAGGCTGAACACCCCCAGCTCCCTCAGCCCATCCTCATAGCAGAGGTGCTCTCACACCATCCTCACTGCCTTTGCCATGTCATCCTGTCAGCAGCAGAAAGCCAGGACAGCATTTCCCTTCCCCTCCTCCCCCAGCCGATCACCACACATCTCCAAGACTGAACAGCCAAACTACATTCCTGAGAACAACTTCCACAGGTCAGCACTTTGTTGGAGACTCTCCCAGCCAGAAGATTCCCAGATCTGCAAGAACACTCTGGGAAAAGGCAGCATTGATTTTTTTGCTCAAATTTGTCTGTGCACAGCCCCTTTATTTTGGAGTAAAGATCGCAAAGTTCCATCCCAAGCAGCTGAAAAGGCAACCACTGCAGCTAGGGAGACTCCTCCAGCTGGGAGGGCAATCCCACTCTCACTGCAGACAACACTGACAGTGGCAGCTCAAATCTTTATCAGTGGAAGGGAAGTGATCTAAGAACACCTGTGGCTGGTAGCTGTAGGCAGAACCAGTCTGCACAGGCAATGACACAATCATTTCATCTCACTCTTGAACACACTATTATGGGTGTCTGCTACTTCAGCCCATCTCCCTCAGCATGTAATTCCAGAAAACTCCAAATCTAAGTCAGCACAGCACAGGAAGGCACAATTTAATCTAAATACTGAAGAGGTTGAGCATACTTCATCAACTTGCACTTTGAAACAAGACACAGCATAGCACCTGTGGCTGTTGCTGCTCATCAGGTAAAAAAGGATCCAGTTTGCCAGTTCAGAAGAGTTCTGTGACTTCCACCTCAGCAATCACAACAGGGAATCCTGACCCCAGACTTCTCTCTCCTACACAGCTTCAGTATAGTCAAGTTTATACAATCTTCATACACTTTCCTCCCTATTTGATGTATCTACACCAAGGAGGACTAGATTTTGTCAGACATTAATTTCCGGCTCTAAAAGACCCATTTCCATTATCACACCTTTGCATTTCTTCCAAAACCAATTCTCAAGAAAACACCAAACCCAAATCATTTTGTTGTCTATGTCACTGTCTTCAAGCTAGCAGCACAGACATTTGTCATAATGACATGACAAATTCATAGTCATAGAATAGTTTGGGTTGGAAGGGACCTGAAAGGTCATCTATGACCACCCCTGGGTGATCTGCTCCCGTGTCTCACCACCTTCACTTCAAATGCTGAAGTCCAAGCTGCCAGTTCATTAATATTACACATATTTGGTCTGATTCTCCTGTTAGGAAAGAGCTGATCCAAGAGGCCTTATAGAAATACACCTATAGAAGTTGAGTACATTCAGGCTGTTTGCAATGCATCAGCTCAAGGCCACAGAATTATAGAATCAAGCAGGCTGCAAGAGACCTCCAAGCTCATCCACTCCAACCTAGCACCCAGCCCTACCCAATCAACCAGACCATGGCACTAAGTGCCCCAGACAGGTTTGGCTTGAACACCTTCAGGGATGGCAACTCCAGCACCTCCCTGGGCAGCCCATTCCAATGCCAATCACTCTCTCTGACAACAACTTCCTCCTAACATCCAGCCTAGACCTGCCCTGGCACAACTTGAGACTGTGTCTCCTCGTTCTGTTGCTGCTTGCCTGGGAGAAGAGCCCAACCCCAGCTGGCTACAGCCTCCCTGCAGGTTATTGTATACAGCAATGAGGTCACCCCTGAGCCTCCTCTTCTCCCAGCTAAACAACTCCAGCTCCCTCAGCCTCTCCTCACAGGGCTGTGCTCCAGGCCCCTCAGGACCAGCCTAAAAGAATGAAGACACAGATTTGCACAGAAGTAGTCATTATATATACATATATAAAAAATATCAGGAACTGGAAATAGTTTTGATATATGTAAATGGTTTTCCTTTTTGAATGTCCTCAGTATGACTCAAGTTATCTGAGAAAAGCAGAAGTAAAGAATCACAGAATGGTTTGGGTTGGAAGGGACCTCCAAAGGTCATGTAGTCCAACCTCCTCAGCAGTCAACAAGGACATCTTCAACTAGATCAGGTTGCTCAGAGCCCCATCCAATCTGACCTGCAATGTTTCCAGGGATGTGACCTTTACCATCCCTCTGGGCAACCTGGGACAGTGTCCCACCACCTTCAGTGTAAAAACATTCTTACATATAGCCTAAATCTCCCCTCATTTAATTTAAAACCATCACCCCTTGTCCTGTCACAACAGGCCACGCTCAGAGGTCTGTCCCCATCTTTCCTGCAGGCCCCTTAAAGTACTGAAAGGCCATTGGAAGGTCCCCCTGGAATCTTCTCCAGGCTGAATAACCCCAACTCTCTCAGCCTGGCTCAGAGCAGAAGGCTTCCAGGCTTTCCATCATTTCTGGGGCCCTCTCTGACCCTGTCCCAATGGCTCCATGTCTCTGCTGAGAACTCCGGAGCTGGTTCCAGCCCTGCAGGTGGGTTCTCAGCAGAGTGCTGCAGAGGAGCAGGATCCTCCACCTGCTGCTCACACTGCTGGGGATGCAGCCCAGGACACAAGTAGCCTTCCAGGCTATTAGAGAACTTGTGTCCAGCTTTTCACCCACCAGCACCTCCCAGGCCTTCTCTGCAGCACTAATGCAACAGAGACACTCCTTTTCCACACAGAAGATCCACATTTCACTTGGTTATTCCATCACACTGCTGTCAACCCACCTGAGGGCTTATGCAAAGCACCCTGTCAATTTCAACCACAAACAGCCCAGGCTTTGTCACTTGGTGTCTGACAAAGATTAATTTTTCAGTAATGAGAAAGTGCAGAAGCACATGGTGGAAAAGAGAAGAGTGTCATCATCCTCCTCCTCACGTGATGGATTTCTTAACCAACCAGGCAGATCTCTACATTTGCACAAACACATGGTAAAAACAGATAAAATACCCTAACAAAAACCAAACCAGGACCCAGGAGGACTTATATTTATGCCCACAAGCACTGAATTTGTTTGCTATAAAAGCAGTTAATAAAAAGTTCAGACCATACAAGGAAAATACTTTCCAACTTAAGCAAAACAAGCTTAAGCTCTTTGATGATTTGCAAGCTGAAGGCCTCCATAGATCTGAGTTTTATACGACTTCTTTATCTGCATGGACAACTGAAACTGAAGTAACACAAATGTTGGTCTGCTGATTATTTCCTTTTTGGAGAAGGATGTTGCAAGCAGTCTGGTTTCTGTCATCATCAAACTCAAATGAATTCTTGAGGCCAAAAAAAAAAAGCTCCCTGAGAGCCAGGGGCTTTGTTCTGGTCAGATTCCTGCAGGAAAAGACTGTCTCCATGGCCTTGTGACTGTGCCCATTCTATCTTATAAGCATCTTTCAAGGCCCTCACAACAAGATGGTGCTGGAGAGTCCAGAGCAGGGAAATAAATATCATGAAAGGTGTGGAGAACAGGTCTGGTGAAGAGCAGCTGAAGGAACTGGGGTTAAGTCTGGAGAGCAGGAGCCTGAGGGGAGACCTTCTCATTTTCTAGAGCTCAATGAAAGGGGGTTGTAGTGAGTGAGGTACTGGCCTCTTCTCCTTCACAAGTCATAGGATGAGAGGAAGTGGCCACAAGTTGCGCCAGGGGAGGTTTAGGTTGGATTATCAGAAGAAAATTCTTCACTGAAAGGGTTCTCAAACACTGGAACAGGCTCCCTAGAGGTGGTTGAATCCTCGTCTCCAGGGGTGTTTAAAAGACACAGAGATGTGGTGCTGAGGGACAGGGCTCAGCCCCAGATTTGGTAATGTTAGAGAATGGTTGGACTTGATGACTTTGAAAGCCTTTTCCAACCACATAGAGATGTATCACAACAAAAAGCACTCCAGCATGCTGCCCTCTAAACAGGAAAGCTTTTCCACGTGGCCACAATATTTTAAGCTGTGTATACACAGTTTGGAGGATGCAAGCTTGAATAATACAAAAAGGGTTCTTCTGTTGTCAGTGAGAAACCTTTTTTAGCCTGATGCCTGATGATATGTCCCAAAAGCCATCAGCACAACCCCACGGCAGTGTTTCAATCAAGTTGAAACAGTAATAAAACCAGAAAGGAAACAAACCACCTCAGCTGTGTGCCAAAACTCACCCACATTTGGTGGCTTCCCATAGTTTACAGGTAGTTCTGGAGGTCGGCCTCTGTGCAGGGCTGCAAACGCAGATCCTTTCCATAGCGTATGTCTGAAGTCTGTACCAGCAAGAAGATTAACAGCAGGTTACTGAAACAGTCAAACCAAGTCCAACTGATTTAGTCTTCTCTTCCCAGCAGCCCAAAGTAAGATTTGTCTTTTTAAATAGTTTGTCAGAGTTTTAAGACTTCAAAGAGTTGCTGCTCTGTTTTTTAGCTCCTAAGCAATACGGCTGTAAATGTGTTCAGCTTTAGGTTTTGCTTCCTTTGGCTGAGTGATGGAAAGAAAGTGATGGAAAGAAAAAGAGGATTTAAAAAGTGGGTGCACTTTGTATGGAAACAAGGCCAAACTTGGGTACTTTTTTAGTCCCAACACATAGAAGCCCTCTCTTTATGAGCTGTACACACATACATGCACACGTTTTCTCCCTCAAAGTGAGAGAGGTGAGATGATTTTTTTTGCTTCAATTAAATCTGTTTTCCTGCAATTGGTGGCAACATGCCCTCCTTTCAGATTCTCCTTTGCACCCCACCCCCCCAAAAAACACATTGTTTTGCCTTTTTTTTTTAATGCAGACTGTTCTCTTTAAAGAGTCTCCAGCTATCTGCTGCCAACTGGCTTCAGTGAGCCTTCTCTCTAGAACAATAGTGATTTTTCTGAGACTGTTCAGAGTGCCTCAGAAATTAGACCTGGATTTCTTCCATTTCTGGCCATCTGGAAAGAAGAGAAATGAGCTTCCATGATGAATAAGGACTGAAACAGAAGCACAGTGCCACAGATTGGTGGGTCTGCATATCACCCTTTAGAACTCCGAATACGAGGTGCACAAGCTTATGTGACTCCAAGAGACTTCTGAAAGCAGCTTCTGTTGAAACTCAAACTGCATCACAGAGTTTTACAATGATGCACATTAAAAATAGCACTCAAGACTTCCCAAAATAGAGGGAAATAGTTCTGAAATACTAATGGTAACTGGAAACTTCATCCTGCTGCACAACTAGAAAGAACAAAGCTCTACACATGTCAACCCTGAAGAAGGCCTGGTATTACTGAGTGTTATTTACACACTAAGTAGCACAATGTCACAGCACCTTCCTCTGAAGGTGAAAAACCACCACCATAAATCTAGCAGAAATGTCTTTGCAGTAAATTTACCACGTGGCTTAGGAAGCAGTACATCTTTCAGTGGTTAATCTAGCCTCTGTTTCCTAATTTGCCCAAGAAACTTCTGTTTCCCTGCACAAAAACTGTTTATCTTCTTTATATGTTGTGCTGTTTTCTTCTGAGATGAATGCTGAGTGTGAAATGAAGTACTGTTTCTCTGCAGACTTCCTTGAGAACCTGAAATTCCTCACCCAATTACAGGCAAAACAAGGTTCAGCCCCAAAACTCGGTGTAAGGAGTGATGGTTGCCAATGGCATATCCCTCCAGGTGACGCCCAGTGCATCAGCAGAATACTACAGGCCCAGCTAGCATCAGAGACTGACTTCACAGGATGTGGTAAATTAAATGCTCAGGTGCCACAGAAACAGGAAGGTCCTGCTCTCCCATCCCTGCTCCTCTCTCCTGTCACCTCCAGCACTCCCATCCCTTCTGTGAGCTAATTTAATTCGCTGCGACGGCAATAACAAATTTTGCAACATATTAGCTCTCTGAATCAGCACATCACAGGATCAAATAAGTACTGGCTCTGACAGGGAAGAAGTGGCAGGGACACGGAGTGAGGAGGGAAGGGAGGAACCACTCTCTTCAATAGCAGATGGCTCTCAGATCTAGTTAGTTCCAACACAAAACTGTGCTCTCGGGATCATTATCTCAAGCAGAGCAGGTTTTCAAAAGGAACAGGACTGGTGCTTTACTCATGAAAGGCACAGAGGCTTGTGTTCACATTAACTTTTAAGCAAGGACAAGGAGGAATTATCACAGAAGAATCACTCTTGCCTCCTCCCATCCTCTAAATGCTGCCCCAAATCCCACCCTGCCCTTCAAGCTGCCTGCACAGCCAGGGAATCAAATAATGGAACAAATGTAATGAGTTAGCCTGAAAAATAGCCCAGCAAAATATATTAACTGCTGGGTTATTCTAGAGGCAGGCAGGTGTAAATGAAAGAATGGCTGCATTTCAGATGGATCAAATCTCTAATGCAGCTCATCACATCATTTACACAAACACCAAAGTGCCGGGGAGGGGAGGCAGAGGAAGTAAGTAACACATTCAGGCAAGTGTAGGCAAGAACTGCTTAAAATGGTATTTTCAACCAAAGAAACGTGTGCACCAGAGCTAGCAATGACTGCATGCCAGCAAGGCTGCAACCAGAATGCTGATAAGCACAGGAGATGACCCAGAGCTCATGCAAACACACAGAGATAGCACAATATTGAAACAAAAAGGGGTCTGATCACCAAAAGCACATTCAATCAGAGATCTGTTGAGAATCTTACCTTTTGCTGCCCTCAGCAGAGACTGGCGGCCAACACCTAGCAAAGTCTGAACCCCGAGGACACTCTGTGGGATCTCCTTGTCCAAAAGGGGTCCAAGTCTCTCACAGATCCTAAGGAGATAATCTGGAGGGATGTGTGCATTGACAGCCACCTAAACACAGAAAGAACACGGATGTTTGGACATGCTTTGATTCTTGCCTCTACTGCTGTTTCTTTCTTTGGTTTGCATTCCAGTGTTAAAGTAACTCAAATCAGGCCTAAGACCCCTGAGCCCCCTCTCAGAAGACAGTTTGGCTATAACTAATTTTAAAGTGACCTGGAGTGTTGAAAAAGTCAGACCAGAAATTCCAGGTGGTCATAGCTTCAGTTGTGCTTTGGGGTATCCCTTACCACACCAACAAACTCAAAGTCCTGTAACTCAGAGCTCCCACTGCAGCACCCTGATCAAACATAAGTATTGCCTGGAGACTTTTTAAAGCTGTTCTTACCCTTCAGAGCATTCTTTTTACACACAGCATTTCTTGCTTAGCTGAAAACCCCTTGCCAGACACTACTTTTCCTGTAAGGAGCACATGAGCTACAGCTTAAGAACCTGAAACTCATCCTAAAAGCAATCTTTAGTTTACTGTTCTTAGCCACTGGGAACAAGGATCTTTAAGGGCCACATGTGTAGGCTCTGCTTCTGTTTTTTCATCTCAAAAAAAACTTCTCTTTCCCCACTTTAGACAAGAGCTTTTCCAACAGTCTGTTCAAACAGCAAACAATTTGTAGCTGATGGCCCAGAATGTCCTGCACTTGCCTGACTTCTACTACATCTGCTGAGGGAGTGGAAGCACAAACTCCACATCAGAGCTTATTTAGCTCCTTCACCACAGGATATGCAACTACATCCATCTCCTTTTTAAAGATTAACAGTAGCAGGTCACTCAGCTCTTACATACCTGTGATTGCTGAGGGGAAAAAAAGGCCCAGCTTATTAGAATTATTTAAAACTTTTGTTTCTGTTGCAGTGTTATGAAGAAATAAGTAGTCACAAACCAGGTTCTTTGTTTCACCAAGCCATAAACTAATGGCAAATAATACTAACGCTGACCTGAAAGGGCTAGAGCAGTGCTCACTGTGAAGGAATAACAACAGGCACATGCCTGCACACACCCCTCTCTCCTGAATGTCCACTTCAAATGTGTCCAGTCACAGATCAATATTGGTGACAGTGCCAGGGCAGCTCCCCCACTGGGAGCTAGATTGATTCCCCAGCCTGGATAAAGCCACAGTCAAGCTTCCCCTTGCACAGCAGAGGGAAGAAACCACTTCAGCTCCCCTGGCTAGGAACACCGACAGAAGAAAGAAAAGATTTTCTGCCAGGGAAAGCAAAGTTGTGATTCAGAGAAGCATCAGAGCTGGTGGAAAGCAAGCTACAGAACCACTTCATCATCATCATCATCTTCATCATCATCCCACCTCCCAAGACCCCAGGGATATGGCCAGCTCCTGCCCTAGCACACGTATCAGGCAGGAGGAGAAGGTGAGCACTTGACTCAGACCTGCTGCCAAAATGGTGTTGGCAGAAGTGTGTCATCAAAGAGATGAGTGCATGTCATTGGGAAAGCATCCATTTGAATTGGGCAACTGCAGCAGTGCTATGGGGCTCTCCACACTGACTCATGGCTTGTATAATCCAGTGACCTGCACTACCAACAGGAACAGCACCAGCCCACAGACAGGATTTGAACCAAAGAAAAACCACACCAGGAAAGGCTTTTCTAATGTCATGTAGGAATCAGCTAACTGAACCCAACCAAAAACTCCTCCAATCTGACTGGAATCTTCAGAAAGGCCACAGGCTGCTCCACACACCCTTTCAGTCACTGCATGTTACAGATGTGGCTCTGGCATTTGATGGAAGCAGAAGAACCTGATCTCTGCAGGAAAGGTAAACCTGCTGATTGCATCAACCTGATCCCACTCCATGATTTTTCATCCTGTGAGGAACAATCCTATGAATGCTCTCGTGCACTAAAAATGTTTGCTTTCTTTTTCCCTCCCAAATCATAGCATTCCAACACTGGTACCTTCCCAGCTGTACAGCCAGTAAAGTGTCTCTCTTCCATTGTAAATTGCATGATACAACAGAACTCAAAATGAGATCAAAGGATTATCTGAACTTTTGTATTTGCCTATTGTTCTTACTCATTCCTGAAACAGAACCATAGATATTTTTTGGGGTTGGAAGAGACCTTTAAGATCGAGTCCAACCATTATTTAACTCCAGCAAGCCTGGTGCTAATACTACAAAAGTCTTTGTGCTACCAACTATGTAATTACCCTGTACTATCATCCCATGTATGTAGAGGACCTAAAAGGATCTGCAACTAAGGCAGAAGCTGTACTTTAATAACATATATTTTTTCCCTAATAATTAATATCATGTTCCTCAGTCAACCACTGCCAATTGTAGTTCTAGCAATTTATCAAGCTCAGGATTAAAAGATTAAGAAGAGCAACCAACCTAGAAGCTGTGAAATTTTACTTCTAGGGTAGGGGGAAAGCCCAGACCGTGCCACAGTCTCTGGAAATAGAACATTTCTCTGCAAGTCCAATCCATTCTCCTAGGGCAATGCAGCACAAACACTCCCTTCTCACTCAGGAGCACGCTGTTTTGGAAGCACTGCTGCTATCCTGTGTTTAGAGAGAGGTGCTGAATTAAGCCTGGCAGCAAATCCTCCTGTGGACACGGAGCTCAAGTTACTGGGCAGGCAATGCTGATTAACTCTCCTCACAAACGGAAAGGGACTTTGCAGCTTAAAGAGCTGCAGATTAAGTCACAGGTTCATAAAGAATAGCAAGGAAATTGACCATCAGCACATACACGCAGAGGAAGGACAGATGTGCTTGGCTCCTGCAGCACAGGCCTGGTGGTCACTTGCCCAGGACACCCAGCTAGCAGCTCAGGGTACCAGGCAGCTGTTGGTCAGTGCCCAGACCAGAAGAGCTGACAAATCCACCATGGAGCCAGAGATAAATCAGCGAGCTGATGAAGCATCCAGATTTTAATGCAGATTTTTATTAGGCTTTAAACTTCTCTAAGTGACATTTAACACGGAGCATATTGCACAGACCAAGCCTGTAGCAAAGTGACCATTTGCTTTATTAACAGAGGCTTTCCTCGCCAGATTTACCACCTGCAATCAGAACAGGCAGTAAGACAGAAGAAAGGCTCTACCACACTTCTCTGCACATTTTCATGTTTCAACAAGTCAGAACAGCCCAAATTAAGTGGCCCTTACTCTGAATATTATCGCTGTTGTTATTACCAAACAGTTCTGTAGGGAGGCAGCAACAGCAGCAAATTCTCCTGGAGATTTTGTTCCATAATAACTTCCAGATAAAATGCTTAAACCACAGCTCAGAGCAAACTAAGCAATTCTATTGCCAGGTTTCCTAAACAACTTGAAACAAAAATCCTTCCTTTCACCTGTCTGAGATAGCTGTGAATGGATTTCAAGTATACATCCAAAATATGAAGCTGCAAGCATACAGGTGAGAAAAAAGTCTCCCAAGTCAGATTTGCCTTAAAGAAAGGATGGAAAGAGGCAAAACTTTGAATCAGTTAGAGCCACATCTCTTAGTATATGTTAACCCAAGCCCCACACAGCCAAATTAAACAAGGGCAAAGATATTATCACCTCCTCAAACGCATTAGGAATAGAAAACATCTTAGAAAATCATCACAAAGTTAGAAAAAATTACTGACAAACAATAGAGGCCAAAACATGCTTAAGCACAGCTTTTAAAAGAGCATGTTAAAGTAATGCAGAAGAGCTGAAAATGTGCTGAGAGCAAGTTCTGCACCCTGGGATAAAGTTTTGCTGCCTTAAGATGGGAAAGACTCTATAACGGTTAAAATGTGAGAGCACAAGAATGCCACAGCAGAGTTCTCTGACACAGTTACCACGCAGGTCTTACAGGTCTAAAAACCTCCAAAAATTGGTAAAGTGAATTCATCCTGTTTAAAAATCCCTCTACATACACAGCCACGAGTGAACATCCCCACAGCCTGGACTGCTTGAACCAGCACACAAATAAGTTGCTACGGTGATAAGCAGCTGCAAGAAAGAACTATTAGTGAAGTCTCATCAGGGCTAGGAGAAAGTCCTATCCCTAAACACAGGTTTAATCTCAAAGACTGCCAAGCAAAAGGTCTTCACTGGCCAGCTAAGACCACAGACAAAGAGCTTGGTGAGCCCTCAAACAAACTCGCTCCCAAGGCAGCACTGCTGACAATTCCTCCTCCAAGGAAGGTTTCAATAAACAGGAAACAAACAGAGAGGAAAAAGCCTTTTTGTGATTACTGCCCCTAAGATGTCTGTCCTGCCAGGGATGGGAACCAGATAGCTCTGGACTTGTCTCTTTTGGATGGCAAGACCAGGCAGACGTTGCTTTGAAGCACAGCCTAAATGTGACACAAGAGCTGCGTGACAGAAGCAATGCAGGCAGTGAGGCAGACCTCTGAAGGGCTCCTTCATGCCCGGTCCCCTGTGGCAGGCAAGCAGCTGTGCAGCAGCAGCACATTTCTAGCCTCTAAGCAGCCATACAACACTTCTCTCATTTGCCAAAATAACAATCAATTAGCAATCCATTGACAACTGTATCGAAAAGCAGCAGAGGAGACCAAGAGGACCAAGGCAGCTGAACAAGCAGGAAATGACTCAAATCTCAGCAAAAGGAAGCTCAGACACTGGACTTGCAGAAGATGTCAACGGTATGCAAATGCACATGGATGTAAAAAGCCATTATCCACTTCACTTCCCCAGAGAGAAGGGGTTGGAGCTACCCCGCTACCAGATGACATTTTCCTGAGGTGACAAAACTGTGACACCTCTCCACTGCTAATGCTGGGATTGGCAATAGCTATAAATAGCAGCACCTCAGACTCCAGCGAGTTTTAAATCGATGCAGATGGGCAAGGCAGAAACTCAAAGCCAAATCCCCTAAGCTGTTCCATACAGCACAGACATTTACAGATGCAGACTCTCTGCCCAACAATAGCTGTTTTTCTTCTTCTGCCTGAAATTAGACTTCTCTTCAGCACAGGACAGGCTAAGCCAGGAGAGACAGCCCATCAAAAAGTTCCTGAAAATCAGACCAGAGCCAGTCATCTTCACCAGGAATAAACAAAGATAATTTCAAACAGCAGTCCAAGAGAGACTGCTCTAATAAAATGAGTTGCTTCAACTTGACTGGCCTGTGCAACAGCTGCCTCCACGTTGAACTGCTGTAGTTCATTTAAAATAGGAGCACTAATTGCATGCGAGTTGGATGTGCTTCAGGTTCAGCCTACAGAAGGCTGTGAGGGGACCTTATTGTGGCCTTTCATTATTTCAAGGGGCCTGTAAGAAAGATGGGGACAGCCTTTTAGCAGGGCCTGTTGTGACAGGACAAGGGCCGATGGTCTAAAACTAAAAGAAGGAGATTTAGAAGGGTGAAATTTTTAATGCCGAGGGTGGTGAGACACTGTCTCAGGTTGCCCAGGGAGGTGGTAGAAGCCCCATGCCTGGAAACATTCCAGGTCAGGTTGGATGGGGATCTGAGCAACCTGATCTAGTTGAAGATGTCCCTGATCACGGCAGGAGAGGCTGGACTAGAGTAACTTTAAAGGTCCCTTCCAAACCGAGCATTCTGTGATTCTATGACTCATAAGGAACACAGGGACCCTTTGCTTTACGTTTTGTGTCTCAAGCCCACCAGCAGTCAATAACGCCATAAAACCTCCTCTGGAGTACACTTGGAGGATTACGTTGATAGGCAGCCACATGTTGCACCCAACAAGCACTCTGAAGTGGAAATCAGCAGAAAAGACAAAGGAAACACAAATGCACCTAAGCTAGTATTTATTCTCTGCATGGTTTTGCTTGCCAAGTATGATTCTTGTTAGTCTGTCTTCAGTTACTCTTCTACTGTGAATAAGAGGCATTTAAAGTAAAATCTTAAATTAAAAACGAATCTCAACAGTTTTCAGATCTTGAGTGAAAAGCTTGAGTGAAGTGGAAGCAAACATCCCCTAGACAAAAGTCACTTTGTAGGTGATTATTTCCAGCATAATTTTCAACGGCAAGGGCACTGCTGCATCTTCTGAAAATGCCTACTCTAACCCCAGCAGCCAAACTGAGAACAGAAAACAAAGCTGAAACCTCACTAATACTTTGCTCGATATTCCTTTGGCAAATCTGACAAACAAAACCAAATAAATAAATAAATTCAGCCTTCTCTGGGCTTGCAACCTCTCCTTAGGCTCAATTATCTCAGACCTGCCTGACCAGCAGAGCTGCAGCACTAGGCAGGGATGGGAACCGGATTTGGGGTTCTGTCTGGAAGTGTTCACGAAGGAGGAAGGGCTAGGGGGAAAAAAAAACCCAACCAAAAAATAAAACCCCAATCAACAACTGTATCTCAAATTGCCAGCTTCTATCATTTGGTTTTGGTTCATTATGTGAAGATAATTAAAACGAAGGCCAGAGTTACTTGTGCTTGTCACAACCCTGGCTTTGTTCTAAACAAGACATTCAGGCATCCAGCTGGCCCTGATGTCGAGTGGTTGAAGTTAATCTACAATCGTATGCAACCAAAGGTCCAAATTCCAAATACTTCAGACCCTAGGCAATGAGAGGGGAAAAAAAAAAAAGCCTTTCTTCAACATCCTCAGCAGTGAAAGCTTCAGTCTGAGGACTAACAGAGGGGAAAACTCAGTTCATCCTATCTGGCACTGACCTGCCTCACTGTAGAGATTTACAGTCCTGTTCTCATTGTAAATAGTGATAAACAGTTAAACAATCTGGGATAAAGAAGCAGTCTCAAAGGAGTGATTGGTGTTGACTAGTTTGAGACAGAGAAAGAAAGCCTA
Source organism: Pogoniulus pusillus (assembly GCF_015220805.1). Classification (NCBI taxonomy): domain Eukaryota; kingdom Metazoa; phylum Chordata; class Aves; order Piciformes; family Lybiidae; genus Pogoniulus; species Pogoniulus pusillus. Next base: position 3,658,592 of record NC_087282.1, on the reverse strand, counting down.
TGCTTAATTCTGATAATTTTATACAAGGAAAAACAACATCTCATTAATTCCAAACTTTGTTTTGCAATGGTTTGCCTCCTGTTTCTGAAATTGCAAAGCAAAGGACAATGCTGTCTAATACCAACAAAAAAAAAGGCTATGAGGCTCTGCTATTCATGCCCCATAGAATGAAAGGGGGAAAATGTACACTTTTACTGGAGTTTTGGGGGTTATTTTATGTCTGAAACCAGATTTCACACTGCCACTGTTAATATTCCTCTCCAGTACCTGGTGTAGTCACAAACTAGACCTGAAACAGGCTATAGTTAGATTTCAGGCTCTCTGACAGACTGTACAGCATTAAAATTTACTGAGCGCAGTACTTAGTCTGTTCCCTCAATATACACTCCCAGAATTATCCACGAGAGCTATAATGAAGCCTAACGTTCATCCTAAATTCTTAATCCGTGTTGGAAAGGGAAAGCCAGCAGGTACATCTCATCTCCTCTCTGCATCTGAGCCGCTAAAATATTGCTAAAGTGGAAAACTAACTCTTGAGCAACCAACCAACTGGTTTGAGCAACACTCACATCAGGATTCCATGTCACCGTGGTGGCACTGTGCTAGCTGGGAGAGGCAAGGACATACTTTCAACTCCCCCCAGGTAAGGAGACAGCGATGGTCACACGCATCCAAGTATATCAAGATTCTAAAAGCTATGAGTGAATTTGCAGCACTCCAACTGCAAAGTGCTACATCAGCGCCGTACATGACTACCGGGGAAGGAAATCAAGGCCATTTGCACCCTTCGGAAACAAGCCAAAATGACTTTTCAGTGTCGATGCTTTCGCAGGGAGGCCAGGATGAACACACATCCCACGGCTGCGAAGGGAGAACCTCCATCCCCACGCAGCAGGCCCTCCTCGGCAGCACGGAGGGAAGCTGACCTTCCTCAATGAGAGCTATTCGTATGCTTTTGATCTGGCAAAAGTAGCTACCCCGTGTATTTCACGGCGTTTAATAGTTTCAATGTTATGTTTCCTAAAACACCCCAAAAACGGTTAAAAAAGAAAACGGGGAAAATCTAACCTCCCGTTCTGGCACTAAAGCAAGCCCAGCCTTTCAGCACAGGCTGCAGCCGCAGGCCAGCAATCCCTGAACCAGCCCAGCAGCTCTGCCCGGCGACGGGCCCGGCGGCACGTCGGCCTGTAATCCCCCACCTCCAGAGCCGCCCGGCCGCCCCCCGCCGCCGGCCCACGGCAGGAACCCGCTGCCGGCGGCCTCTCCTCCAGCCCACGGGGGCCGGCGGACCGCTGGGGTTTAGCCACGCTGCCGCTTCCCCACGGCGGGGCGGGGAGGAAGCCGAGGTCCGATCAGCCCCTCTCGGCGGCAGCCCCGGTAGGGGAGTGTCCGTCAGTCCGCCGCCCCGTGGGTCTGAGGGGGCACAGCGGCAGCTGCCGCCCGGTTGCCACAAGCCGGCCAAAGCGTCCCGGGCGGGGGAGGCCCAGCAGGCCGCGGGGAAAGCGCTCTGGCCCTGGCGGAGAAGCGGCTGCCGGTGAGAGGCTGGCAGGGCGGCGGGGGGGCAGTAAGGGGGGGATCGGCACCCTGCGCCCCCCGCCCCAGCCTGCCCTCCTTGCCAGCTCCTCCGCGGCGCCGCAGCCAATCAACTGCAGCCTTTCATCGCCTCCCGCCGCTCCGCAGCTTGCAAGCCGCGACGCCATTCGCCGGGCCGGGCCCCGGTACGTGCCCTCAGATAACCCTCCCGGCCCCACAATAGCACGTCGCAGTCAGTCAGCACCAAGCAGCCCCCGCCGCCACCCCGGTGTGTGGGTCCCTGTCCCGGGCCCGGCCGCGCTTCCCCTTCCCCCTCTTCCGCACTCCTTGCGGCCCGGCGACAGCCGCGGCCTCGGCGGGGCGCAGCCCGCAGCCCCGTGAGGGAGATCGGGGCGGGGGTGGGAAGGGAGCGGCGGCCGAGGCGGCGGGGGGGAACTTGTCGGGGAAGTCGGGGAGTAAAACTTGGCTCACCAGGTCCTCGAAGCTGCGGCGATGCTCCTTGCCCTGCCAGTCCAAGCGCCGGGGGATCAGCTGCGGGAGGGAGCCGGGGAGTGGGGAGGAGAGACGGGGACGGCCGTCAGACCCCGGCCAGCCCCGCGCCGAGCGACTTCTCCCCGGTCGAGCGTGGGGAGCCCCCGCCGGTGCCAGCCCGCCCCGGGGAGGAGCCCCTCCGCCACTAACCCCCGGACACGCCACCCGCAGCGAGGGGCACCCGCGCCTCCCGCGGGGTCTCCCGGAGCCCCGGGAGGAGATGGGCTGGGTTAGATCAGGCAGGGCAATCCCCGACACCCCCCTCCCCGTCCCGAGGGCTTCCCTCGTCCTGCCGGGACAGGCGCCTTACCTGGTGCTCCTCCAGTTCCTCCACCAGCACCTGGGGACAGACGGACACACAGACACACACACAAAGGACGTGAGTCCGGCGCCCGCAGCGCAGCGGCTCCCCCACCCGCCGTCCTCCTGTCCCGTCCCGTCTCCGCCCGCCTTGGCCCGGCCGGAGCCCCCGGCTCCCCGCTCACCTGGGCGGATTTCTTGCAGGGTCCGGACTGCAGGAACCGGGCGATCAGGTAGTAGAGCTCTGCGGAGGGGCAGGGAGGAAAAGAGAAGGGGACACGGTTACAGCGAAGCGGAGGGGAGAGGGCGGGGGTGGCCGGCGGGGCGGAGGGCAGCCCCCGCCGGCAGCGATACCCACCGGCTTCGAGCTGGGTCGGGGCGGCCGCCGTCGCCATCCTCCTCAGGAGGCCCGAGGGGGAGGGGAGGTGGCAGATCGCGCCCCGGGGAGACGCCGCTCCTACTGCGGCCGAGCCCCCATGGGGAAGCCCAGCTGGCCGTGCGCGGCGCTGGCCCCGGTGCGGCTCTCGCCCGGGCTCATCGCATCGCCGTTCGCCCCATAGATATTCCGGCCCGAGCAGGCAGCAGCGGAGCGGGGTGCAGGACGCGCCGCCCGCCGCACGGGGGCGGTGCGCGGCTTCAGCAGAGGGGGAAGCGGCGCCGGGAGGCGCGGGGAGGGGACGAGGCGGAAGTGCTGGGCCGGAAGGGCGGGGCGGTGACGCAGGAGGGGCGGGGCGCAGCGGGCACTTCCGCCTGTGCTGGAGCCGGGTGGCGCAGGCGGCGGCCGCGCCGCGTCTGGCTTCCGCCGTCCCCGCCGGGCAGGCTGCCACGGGGACGGGAGCAGGGGAGCCTGGCTGCCCGCAGGCCTGCCGCCTCGCCCCGCCTCTCTGCATCTGCGTCCGAGCTGCGGCGCCTGCACACGGCCGCTTGCCCTGCTGGGAGATGGAGAGCCGCAGCGGAGCGGGAAAGGATTGTTTAAAATAAAGCAGAGGGGCTCAGGGACCTTTAGCTTCTCGTCACACAGGTGGGGGAACAGAGCCTGTGTGGGTTCCATGGAGGGGGACACACGAGAGGGGGGTGTGGGTGGAAGGCTGAGGCAGCTGACAGCCCTCCCTGGCACCTATTAAGAAGGGCCTAGTCACAGGAAGAGGCCTGAGGAAGCATGTGGGTGTGAAAGAGCTGTGTGGTCTGCTGCTGGAGTAGTGGGTACTGAAGGTCCATTTGTCTGACATAACGACCCCAGCTCCCTCAGCCACACACAAGAATTGTACTGGAATCCTTTCACCAGTTCTCATAGAATCAACCAGGTTGGAAGAGAGCTCCAAGCTGATCCAGTCCAACATAGCACCCAGCCCTGTCCAGTCAACCAGACCATGGCACTAAGTGCCTCATCCAGTCTGTTTTGAACACTTCCAGGGAGGCGACTCCACCACCTCCCTGGGCAGCCCATTCCAATGCCAATCACTCTCACTGACAACAACTTCTTCCTAACATCCAGCCTAGACCTCCCCTGGCACAACTTGAGTCTGTGTCCCCTTGTTCTGCTGCTGCTTGCCTGGCAGAAGAGCCCAACCCCACCTGGCTACAGCCTCTTTGTTGCCCTTCTCTTGACTTGCACCAGCATCGCAGTGTCCTAGTGAGGGGCCCAAGACTGAACCCAGCATTCAGGGTGCAGCCTCCCCAATGCCTGGTACAGGGAATCAGTTGCTTCCCTGGTTTTACTGGCCAGGATGCTACTGACCTTTGGCCATCCCCAAGCCTTTCTCTACTGGACAGTTTCCAGCCACTCTTGAGTCTGGACTGTCGAAGGGGCTTGTGACTCAGATGCAGGATTGAGCACTTGGCCTTACTAAATTTTGTACAGTCAGCTTCAGCCCATCAGTCCTCCCTGTGTAGGTCACCTGTATTGACCTACCTACCCCTTTGTACAGCTGTGGAAGTTGTCTATATTTGGTGGCAGGAGCTTGAGTTAACTGGCTGCTGTGCAGACCTCATTTCTTCATCGACCTCTAAAGTTCTCAAGCTGTTAGTGAGAGTTTAAGAAATAAACCACTCACCGTGCTAGCTCTTGGAATCTTTGGAAGGCAGGCTCATTGATCAGCTCATCACTATCAGGCAGAAGGTGCCACCTGGCCAGGCTGCAAGCCCTCAGTTCTAGTGGCACTGTGATAGTAACACCTCTCCCACCTTTCCAGCAATACACTGAGCCTCCGAGGTTACAGCAGGGCTGCTTGCTGCGAGAGAGGCAGCGCAAAGCTGCAGTTCCCAGAATAAACTGCCGGCTAGGGAAAGAGCCTGCCGGTGTTCCCTGTCCTCTGAGGTAGTGTTTCTCCCACCTGTCTTCGGAACTGAGAATTGCAAGCTCATCTTTTCGTACGTGATGGGAATGCAAAGGGGAAACCGGGGATGATGTTTTGTAACGTGCCCTAAAAGTCCCCATCAGTCATTCTGTGCTAGATAGAACTCTGTGCCAGGAGGAGACGCAGCACTGTAAACACCCTCCCTGCTGTGTCCTAGTGCCAACTGTTACCCAATGTGTTTCTTCATCAGCAGGACTGGTTTCCTCAGCACATTTTGGGCAGTGAATCACTGTAGCTCTCATGATTTGCTTTTATTTGATCTTGAGGGTGGCAGGACCCTGGGGTTTTTACCGTAAGGGTGGTGGAAGACTGCCAGAGTTTGCCCAGGGAGATAACTTCACAGAGTGTCAGGGGCTGGAAGTGACCTTGAAAGATCAGCTAGTCCAACCCCCCCTGCCAGAGCAGGATCTCCTATACCAGATCACAGAGGAACACATCCAAGTGGATGGGGCCTCATCTCTGGAGGGATTTAAGGTGAGGCTCAACAAGGCTTTGAGCAACCTGCTCTAGTTGAGGATGCCCCTGCTGACTGCAGGGGGGTTGGACTAGATGACATTGGGAGGTGCCTTCCAACCCAGACCATTCTGTCATTCTGTGATTCTATGAACGTGAAGCTGCAGCACCACCATAGGCAGGTTTGTTCTTTTAGGGCCTCTGGAGGTGATGGCAACTTCTACAGGAACTAAAATGAGGCTGAAAATGCTTCTCAGATGAACTCACCTGTCCCTTGCCATGTTCTTCCCACACCATCCCTACTGGAAACCTTGCCACCTGCTCTCTGTCTCATAAACAAAGAACCTTGCAGCTCAATGCTCAGAAGTGCTCCAGAAGACCAAGAAGGCAAGACATTGAGGTGCTGAAGTGTGCCCAGGTGAAGGGCCTAGAGCACAGGACTTCTGGGGAGCAGCTGAGGAAACAGGGCTTCTTTAGCCTGGAGCAAAGGAGGATGTGGGAGACCCTCTCTCTACAGCCACTTGGAAGGTTGGAGCAAGGTGGGAGATGGTCTCTTCTCTCTAGTAACAAGTGATGGGAAGAAGAAATGGCCTCAGGTTGCACTGATAGGAGTTTAGGTTGGGTATTGGAATCCTTTACTGAAAGGGTTCTTAAACACTGGAACGGGGTCCCCAGGAAGGTGGTTACCAGACATAGAGATGTGCTTAGCCCCAGACTTGGTAGAGTTAGTTAATGGTTGGACTCAATGACAAAGGTCTTTTCCAACCAAAACAATTCTATGACTCTGTGTTGTGCCCTCCTCACAGCTGAGCTGGATTCTCACAGCAGATGGCAAGAAGCAGGTTAGTAACCATCCAGCTCTTTGGTGTGTGTGTGGCAGGGCACAAGTACACAGCCACAGCACCCTGCACTCAGGCTGAACACAAGCAGAGCCTTAGTCATGCCCGAGGCAGCCGTTGTGTAACTCTTCCCTTGGCCAGGCTCCACCATCGCCATCCTGGCTGAGTTTTGCTGCTCTGCAGTGACTCCCAAGCCTCTTCCCCTGCCGCTGGTTCCCTGGCACCTCAGCTTCCTACCATTAACATCTTCCCAGTTGCTTCATTATTCCCTAAGGCTGCTGTGAGGACCGTGATGGATACCTGTTCCCACTTCTCCCAGTGTTTCCCCGTGGGGACTCATCTGTCTGGTGAGTAATGCCGGTCCTCAAGCATAGCTCACATTCCCTAGGAGCTCACTCCACAGCACGCTGCAGCTCCATGACTCATCTCCTTCTGGGTCCTTTGCATCCAAGAGGCAGCACGCTGGGGGCTGATAGTAAATCTCCAAGGGAAAGCAAGACTTTGTGGTTGGGCTTATTCATCTTGCTCCAAAGCAGAGCTCTGTTATTTAAATGCCAACAGAAGCGGTGGCAGCGAGCAGTGAAGAACATATTCACTGGCATGGTGATCTCCACTGCCAAAAGCAGAGGTGTAGAGAAGAAGAAGTGCTTTTAGGAAGCTAGAAATGCTTTGAGGAAGCTGGATTCTGAGTTTCATTCCATACTGCTCTTTAAAAATAAATAAGTAAATGGAAAGCTTTTAAATGATGTAGCATTAAGAAGTGGTGATGTTCAAACACCCATCACTTCCACCCAGTTGGTGTGATAGAAACCTCCCAGCACTTCACAGTGAGCCATTTTACAGCTTTTTTGCCTCTTTCTGGCTCACTCAGAGCTTCACTAATGCTTGGAGTCAAGGCACCTTCGTACCACCATCGCTGTGAGATTCCCAGATGGTGCTGGGTTGGAAGAGACCCTCAAAAGTCACCTTGGCCAACCCCCCTGCTGCTGTCATCAGGGACCTCCAACTAGAGCAGGCTACACAGGGCTGCATTGAGTCTGGTATTGAACATCTCCAGGGGCAGGGCACCAAGCACCTTCCCGGGCAACCTGTTACAGTATTTCACCACTCTGATTGTAAAGAACTTCATGCTGATGTCCAATCTAAATCTCCCCATCTCCAGTTCCAAACCACTGCCCCTCATCCTGTCACCTCAAGCCCTTCTAAGCAGTCCCTCCCCAGCCTTCCTTCAGGTCCCCTTCAGGTGTTGAAATTTAGCTCAAAGGTCTCTCCAGAGCCTTCTCCCCTCCAGGCTGAACAGCTCAATTCTTCCAGGCTGTCTTCACAGGAGAGGTGCTCCAGTCCTCTGATCACCTTTGCGACCTCCTCTGGACCCGCTCCAGCAGGTCAAGTCGCTCAAATCCTCACCCAGCCTGACCTGGGTGGGCTCATCCACCACCTCTCTGGACAGCCTGAAGCACTGTTGGGTGTCCTACGAGATGCGCTCCAGATGGGTTTTTTTGCTGCCCGAAGGACCGAGTTGCCTTCGGCTGCCTGCATCGCGCTCCTCTCTCCGCTAGGTGGCGCCCGGGGGCCGCCTGCAGCGCTATCCCGCAGCGGAGGCTCTCCGGGAGCAGCCCGAGCGCTGCGCTCCTTTGTTCCTGGCTCCTGTTGTGTAATAGTTAGCTAAGTTGGCAAATTCCTCCTTCCACCTGATGTAAATACGCTGCTGCTTCCTTTTAGGGCTCAGCAGATGCCTTCATTAGAGCCTAACCCGCCGCCTGCCTCGGCTGCTCTCTGCTCCGCCGCGGACCCGTCCATGGCTGATGCTCCTTACGGCAGCCATTAACCGGCGCTAGCTGTCGATGGGCTGCGTAGGGCGCTGCTGCCGCAGCAGGGGGAAGCTTCCCCTTTGCCTAGCTTTCAGACACCTTCTTTTGCTCCGCACGCCGCCTAAACCTTCATCTGCCTCTCTTGTTTTACTCTAGCCGTGCAAGATGTCAGCTGCGGACGAGCTGCGCAGGTGGCGCTGGACAGCAGCGGTCTGCCCGGCTCGGAGCTCGGCAAGCAGAAGGAGCAGGTAAATGATGTCAGCATCCCAGGATGGGTTCCAGCAGCTCTGGATTCCGGCGTCACACCTGGCACTGCTTGCAGCCCAGAGGTTTTGCGAGCAGGGGATTGGCAGTCAGTTGTAAGTGGCCAGGTAGGGTTTTGTTGTTGTTGGGATCACAACTGCAGACAGCTGCACCCCTCTCTAAGGGCCTGATCCTGACTCTGTCCCCACTAACCCCCTGGATGAGACTGAGGTCACATCCCCAACCTTTTCCAGCCACCTGGCATAGCTCTTTCCATGGGATGGCCACAGCTGCTGCCCAGCTTGGGCAGGGGGGGTGGTGTTTACCATGGGCACCAAGGGGCTCTCACCCCAGAAATACCACCCAGGCTAATCCAACAACTTCACATCCTACTCATTTGTTTTAATTAACCTTTTGATGTCCCAGTTGTGGTTTGGGATATTTTTTTTTTAGGGCCCAATCCTGCATTATTTTTTTTTTGCTTCTGAAGGTGCCCTGGAGGTTTACACAGTGGCACAGTGGCCAGCTGCAACTGGGAATTTTCCACCTCCCTCCCTCCCTCCCTGCAGGGCTCAGCATGCAGATTTTAGTGGAGCTCCTTCAGCTCAGTGTGTCAGTTGAACAGAATTATGCCCAGGTGTATCCCATACCCTTTCTCTCTCTAGTTGTGAGGATTTGTATGTTTGGATTCTTTGTCAGCATCACAAAAACGTGAGCCACACTTGTGAAGGAGCCTGAAGGGTTTGCAAGAGGTTTAGAAGTGGTCCTTTTATCCAAATAAAAGCATTTCAAAGCAGTTTGAGGTGAGGTTTGTATTTGTTGGTATCCATACCATGGAGGCATTAAGCTCATTAATACTTTTTTTTTTTTAATGGTCTTATTAAAAATAGCAATTAAATATGAATCAGTGAGGTGATGGATTAGGAAAGTGGCTTGTGGAAGTTTGCCCACAGGAGTGTGAGTTTATACAGAAGGCAGATGCCAGCCTGGGCTGCATCAAAAGCATCGTGGCCAGCAGGTTGAGAGAGGTGATTCTGCTGCTCTGCTCTGGTGAGACCTCACCTGTGGTGCTGTGCCAAGCTCTGGGGGCCCCAACACAAGAGAGACGTGGACCTGATGGAGCTGGTCCAAAGGAGGGCCACGAAGATGGTCAGAGGGCTGGAACAGCTCTGCTGTGAAGACTGGCTGAAAGAATAGGGGCTGGAGAAGAGAAGGCTCTGGGGAGACTTTAGAGCAGCTCCATGTCTCTTTTATACTGGGGGCACCAGAACTGGTCACAGTACTCCAGGTGGGGCCTCATGACACCCCTCACAAGCCAAGCCATCCTCCTGCTCTTTATGTACCTCTGCCATATGCTCTTCCAGACACCTCTGCCCATTAAGAAAGCCCTACTGTATTGAACCCCACCGTGTGATTTTTGCAGATCCATTACTCCCTTGGCAGGTATTTTTCCACCTTTCCTGGGTCCCCACCCTGCAAGGAGAGGGCTGGGAGCCATGGGCACAGCACAGGCTGGTAACAATGCCTGTTTGTGTTTGCTCTCCCTGTCCTCCCCGAGCATTCCTCACGGTCTGTTTGCCCTCCCACTGCCTCTGAGCACCGCGGGCAGCTCTCTCAAAATGTCAGCACAGTGATGCCAAGATGTCCTCAGCCAGCAGGAGTAGGTCACAGCCCCTGCCTGAGTGTGTGCAGCCATTTGCATGATTTTGCATCCATCCAAGTTCAGTTTTGTTTGCCAATCTGGGCCTGGAATCCCACAGAAGGGGTTCCAAAGCAGGACTAAGGAGTGGCACAGCTTCACATCTGAGCACTTTCCTTGGAACTCTCAAAATGCTGTCCCACACAGGGGGGTTTGTTCCTGTTATTTTTGTTTCCTCAGTTGAAAGCCTCTTGTAGTGATTTTCAGTACAGGAAGACTTCTCTATCTTGTCTCTCATAAAGAAAATGCTTTCATAGAGACATCAAATGGTTTTGGTTGGAAGGAACCTCAAAAGGGCATCTAGTTCAAGCCTGTCTGTGGTCAGCAGGGACATCTTCAACTGCAGCAGGTTGCTCAGAGCCACAGACAACCTGAACTGGAATGCTTCCAGGGATGTGGCATCTGCTGCCTCTGTGGGCAACCTGAGCCAGGGTCTCACCACGTTCAGCATAAGAAATGTCTGCCTTCCATCTAGTCTAAGTCTTCCTCTTACTTTGAAGCCATCACCTCTTGTTCTGCCACAACAGAAGTCTGTCCCCAGCTTTCTTGCAGGCCCTTTTAATTACTGAAAGACCACAAGAAGGTCTGGAGCCTTCTCTTCTCCAGGCTGAACAACTCCCAACTCTCTCAGCCTGTCCTCACAGCAGAGGGCTTTCAGTCCTTGTGTCATTCAAACTGTGTCCTTTTCTGTCCCTGCTCCAGCAGGTCGCTCTCTCTGCTGTGCTGAGGACTCCAGAGCTGGCCCCAGCACTGCAGGTGAGGTCTCAGCAGAGTGGAGCAGAGGGGCAGAATCCCCTCCCTCAGCCTGCTGCCCATGCTGCTGGGGATGCAGCCCAGGACACAGTTGGCTTCTGAGCTGTGAGTGCACATTGCCAGTTCATTGCTCCAGCCTTTTGCTCACCAGTACCCTCAAGGCCTTCTCCACAGGGCTGCTCTCTATCCCTTCATCCCCCAACATGGAAACTTCCATAAAGTCCTCTGTGGTGAACAGTCACCCACACATTTCATATGGTTCACAGAATCACACAATCAACCAGGTTGGAAGGATCCATTGAGTCCAACCTGTCACCTAACCCTTCTAACTAACCAGACCATGGCACCGAATGCCTCATCCAGCCTCCTCTTAAACACCTCCAAGGATGGGGACTCCACCACCTCCCTGGGCAGCCCATTCCAGTGCCAATCACTCTCTCTGCGAAGAACTTCCTCCTAACACCCAGCCTAAACCTCCTTAGGCACAACTTGAGGCCATGCCCTCTTGTTCTGTCACTTGGTGGCTGCATACCTCCATCATTTGTTGCACATCCACATTCCCCTGTAGCCTTCCAGCTTCTTATCTTTGGCAAAGGTCTTCCTCTGATATCCTCAGTTCAGTTTTCAGAATCACCCCTTTTTTTTTGGGGGGGGGGGGGGGAGTTGGAGGAGTTTAACTTGTTAGGGCTTCAGATCCAGCCTGTTGGAACATGTTTGGAGATGACTTACATTCCTGGAAAGCTTTTCATAATAGAAGGCCTACTTTAACTTAATCTCTGGTGAAGTGTTTCTCAGCACCTGCAAGTGCTTGGCTTTTTGGCTCTTTCCTTTCTTTTACACCTCTAAAGGAGCTTTTCTTTAGAGCTGGTGAGGTCTCCTGAGTTCAGTGTGGCTGATGGAAAGCAGCACACGAGGCAAACGGATCTGCTGCTGGAGCTCTGAAGGCAAATGGTGGCCGTGAAGACAGAATTCTGTCAGCAGTCTTTAGAGCTGCTGAGGTGTTTCATTCTTATTGCTGCATTATGAGATAAAGGGGGGAAAGCAATTGCACAGAGTGCAGAGGTGGGAAGAAAACACAGCCTGATGATTCCCCACATCCTCCATGAAGTCTACAAGGCAATTTCCTGTTGAGGAACCTCTTCTCTCCTTGTGTCTTCTGATGTCTTTCTGGACACCTTCCTGTCTTCTGTTTCTGTGGCAGAAACAGAAATCTCAGCCTCTGGGTTCATTTTTCCTCTCTTTGGCCCTTTCTCCTGTTTTGACATCTTAGCTTGCTGCCAGTAAGACCAAACCATAGAACTGTTTAGGTTGAGAAAGACTTTAACATGCTTCAGACCTTGACCTTTCTTCCAAACCCTTCCTCCCATCTTGTCTTTGTTGCTTGTTGACTACACCAGGCCTGTGTGCTCTTGTATTTGTGGGTGTTGTCTTCATGATGACTCTTTCTGAGATGCTTCTAGATCAGCAAAGGAACATTTCCCTGGGAGACCCTGCACCAGAACATTGACTAATCCCAGTGAGAGTGATGCTGCTCTCTTGGCTCAGGATTTTATTCTGCAGCAGGTTTGGGCAAACATCAGAGGAGTGCTGGGAGCTGAGCACCAGCAGAGCAATTTAAGAACAGAGGCACTTGAGAGGCTTCAGTAGAAACACAGAATCACAGAATTGCTTTGGTTGGGAGACACTCTTAAGGTCACTGAATCCAGCTGTTAACCCAGCACTGCCAGGGCACATGGCTTTGAAACTCTTTCAGGGATAGACTCCACTGTTTCTCTGGGCAGCCTGTGCAAAGGCTCAACATCTCTTTAGGGGAAGAAATTGTTCCTCATGTCCAACCTAAACTTCTCCTGGCACAACTGGAGGCTGTGTCTGCAACTACCTGAAGGGAGGCTGTAGCCAGCTGGGGTTGGGCTCTGCTGCCAGGCAAGCAGCAACAGAACAAGGGGACACAATCTCAAGCTGTGCCAGGGCAGGTCTAGGCTGGATGTTAGGAGGAAGTTGTTGGCAGAGAGAGTGATTGGCATTGGAATGGGCTGCCCAGGGAGGTGGTGGAGTCACTGTGCCTGGAGGTGTTGAAGCAAAGCCTGGCTGGGGCACTTAGTGCCATGGTCTGGTTGGTTGTCTAGGGCTGGGTGCTAGGTTGGACTGGCTGAGCTTGGAGGTCTCTTCCAACCAGGTTGATTCTATGATTCTGTGATCATGCAGATCAGAACATGAGGTTGCAGAAAGCCACAGACTCATAGAACCATAGAATTACAGAATCATAGAACCATAGGACCATTGAACCATAGAATTATAGACTCATAAAACCATAGAATTATAGAACCATAGAATCATAGAATTATAGAATCATAGAACCATAGAATCATAGAGCCATAGAACCATAGAATTATAGAATCATAGAATTATAGAATCATAGAATCACAGAATCATGGAACCATAGAATCATAGAACCATGGAATCATAGAACCATAGAATCATAGACCCATAGAATTATAGATCCATAGAATCATAGACCCATAGAATCATAGAACCATAGAACCATAGAATCATAGAACCATAGAATCATAGAACCATAGAACCATGGAATTATAGACCCATGGAATCATAGAACCATGGAATCATAGACCCATGGAATCATAGAACCATAGAATCATAGAACCATGGAATCATAGAACCATAGAATCATAGACCCATAGAATTATAGATCCATAGAATCATAGAACCATAGAATCATAGAACCATAGAACCATAGAATCATAGAACCATAGAATCATAGGACCATAGAACCATGGAATCATAGAACCATGGAATCATAGAACCATGGAATCATAGACCCATGGAATCATAGAACCATAGAATCATAGAACCATGGAATCATAGAACCAGAGAATCATAGAACCATGGAATCATAGAACCAGAAACTCATAGAACCATAGAATTATAGAGCCACAGAATCATAGAACCATAGAATCACTCAGGGTTGGAAGGGACTACTAAGATTGTCTAGTTCCAACCATCAGGTTTGTCGCTCTGTGTGTGGTTGTTTTTTTGGTGGTGGTGGTGGTGGTGGTTTTGTTGTTTTTCCCTTTAAAAAAAGACAAAAATAAGGAAAACCAATGACATACACCCCCCACACACACACCTTTACAGCTGCTGTGCTCGAGCTGTGCCAGGCAGCAAGCACTCACACTCCCCACTGCATCTAGGACCCAGCACCCATGTCAGAAGGTGTTTGGGGCTAACACGTGGCACACCCTGCCTGCTTTAATGAAGTGAATCATAGCCAAAAGGAAGAATTGCCAATTTAAATGCAAGTATTTTATCATCTTAATGCTACAGCCTGTTTAGCTATGCAGTGTGTGAATGGATGACACTAAATACTCGTTCCCAGTGCATTCCCAGGCCCTGCTGCACTGAGGTGACCCCCAGTAACAGCCCCTCGCCAGGGAATCCCTTTGCTTTGCCTTAATGGCATTACAGACCCTTGGGTTTAAAGTCTTTAGCATGGTTCTCTCAGTGGTAAATTAAATGCATTAGGCTGGGGGTACAGACAGGAGGCACCTGTGCAGCAGCAGCAAATAGGATTTACAGAGATTTTAAGCCCTCTGGGGGCAAACAGGGGTTTGTTCTTGCCCACATCAGAGCTGAGGACACTGAGCACCATGGCACCACAGCCAGATGAGTGCTGTTAATAAGTGCTGATTAGTAAAGCCACTGGGTTGTCTTTAACCTTCTCAAAGGCTTATTGCAGGGGCTGGGGAGAAAGGATAAGAAATGAGGCGAGGAGTCATTTTTGGGTCCAAGTGTTGCCCCTGTCCAAGCCATCCAAGGATACCACCCAGTGACAGGACAAGAGGAAACAACCTCAGGTGCACCAGGAGAGGTTTAGGTTGGACATTGGGGAAAATTTCTTCCCTGAAAGGGTTGTCTCTTCCAACCTGGTTGATTTTATGATTCAAGTCCTGGAACAGGCTGCCCAGGGCAGAGGTGGAATCTCCATCTCTGGAGTGGTTTAAAAGCTGTGTAGATGTGATGCTGCTGGACATGGGTTAGTGGTAACCTGGGTTGATGGACTTGATGACCTTGGAGATCTTTTCCAAGCTAAGCAGCTCTGTGATTCTATGCTTGTGTCCTCGCCTGATGCAGCTCTTCCCTCTGACTGTCTGGGTTCCCCTGTGTCCCCCCCCTCCCCGTGCTGTAGCAGAGAGCAGTGATGCTCCATCATGCAGATAGGAGCTGAAGTTTCAAGGCACTGTGGTGGGAAGCTGCTGCCTAGGAAGGGGCTTGGGATGCTGACCATTTGTGACAGGTCTAGCCTGAAAGAAAACCAAAGCAGCAGTGGTTCCAAACCTGAGTGATATTACTATGGCAACAAAATAACTTACCTTAACATAAAAATGTGCACTGGAAAGCAACTTCACCTTCTCAGGGAGCAGGGAAAAGAAAGCTCTTGTGTTTCTTAATTTTTGTTGGCCTTCCTGAACTCTTGACCTGTTCCCAGATGCTGATGCACATATTCAATTAAAGGGGGGAAAAATCGATTTCATAGGGTTGTGGAATGGTTGGAGTGGGAAGGGACCTTTAAAGGTCACCTAGTCCAGCTCTGCTGCAGTCAGCAGGGACATCTTCAACTGCAGCAAGTGGCTCAGACTCCCAAACAACCTGACCTGCAATGTTACCAGGGATGAGGCAGCTGCCACCTCTCTGGGTGACCTGGGACAGGGTCTCACCACACTCAGCACGAAAATATTGTTCCTTCTTGTGATGGTTTGGGTGCTGCCTGCCCACCCACACTTCAGGAAATCACCCAGACTAGACTCAGCCAGCTGGAAGTTAAGGAATGAAGCTTTTATAGTCACAGCTTAGCACAATAGACAAGCAGAGAGTTACAATAGCTACAGCTATAGACAGCAATAGACAAGTTAAAGGTGATGCAGAAACACAGCAGCCCTCCCAGAAACCAGTGCCCAGGAGTGGCTCCCAACCACCCTTCCACCTTCTTTCCTCCTCTCTGCCTTACCCCAGAGCCTGCCTTATGTGCCAGGTGAGTTTGGAGGATTGGCAAGGGGGGGTTAGAAGCAGAATGGTTAGTTGGGTTACGCAGGCAGAGCAGCAGAAGCCCAGGGAGAAAACACAGACACTGACTCCAACAGGTAGAGACTTCTCTGCCTCAGTCATGTTTGTGTCCTTCCTTTTGCACATCTCAGCAAGCCTCTGAGTGCAGCAGACATCAGCATTGTTTGCTTTTCATAGCCTATCAGCCTGGAGAAGAGGAGGCTCCCAGGTGACCTTCTTGTGGCCTTCCAATGTCTGAAGAGGGCTACAAAAAAGCTGGGGAGGGACTTTATGCTGTCAGGGAGTGCCAGGAGTAGGGGGAATGGAGCAAAGCTGGAGGTGGGGAGAGTGAGGCTGGAGGTGAGGAGGAAGTTGTTGAGCAGGAGAGTGGTGAGAGGCTGGAATGGGTTGCCCAGGGAGGTGGTTGAGGCCCCATGGCTGGAGGTGTTTGAGGCCAGGCTGGGTGAGGCTGTGTGCAGCCTGCTCTAGGGTAGGGTGTCCCTGGGCATGGCAGGGGGTTGGAACTGGCTGCTCCTTGTGGTCCCTTCCAACCCTGACTGATTCTGTCATCTCATTTCTCTCATTAAAACATTCCAGTTGGCCTCAAACCAGCACACTTCTCCCTACTCTAAATCTCCCCTCATTTACTTTACCACCATCACCCCTTGTTCTGTCACGACAGGCCCTGATAGAAGGTCTGTCCCCATCTTTCTCACAGGCCCCTTTAATTACTGAAAGGCCATCAGAAGGTCTCTCTGGAGCCTTCTCTTCTCCAGGCTGAACAACCCCAACTGTCTCAGCCTGTCCTCACAGCAGAGGGGTTCCAGCCCTCCAATTTCTCTCAGCAGTGAAATGAAACTGATCACCCCCAGATTTCCAGTGCCTGTAGCTATGAAGCTCCCCAGGAGATGCCACCAGTGCTATGAGCTGGCTGACTTTGGAGCCTCTGGTGCCTGAGCTGCCCTTTAGCTCTATGTTACGTGGTGAGTGTGGTCCCACCTTGGCTCAGAGCAGAGCCAAGCACTCCTGAAGCAGCAAAGTGTGTCCTCATGAGTGCCTTCCAGTAAAGCACTAGGAGCATGTTTCTGTAGGAGGTGCTTAATGGCCTGGGCTCACTGCTCTATGATTAACAACAATCTTGGATTGTTTAACAAACATCCTCCTGCACATTACAGTCCCAGGGCAGTTTTGTCCTCCTTGTATAAGGAAGGAAAAGGAGCCAGCAGCTTGGCATCTCAGGGCACTTTATGCCCATTACCAGCCTGCAGCTCCCAGCACTGTCATGTGCGGCGTGAACCTTAAACTGTGCTTGAAATCTGGACTTAAATCCCCTTTGTTCCCTGAATTAGTGCAGTGGTGCCCACCAGCCTGCCTGCCCCGTGCCTTTTTTAGTGGAGAGGGGGGGGGGATTTTTCAGGAAGAGAAAGTGCCCACTCATCTGACATAATCTCCTGAGACCCCCCACGCCAGTAACTGAAACCAATCAGGGCTACTAAGAGCATCGCTAGGGAGCAGATGTTGGCTGCTTTGGGGAGAGCAAGGAGCTGCCACTGGCTCCCCTCTCCCACACCAGGCTGCTGCCCTTCAGCTCTGTCTTTATTCCCTTATACTAAAGTCACAAATGCCCTCAAAGGCAGAAGTTAAATTGTACTTGCAGGAAAACCTGAGAGGTGCTGGTAAGTAGAAGGGACTCTGACTGATGTGAGATGCAGAGTGTTAATATCTGAAGCTCAAAGCAATGAGTGAGGGCTAATTATTGCTACATATTTTTCATGGGCATAGTGTTAATCTCTTGTAACCAGTCCCAAAAGCCATTTCCATGCTTCTTCCCTTCAGCCAGGGATGGTTTGGCATCATTCCCACATTAAACAGGAGCAACGGGTGGAAATTCAGTGGTTTACCTGGGAATGCCAAACTCTCCCAGGTTCTTCCCATCCCAAGAGATGTTGAGGTACTGGAAGGTGTCCAGAGAAGGGCAACAAAGCTGGTGAGGGGCCTGGAGCACAGCCCTGTGAGGAGAGGCTGAGGGAGCTGGGGGTGTGCAGCCTGCAGAAGAGGAGGCTCAGGGCAGAGCTCATTGCTGTCTACAACTACCTGAAGGGAGGTTGTAGCCAGGTGGGGTTGGGCTCTGCTGCCAGGCAAGCAGCAACAGAATGAGGGGACACAGTCTCAAGCTGTGCCAGGGCAGGTCTAGGCTGGATGTTAGGAGGAAGTTGTTGGCAGAGAGAGCATTGGAATGGGCTGCCCAGGGAGGTGGTGGGGTGGCTATGCCTGGAGGTATTGAAGCCAAGCCTGGCTGGGGCACTTAGTGCCATGGTCTGGTTGGTTGGCCAGTGCTGGGTGCTAGGTTGGACTGGATGAGCCTGGAGCTCTCTTCCAACCTGCTTGATTCTATGATTCTATGTTCATCCTGGCTGAGCTGGGACCATGGTGGTTTAGCCACAGCGCTGCTGGTGAGATGTTCCCAGGCTGTCTCATAATCCTGGCTGCTTTTTAAAGTGCACCTAATAACCTTCAAGGCATCATTATGGTTGGTAAAGACCTCTAAGATCATCAAGTCCAACCTTCCAGCTTTGACCATCTCTGTGTCAGTGAAACCTTGATGGGAAATGTGCTGCTGTGCAAGGCTGAACTGAATCACAGAATGGCAGGGGCTGGAAAGGACCTCAAAGTCTCACCCAGGCCAACCCCTCTGCCAGAGCAGGATCATCTAGAGCAGATCACACAGGAACATACCTGAGTGGGTTTGGAATATCTCCAGAGAGGGAGACTCCACAACCCCCCTGGGCAGCCTGTTCCAGTGCTCTGTCACCCTCACAGAGGAAAATCCTTCCTCAGGTTCACGGGGAACCTCCTGTGCCTCAACTCACACCCCCTGCCCCTTGTCCTGAGGGAGGAGGTCCTGCCTGTGTCCTTGGCACGCAGTCCAGACCCTGCCTCCCTCGTTTCCATCGTTATTTCCTTCCAGTGCCACATTTTCTGTCACTTTATGCAGCCCGTGGTCTTTTGGGGACAGGGAGGAGCAGCTGCTGTGGACTCCCAGCCTGAGCCGAGCCCCAAGTGCTTGCCCAGCACTGATCTGCTGGGTCCATCTCCGTCTCCGTCGGGCACCTGGCGCAGCCCTGCGCACACGCTCCGCCCCTGCGCATCCCTGCAAGCGCTCACCAAGGAGAAGTAATCGCTTGCCTTACCGGCAGGTTTAATGACTCTGTGCTCCAGAGCTAACCAGGAGCCTGGTCCACCCGCAGGTCGGGGCTGCAGCCCTCCCTGCCGCCCTGTGCCACCTGCCATTGCCATGGCACTGCTTTGCTGTTGACGCCTGGCTGGCTGTGCTGGGTGCCTGGGGCAGTGGGTGCGTGGGGCAGTGGGGCTGCTTTGCCCCCTTCTATGGCTCTGGAAAAGAAATCATAAGGGGCGGGGGGGGGGGGAACCCAACAAACAACAAAACCCCCAGCCCCCAGCCCCCAGAGTGGTTCACGCTGCCGTGCGCTGCCCTTGCCCTTCCCGCTTCCAAAGCCTTTCAGCCTCCAGGTTTCCAGCAGCTGGGAGGAAAGTTGTCCTGAAAGAAAGAAGCACCAATCAGCCTGATTTCTGAAACAACCTCTCTCCTCCCCCCCGCCCCCCTTAAACGCCACACAGGCAGCTGCAGAGAATTGCTCTTCCAAAGAGATGATGTAATTGGGCTCCGTCAGCCACTGCTGCCATGAATCAAAGCCTGGACCCTACAATCGCCCAAGCTTTTGATGAAGCTCCTGAGGTTGGTGGTGCAAGTGGTTGTCAACAGGAGCTTCAGCTGCTGGTTTTGTCATGCAGATCTTGAGCGCAGCCAGCCCCAGAGCTGAAGGCTGGAACCAGGCAATAGCCTGGCCCTGCTGAGAGAGAGAGGGGAGCTGGGCTGGGGAGCAGCCAGTGGAGCAGCAGGGAGGCTGTGCTGGGGCATCACATAGGGCTCTCAGCATCCACCACATGACCTGCAACCACCTGACACTGTTTTAAAAGAGATGGGTTACAGGTACTAGCCAAGAAGGCAAACACATCTCCTGGGGAACATCAGGATGAGTGTGGCTGGCAGGTCACAGAATCACAGGATCACAGAACCCTGCAGGTTGGCAAAGACCCTCAGGGTCACCAAATCCAACCTAGAACCCTGCTCTACAAGATTCACCTCAAACCACCCTTAAACACAGCAACAGAACAAGGGGACACAGTGTGAAGTTGTGCCAGGGGAGGTCTAGGCTGGGTGATAGAAGGAAGTTGTTGTCAGAGAGAGTGATTGGCATTGGAACGGGCTGCCCAGGGAGGTGGTGGAGTCACCATCCCTGGAGATGTTGAAGCCAAGCCTGTCTGGAGCACTTAGTGCCATGGTCTGGTTGGTTGGCCAGGGCTGGGTGCTAGGTTGGGCTGGCTGAGCTTGGAGCTCTCTTCCAACCTGCTTGATTCTGTGATTCTGTGATCTCCCAGACCTCAGCACAGGTCTTCCCACGCTGTTGAACCAGCTTTTTGTGCCTCCTGCAGCTTGTGCCCCAGGATGGCACCGACTACATCAGCAGGCATCACTCATCTGCCCTGAGTTCAGCAGCAGGCTCCCAGCTGGCAGCCAGGGGAGTTATGAAAGCAAGCTGGAGGTTTTGTTCTGGCTCTTGGGAGCTGCCAGCCCCAGGACTCCCAGTGCTCGCTGCTCTGGGTTTCATTAGGCTGCTGCAGGACCTTGCTCTGGTGGTATTTCAGCACAGATCGTTTCCAGCCTGCTTTGTGTAAGATCAGGCTCTTGGTGGTGCAAGAGCAGCCATTAATCACAGCTCTGAGCTCCCCACTGCCAGGCTCTGCATCTCCAGTTCCCCCCACATGCAGGGTGTCCACACTGCTCACTGGGGACACAGACAGAGGCTGCTTCCTTGGAAAGTGGGACAAAGTTGACTCCCAAGATCAAAGGACAGCTTGACAAGCTGGAGCAGGAGCAGGGGAGACCACAAAGTGATCCAAGGGCTGGAATCCCTCCGCTGTGAGGACAGGCTGAGAGAGTTTGGGTTCTTCAGCTCAATAAGAGGAGGCTCTGGGAAGATCTTCTGGTGGTCTTTCAGTATTTAAAGGGGACTGTGAGAAAGATGGGGACAGAGTTTTGGGCAGGGGCTGTTGTGACAGGTCAGGGGATGATGGGTTTAGGTGATAGGTTGGAATCAACGACCTCTGAAGTCCTTTCCAACCTAATTAATTCTGTGATTCTGTAAGAGAGATTTAGACTAGGTAGAAGGAAGGAATTTTTGATGCTGAGCGTAGTGAGACACTGTCCTGGGTTGCCCAGAGAGGTGGTGGATGCCACATCCCAGGAACCATTCCAGGAGAGGTTGTCTGGGGCTCTGAGCAACCTGCTTTAGCTGCAGACATCCCTGCTGACTGCAGGGGTGTGGACTGGATGAGCTTTCGAGGTCCCTTCCTATCCAAAGGGTGCCATGATTCCATGGTCCTGTGACTCTTAGCTTGCACCTGCAATTCATTTAAGGCCAGGTTAGGGCTCTCTAAAATAAACAGTGAAAGGTGAGCTGCAGTCTCTGCTTTGCATGGCTCTGACCCTGTTTTCATGTCAGATAGCCAAATTTCCCGTGACACATGAGGCAGCAGGGGTGGACATGCAGGAGATCTTTCTGCAACAGCCTTTTCTCATAACTGCTTCTCTTTCTGCTCCTGGATGGTCTCTTTGTTGAAGAAGTTCATTGTGTAAATGCTGGCAGCTAAATGTGAGCTGTGTGTAATAAACCTAAATCAGTACTACAATGGCTGTGTTATAAGGCACAGCTCTGCAGGCAGAGCCCTGGGGATGGTCCTATCTGATGGAGGAACCTCTGCTAGATGCCCTCACCTTCATGTCCACCTGGAGCTCTGCAAACTGCTGTTTCTTTCCCTCCAGGCTCACTACCTCAGTGAGCAGGATGTGCCATGTGAAACAAGAGCACCTCCTCACATCTTACCTACCACAGGACTGCCACCAGGCACCGTTCCTGGGCAGCAGGGAAGCGTGGGCATGGCACCAGGCACCCACAGGTTCTGCTGCATGCTGAGGGAGAGCCTGGCTGCCTGCCCAGACCTTGGCCCCTGCTCCCTGCCACTGGCGCCAGCTCAGCCCAAGATTCTGCACCACAGAGGCTGCAGGGCAGGCAGGGAGGAGCAGCCCAGAGGAGCTCTGCTGTCTGCTCCTGCTCACAGTGCCCTCACCCCTGGAGCTGTGCTGCCTGCTGCTGCTCACAGTGCCCTCACCCCTGGAGCTGTGCTGCCTGCTGCTGCTCACAGTGCCCTCACCCCTGGAGCTCTGCTGCCTGCTCCTGCTCACAGTGCCCTCACCCCTGGAGCTCTGCTGCCTGCTCCTGCTCACAGTGCCCTCACCCCTGGAGCTCTGCTGCCTGCTCCTGCTCACAGTGCCCTCACCCCTGGAGCTCTGCTGCCTGCTCCTGCTCACAGTGCCCTCACCTCTGGAGCTCTGCTGCCTGCTCCTGCTCACAGTGCCCTCACCCCTGGAGCTGTGCTCCTGCTCACAGTGCCCTCACCCCTGGAGCTGTGCTACCTGCTCCTGCTCACAGTGCCCTCACCCCTGGAGCTCTGCTGCCTGCTCCTGCTCACAGTGCCCTCACCCCTGGAGCTGTGCTACCTGCTCCTGCTCACAGTGCCCTCACCCCTGGAGCTGTGCTACCTGCTCCTGCTCACAGTGCCCTCACCCCTGGAGCTCTGCTGCCTGCTCCTGCTCACAGTGCCCTCACCCCTGGAGCTGTGCTACCTGCTGCTGCTCACAGTGCCCTCACCCCTGGAGCTGTGCTGCCTGCTGCTGCTCACAGTGCCCTCACCCCTGGAGCTCTGCTGCCTGCTCCTGCTCACAGTGCCCTCACCCCTGGAGCTCTGCTGCCTGCTCCTGCTCACAGTGCCCTCACCCCTGGAGCTCTGCTGCCTGCTCCTGCTCACAGTGCCCTCACCCCTAGAGCTCTGCTGCCTGCTCCTGCTCACAGTGCCCTCACCCCTGGAGCCAGCTGGTGAAGCTCCAACTCTCAGGGTCCTCCCTGCTGATCCCGCCGTGTTTGCAGTGCAGTGCACAATGCTCAGACATGACCACCACCTAGAGGCAAGAGCACTAAATGAAGCTGCAAAGATTTATAGCCCAAGTGGGCCAAAAGAGGGGCTTGGAAATGCTGCCTGAGCCCAAATCGAGCCGCAGCCAGTTGGGTGTCTGGCCCCACCTTCCTCCGCCCCAGCGGTGGCCCTCACCTCACCTGCAGCCTGTGCAAGAGCAGCCTGTGGCAGCACCCAGCCGAGCTGTCAGCTGGGGAATGCCTTTAGGGAAGCAGCTCTGCAAAGAGCAGCAGAAGGCAGAGCTCTGCTCCTCCTGTGCATCCTCCTCTGCGTGAGGGGGGCTGAGGAGGAGCCATGATCCAGCTGCAGTGGAGAAGGATTCCTGGGCTCATGCTGGAGAGGGCACGGAGACAGCAGCTGCTTTCCTTGGCTGGAGCTGCTGAGCAGCCAAGGGCCAGCAGCACAGGGCTGGGCAGGGACACCCCTGGCAGCTCTGCAGGCTGCAGCACCTCAGGCACCTGCACACCAGAGCCGCTGCTGCCTGCCTGTCCCCACCAACAGCCACACACCTGTGCAGGGTGACAGTGGGGAAAGTTGCTCTCTTTCTCAGGTGCCAGGAGGGTGGCCAGAGGGGCTCAGACCAAAGGTGTGTCCAAGCTTCTATCCCCTTGCTTCCAGCTCCAGCCAGAGGTCAGAGGGTAGGGCAGAGCCAGAGGATGGCTCCAGGTCCTCTCTCACCCTCCCATGGTTTGTGACACTGTTTATCATCCTGCACTGGGGACACATCTTTGTGTTCCCTGAACCCATGGAGTCATCTTCCATGACTGCACCTAATCACCTGCTAATCCATTAATATTTTGAGAGCTTACCTGGGGAAAAGGTGAAGGGGAGAAGAGCACATCTCTGGTTGCCAGAGGGAGAGCCCAGAAGATGACAGTGAGCTTGAAAGGGCTCTGTGAAGGGGAGGGGAGGAGAGGGAAGGGGAAGGAACAGAAAAAAGAGAAGTGAAGTTATTTAAGTAGGAAAATACCTTTAAGATCATTAAGTCCAACCATTAACCCAGCCCTGCCAGGTCACCCCTCAAGCCTGTCTCTAAGCATCATGTCTGCACACCTCTCAAACCAAACAGAATAGGAGCAAAGTGGTGTTTGGGTGCATCGTGTTTGGCTTGCACCTGCCTCTTGGTGATTCCATTTGGTGACTCGCTCTGGGCTTTGTCTTCCATCACAAGAGCCCTGGACCCCTGCTCACTTTGCCAGCCCCACGACTCTCTGCATCTCCCTCCTGTTCTCCCCTGTCAGTTCTTGGCACGACAAAAGGGGTAATTGGTTCAATTGTTGCTCGTACAATGGGGTAAGGCTCTGCCCTCCAACGGGTAGTGACACTTGTTAATTAGTTTAATTACTCTGCGGGCAGTTCTCCAGGTATAGAGGAGGACCCCAGCGGCCAGAGGAGCTGTGCTACCTGCTCCTGCTGACAGTGCCCTCACCCCTGGGCACAGGCACAACCATGGGGCAGAGGAGTCAGTGTTTGGCCCAGGGAGCTGCGTTGGTGCAGCCGCTCTGGAACAGCGCAGGAGGGGAAGCAGGAGCAGGGAGAGCTCAGCCCAGGACTGCAAATTGCTGTTTGCAGCACGGGAAGATTTATGGGAGGTGGCCTTAGGGGAAGCAAATCCTGCAGGATTTTCCTGGTGAAGGCTTGGAGAGGCCACTGCAGGCTTCCCTTCCCCAGCTGAGGTGATGCTTCCTGTGCCAGACAGAGCAGTGACTTGGTGATGCCATGGCTGGCCCCTCTGTGAGGGGAGACATCCAACCGAGTAAACTTCAGCCCACACTGGAGCCCGAGGCTCAGTCCTAGGCTTAGTGACAGCCTCCCTCTAACTACAGGTTAACTCCCTCTAACTACTTACAGCACAGGAGGGTCCAGCTCAACACAGGGGGAGCTCCTTGACTGGAAGGGTCCCAGAGCACTGGCACAGGCTGCCCAGAGAGGCTGTGGAGTGTCCTTCTGTGGAGCCTTTCCAGGCCTGTCTGGATGTGTTGCTGTGTGCCCTGAGCTAGATTGCATGGTCCTGCTCTGACAGGAGGGCTGGACTGGATGACCTCTTTGTATCCCTTCCAACCCCTGACGTCCTGTGAGCCTGTGACAGGTCCTGAGCCTCAGGGAGTGGTGTCCCTGTATCAGTAAAACAAAACCAAAGCTCATTTGTGGTCTTGCTGAGCAGCATCTGCCAGCACCCTCCTGGCCAGGAAGAACCCCAAGAGCTGCCACAATCTAAACCTTCTCCCCACGTTTCTTTTATCTTACTGGGGAGAAAACAAACAGAAGAGAAGCAGAAAGCTTTGTGGCTAAGATGCCTCACATCTGGTTTCAGGTCCAAGAATTGTACTTCCACCTCCCCCCCGCCCCCGAATCGTTAATGCTAACCAAACAAAACCCCGGCGACGTTTCTGGCTCTGGGCTCTCAGATGACTTTCAGGCAGCTCTGACTGAATTCCAGCCCCGTGCTGCCCTTCATCCCCAACACACCTCACTTGAGCAGGAGTGGGGCACCACCAAGGGGCAAACCGAAAGGCTGTGTCCCAGGGCTGCGTGTGGGCATCAGCCCCGCTGGTTCCCACAGCTGGGGATGCTGACACGGGCTGGCAGAGGCAGTCTGGACCACTCCAGTCTTAGGTTTCAGTGCAGCATTTTTGCCTCTGTTAAATTTCTGCTTCCTCCCCCCTTTTTGTTTTGTCAGGTCTGGAGGCGTTTAAGGTGTGTCCAGTTGTATTCCTGTGCCTTTGAAAGCTTCCTGGTGTCAGTTTGGTTTCCACTCCTTCAGAAAGAGAACTTTGTGATCCTGCTCCTTTTCTATCTCTACTTCATTCCACTGCTTCCAGGTGTGAGGTCAGCCTGGAGTTCACGCTGCTGCCTTTGGGCATCACTTAGATTTTTCCATCTGACATGCTTGGAGCAGTTTCCTTGCTGGTGGCACAGGAAGGCAGCGATTTCATCCTTCCCAGATCCCCTTCCAGCAGCCCCTCACTGTCCTCTCCCAGCAGCACTGGCAGAGGGAGCTAAGCTGGGTAAGTCGAAGGGTGTGGAAGCAGCACATTGCTCCTCTCCCCATCCCTATCTTGAGTCACCCCAAGACCAGTAGTCATCATGCTTTTCCAGTAGGGAATGAAGGTCAAATGAGACAACAGTGACTTCTGGCACCCACTTCTCATGAAGTTCAAGCAGACCAAGTGCAAGATCCTGCACCTGGGTTGAGGCAATCCCAAGCACCAATATAGGCTGGGCAGTGAGCAGCCCTAAGGAGAGGGACTTGGGGGTGCTGGTGGGTGAGAAGCTCAGTCTGAGCTGTCAGTGAGCTCTGGCAGCCCAGAGAGCAACCAGAGCCTGGGCTGCAGCAAGAGCAGTGAGGGCAGCAGGGAGAGGGAAGTGATCCTGCCCCTCTGCTCTGCACTGCTGAGACCCCACCTGGAGTGCTGCATCCAGGTCTGGAGCCCCTGGGGCAAGAGGGCTATGGAGGTGCTGGGAGGTGTCCAGAGAAGGGCTACGAGGGTGAGCAGAGGGCTGGAGCTGCTCTGCTCTGAGGAGAGACTGAGGGATTTGGGGCTGTGCAGTCTGCAGAGGAGAAGGCTCCAAAGTGACCTTCTTGTGGCCTTGCAGTATCTTAAGGGGGCTGCAAGAAAGCTGGGGAGGGACTTTTTAAGCCATCAGGGAGTGACAGGACTGGGGGGGATGGAACAAAGCTGGAAATGGGTAGGTTCAGACTGGATGTGAGGAAGAAGTTGTTCAGCATGAGGGTGGTGAGAGCCTGGAATGGGCTGCTCAGGGAGGTGATGGAAGCCTCATCCCTGGAGATGTTTAAGGCCAGGCTGGGTGAGACTCTGGGAAGCCTGCTCTAGTGTGAGGTGTCCCTGCCCATGGCAGGGGGGTGGATAATCCTTGTGGTCCCTTCTGACCCTGACTGACTCTGATTCTGTGATTCTCCAAGGGCTCGTGACCTGCTCCCCTCTCTCTGGGGCACTGGGAGGGTCTCTGGCCAGCAGCCACGCTGACATTGTTCTCCCCAAAGGAGGGAAGCTCCTCAAAAGCCATGCAGCAGCAGGGCCCAAGGGGTGTTCTCTGCTCTCTGGAGCCTGGCCAGGGCATCAGGTTTCAGAGAAGGGGCTCCAACACCAGCTGCACAGGGAAGGAACATCACCACTGGGGCAGTCAGAAAGAGGAGCCACCCCTTTCTATTTAAGGGACTTAATTTGCCTTCTGTGTCATCAGATTAATGCCAGTGTAACTCCATCAGCTACCAGGCAAGTTGCTCTTGACCTGGAAGCCAGACCCACCAGGGGCTTTCTGTGCTGTCACCAGTCAAGGGAGCAAAGGTGGATGTAGGGTGGACCTACAGATGCCTTCCTTGTATGTGGGTTGGGGATGTGGGGAGAGATTTGTTTTCCTTTCCCCCATTTTCACATTCAATTTCCCCTTTTGTTTTTAAATCCCAAGGACCTCGCTGTGATTTTCATCACAGTGCTGGTGGCAGCCTTGCCTTTTCTCTCCTTGCTTTTTCTCTCCTTGCCTTTTCTCTCCTTGCCCTCCTCTCCAGCACACTGCCAGTGCTGCACACCAGGATAAGCCTAGAGGTCTGCTTCAAACTTCCCATTCCCAGGCAGTGAGCAGTGCTCTTCCTAGCCTTCTGTTGTTCTGACACAGCAATAAGCAAATTCTCACTCAAGGTCTGCTGAAGATCTTGTCAGACCATGAGTTATGAGCAGGCTTGGTAGTGTTAGGTTAATGCTAGGACTCAGTGGTCTTAAAGGTCACAGTTGTGTGTTCTGATTCTCTGTAGGATGTAAGGACTTTAATGATTCCCAGGGATCCTGCTCAGCAGTGAACAGCACTGGATGGGGTCACTTTCTGCTTGTGAAATGACAATGAATGCCTAAGCCATTATGCCCAGCAGTGTTGCCTCCATTCACCGAGCCAACAGCTGTGTCTGTGTGTTGTTCAGGAGCTAAACGGGCATCCCACCATTGCCACTTGTTGACAACCTCACTTTAAAGCTCTTCCTCTAGCTAAAAATGTCCTTATGCCACCTCAGAACTACCACTGTCTTTAGACTTGTGAATCTGTTTGCCACCTTGCATCTCCTAAGCTCTGTAACCTTGGGAGGTCACCCCTGGAGTACTGGCACTGCTTCTGGGCTCCCCAGTTCAAGGGACAGACAACTACTGGAGAGAGTCCAGGGGAGGCTGCAGAGATGCTGAGTGGTCT
The DNA here is from genome assembly GCF_015220805.1 of Pogoniulus pusillus. NCBI lineage: Eukaryota > Metazoa > Chordata > Aves > Piciformes > Lybiidae > Pogoniulus > Pogoniulus pusillus. Next base: position 3,630,703 of record NC_087282.1, on the reverse strand, counting down.
GGAGCATCTCTGTGAGGAGGAGATGCTGAGAGCCCTGGAGCTGTTTAGCCTGGGGAAGAGCAGCCTGAGAGGTGATCTGCTCAATGCTGGTCAGTATCTAAAGGGCAGGGGGCAAGAGGATGGGGTCAGCCTCTTGTCAGTGTCCAGCGTGCCACAGTGGGTACTGAGAACCAAACTCCCTCAGCCAGTGCTGCCTGCCTGGCAATCCATCAGCGTTCCACACGCAGCAGCAGGACAGGCAAACAGACACTGCCTGCACTCAGGCCAGCCAGCCAAGGCTGCTACTGCTTCATATACTCCCAACTCAGTCTGAAAGCAGCTTTAGAACCCAACTGACTTGTCAATGAAGTTTTGTCCCTTCACAGGTTCACAGGCTCACAGGTTGTCAGGGGTTGGAAGGGACACGAATAGATCATCCAGTCCAACCCCCCTGCCAGAGCAGGACCACACAATCTAGCTCAGGTCACACAGCAACACATCCAGACAGGCCTGGAAAGGCTCCAGAGAAGGAGACTCCACAACCTCTCTGGGCAGCCTGTGCCAGTGCTCTGGGACCCTTACAGTCAAAAAGTTCCCCCTTGTGCTGAGCTGGAACCTCCTGTGCTGCAGCTTCCATCCATTGCTGCTTGTCCTATTGCAGGGAGCAGTGAGCAGAGCCTGTCCCCCCATCCTGACCCCCAGCCCTCAGATAGTTACAGACATTTATCAGATCCCCTCTCAGTCTTCTCTTCTCCAGACTAAGCAGCCCCAGGTCCCTCAGCCTCTCCTCACCAGGCAGTGCTCCAGTGCCCTTGTAGCCCTCTGCTGCACCCTCTCCAGCAGATCCCTGTCCCTCTTAAACCGGGGAGCCCAAAACTGAACCCAGTTTTCAAAATCTCTGCTTTCTGGACAACCAGAAGGTAAGCAAAGTGTCTGAGCTTAGCCTTTGATTTTGTGTCCAGACATCAGGAGCAAGCAGAGGAGAGGATTTGGCAGGAGGCAGGGCAAGCTGCTGGGTTGTGCAACTCGCTCAATAGCCCATTGCTCAGAGAAGTTATGAGCTTGGGCAAGGAGGTTGTGCCTGAAAAGTTCTTAAGCAATTTTCTGTGCTTATTGGAAGCAGGAATCTGATTCTAACAATAGTTACAGAATTAAGAACAACTCTCACCCTGGCACTAGAAGAAGAAGAAGAAATAAACAAAGCCAAGCACTCAATTGTATGCTTCTGTAGAACAACCTCTGTATTAAAATGGAGAGTCATGACTTGACCTCAGCCAGTGTAGGATGGGCTGATTAGACCTTGGCATGGGGATGAGCCCTTTGCTAAAGAAGAAAGCATCAACCACACTCAGAGTGTCTGCTGTTAGTTAAAGAACAGCTCTTGAAATGCCCAGGGGCTGGGGGATAAAGCCAGAGCAAAATGGCACAGTGGTCCCAGCTGCATTTGCTGCTTTAAGCCCCTTGGGAGAAACTCCTGGAGGGGGGAACATGTAGGTGTAAAAGCAGTACCAGTGCCTAGCAATGTCTGAAGGGTAGGGGTTGAGAGGATGAGGCTGGACTCTCCTCCTGAGAGGAGGCTGTAGCCAGGTGGGGTTAGGCTCTTCTGCCAGGCAACCAGAAACAGAACAGGAGGGCACAGGCTCAAGCTGTGCCAGGGGAGGTCTAGGCTGGATGTTAGGAAAAAGTTCTTAGAAAGAGTGATTATTGGAATGGGCTGCCCAGGGAGGTGGTGGAGTTGCCATCCCTGGAGGTGTTTAAAAAGAGGCTGGATGAGGCACTTAGTGCCATGGTCTGGTTGACTGGCTAGGGCTGGGTGCTAGGTTGGACTAGATGAGCTTGGAGGTCTCTTCCAACCTGCTTGATTCTATGGTTCTATGATTCATTGGACATCGCTGAGCAGAGCCTGGCCTGGCCTCCTGACACTGCCCTGCACATCTTTATCAATGTGAAGCTCCAGAGCCTCAGCTCCCTCAGCTTGGACTCGCAGGCAGGTGTTCCACTGCCTTCAGCACCTCTGTGGCTCTGCATTGGACTCTTTGAAGCAGCTCCCTGAGGTCCTGCTGCAACTGAGGGGCTCAGATCTGCACAGAACATTCCATAGGCAGCCTCCCCAGGGCCTCTCCCCCACTGCTAAGGAGAATCTAGCTCAGCTAACCCTGATGCTTTTATAGAGCAGCTCTACAGAAGGAAAGTGGTGCAGCAGGAAGAAAAATCCCCCCCTGCTTTGGGCCCTGAAATTAAATCCACATTAAACATCATCCAGTAGCCAGTGCCCTGGGGCACTGATCCTGGCACAGACATTTAATACAAGATGCTGTGCACCGAGATGCTGAGTTAGGGTTTGGGCAGGAGCTAAAATATGCAAGCTCTCAGGAACTGCACATTTCTGGGCTGCAAAACAATTTAATGCAAAAAGATAAGGTTTCTGCATTGCAGACATTTTCCTTCTTATTAAACCTATCATGCATTTGGTCACCAATATGAAGAGACTTTAAAGAAAAGGCTTTGAGAGAAAGATTGGAAGTCTCCTTGAAAAAGTCACAGGGAATAGCTGCAGCAACCCAAAGTGAGGCTGGGTGAAAACCACTACTATCACCCCTCATTTAGCTGCTGCCTGCTCTAGCTTGTCCTTTCCCAGAAGAGTGAGGCTAGCACTGATGGGAAGCACTTCTGCACACACATGTTGTCATGAGAAGCTAAGCCAGCACAAGGAAACATTCTGGGAGCAGGACCTGCTTAAAGAAGAAAACTGTACATAAATTGGTTATGGAAGTGATGTGCTTTAACCAGGGCCACAAACACCCTTACAGCTAAGCTGGTTTATAGTGGGAAGGTTTGAGGCAAACGTGGTGGTCTCCAAGCTCCTGCAGTGCTAAGGTAGAAGTCTCCTCTGAATCATCAATTACTAGGCACATTTATAATAACATCTCCAGTGCTTAATTAAGGACACTGCTGAGTCTCCCAGCTTTAATTCTGTTTACAAGGTCAGCTCCACTTGACTGCTGCTGAAACTCCCAGCTCATGTCCTCTGCAGTCACCCATCCTCATTTCAGCTGCTATGGGGCTGGTCTGCCAAGTCCTTTGTCAGGAAGAGTGATACCAGCAGGACCAGGGATGTGATTATCTCCCTGTACTGGGCACTGGGGAGGCTGCCCTTTGAGTACTGTTTGGCTTGGGGGCCCTCACTCTAAGGACATTGAGGGGCTGAAGAGGGTCTTGAGACAGGCAACAAAGCTGGCAAAGGGTCTGGGGAACAGGTCTGGGGTGAGGAGCAGCTGAGAGAACTGGGGTTAGTCTGCAGAAAAGGAGACTGAGGGGAGACCTCACTCTGCAACTCCCTGAGAGGAGACTGGAGCAAGGTGGGTGTTGGGCTCTTTTCCCCAGTAATAAGTGACAAGATGAGAGGAAATGGCCTCAAGTTGCATCAGGGGAGCTTTGGGTTGGTTAGATGCTGAAAGGGTTCTCAAACCCTGCATCAGGCTCTCCAGGAAGGTGGCTGATTCCCCATCCCTGGAGGTGTTGAATCATAAAATCCAACAGGTTGGAAGAGACCTCCAAGCTCATCCACTCCAACCTAGCACCCAGCCCTAGCCAGTCAACCAGACCATGGCACTAAGTGCCTCATCCAAAACCTGGGAGAGCTCTTCAGGAGGGTGGCTCATTCCCCATCCCTGGAGGTGTTGAGCTGAAAGGGTTCTCAAACCCTGGAACAGCTCTCCAGGAAGGTGGTTCATTCCCCATCCCTGGAGGTGTTTAAAATTTGGAGGTAGAGATTTGGTGCTGAGGAACATGGCTTAACCCAGATAATGGCTGGGCTCAATCTTAAAAGGCCTTTTTCAACCAAGCCAAGGCTACGACTCTGTGATGTCATTTTTGTGCAGACAACTGAAGAGGGCAGGGAGTCAAGGCCTGTTCACAGTATCACAGTATCATCAAGGTTGGAAGAGACCTCATAGATCATCAAGTCCAACCCTTTACCACAGAGCTCAAGGCCAGACCATGGCACCAAGTGCCACGTCCAACCCTGAACAGCTCCAGGGACGGCGACTCCACCACCTCCCCGGGCAGCCCATTCCAGTGTCCAATGACTCTCTCAGGGAAGAACTTTCTCCTCACCTCCAGCCTAAATTTCCCCTGGCGCAGCCTGAGGCTGTGTCCTCTCGTTCTGGTGCTGGCCACCTGAGAGAAGAGAGCAACCTCCCCCTGGCCACAACCTCCCCTCAGGTAGTTTTCACGCTACAGCCCAAAGCTTGCCAGCTGCACAGGTTCTCTCAGCCTGAAGCCACTGCATCTCTCCTGCAATTTGATGGCTTTCCAGCAGCTGTTTTGCAGCACAAGCAACAAACCAACAATCAGCTTTTGAGGAGTCTTTTTTATTAAGATAAATCCAGCAAAATTCCTAACAGTGGGTACATACAACCGACCTGCCCTCTTGAAAAGAAATGGTTTTCTTTTGTATTTCAGTTAAAAACATGGTTACACTTCTTTTTTTTTATTATTATTTCTTTCTTTCTTTTTTTTTTTCTTTTCTTTTTTTTTTTTTTCTCTCAAAACTGACAAAATAAAATTACATTTGGGAAACAACAAATTTCCAGCTTTTTTTTTTTCTCATGAAAATAGCTTCACCTTCTTTATAAAAGCAACCCACAGAACCACTGGAATGTTTAACACGGTTATTTTTGTTTTGAGACCTCCCCACTTTAAGAAACCATACAACACGTAGAAGAAGGAAAGGGAGGGGGGGAGGGGAATAAAAGGGAGGAGAGGGGGGGGAAACAAACCCAAAACTTAAAATCTGAAGTCTTGTAAAGCATTGACTTACACAAAAAAAGGGACACACTGACAGAAGTCAAAAGCTACCACCACTTATTCTTTCCATGTACCATACAAACTATTACAATCACAAAAATTTAAAAACAATGATTTTTGTTTGTTTTCCTCTTTGTAAGGGATTGAATTTCCCAAGTAACCGAGATGAAGATGTTCCATAATTAAATTCATGCTAAAAAAACCTGCATTTATAAAATAGTTGATAAAAATATTCCTCTCTGTTAACAATACAGCATGGAGGTACGGAGACCAAATGATGGAGATATAGGGCAGGGTTAACATTACTCGGACTTGGCTTCCTTATCATCAGATGCTTCAGCAGCTGGTGCCTAGGAAAGTGTTTGGGAAATAAAAAGAGTGTTATTTGGAATGCTCACTGGATTGCATTCTAGCAAGCAGCAAAGAGAAATGAGTTTGTTAGCACAAAGTGGATGAGAAGGCGGAGCTGCTCCAGAAGAGATCAACACCCTGATGTGGCAGCTGGCAGTACTAACAGTGAAAGCACAGGTTAAGTATGAATTGATGATTGAGTTGAGTTTGTGTGCTAGTTTGAAGCTAGCTAGAATGTTTGGGTGAGAAGTAGAAGATTATAGGCTGTGAAGGGAAAACAGTGGTGGTGTCTACTTTGCCCACAGTCTCGCTGAGAAGTATGGGAACAAGAAATGAAAACAAGAGATAACACTCTCACCATTTTCTCTCACTCTGGCTTGGGCTGCTGGCTGAGCTGCATCTCTCTAACACACCCTTCCATTTGCCCTAACCTACCTTTGCTTCTTAACTTCTTGGCTGAACCTCAATTCTTCCTCGGGATTGGGGTAAGGTTGAGAGGGGCAGGGGGAAGGTGAAGGGGTGGTTGAGAAGCCCCTCCTGGGGACTCAGGTTTCTGGGATGAGAGCTGTGTTTCTGTGTTACTTTTACCTTGTATATTTCTGTGTATAACTGTAACTATCTGCTTGTATATTGTGCTAGCTGTAAATAAATAGCTTCATTTATATTCCCAGAGCTGGCTGAGTCTAGTCTGGGTGATTTCTAAAGTGTGGGGGGGCAGGGAACACCCAAACCATCACACTTTGGAATGTTTAAAGTGTCTTTTAGGTTAGGATTAATGCTACACTAGAGTTCAGGTCCTCGTCTCCATAAGTCACAGGGAAGTGTCACAATCACGTAAACCCACGATGCCTGTCTGCTGTCCAAACTTTAGGGCAGTTGGTTCTCACCTGTTCTCTATAGAAACATCTGGTTTTAAGCAAACACAGCAAAATGGCAAAGCTCCTCTCAAAGAGCCTTTGAAGTACATTAGCCCTGTATTAATTTTCAGCAAAGCTCCTGAATTAGCTTTTAAAATGAAAGAATAAACGACTCATCAAGTGGATAATGATACTCTGAGCAGAGGGAAATCAAAAGCAAGAGAACACAACAGGCTAGTCTACTTCTCCAGGGGCAAAGGCAGCCTGTAACAAACCTCCTGCTTCTCCTATCAGCAAGAAATCTGTAAGCAAAAGGCCATCAGGAGGTGACCAAAGCTTGGAGCCAGTCCTAGCAAATGGCAGCTCTCAAGTGAGGAGCTGGCACAGGAAGAACCTGTGAGGAAGAAGTTTGCAGATCAAGAGAGCAGACCAAGCAGGACTCGCAGACCTCACTGCATTGTTCTGAGGGGAATTGTTTGAGAGAATTGTGTCAAGCTTCAAACCAGATTTCTGGCATGGTACCAGCCCGTGCTGAGCAGAGGAGCCAATGCAGCAGGCCAGAGAGGCTCTGCAAAGTCAGCTCAGGGCTGGACAGCCATCTCACTGGGTCTATTGTTCCTCAGACACTCTGCACTGCTCTTGTGCCAGCCCCGAGAGGGACAGCACAGACCACCTGTGGAATGGCTCCATCTCAGAACAGGAGGAGCCTGAAGAACACTTTTCATTCAGGCTGGCCCTGGGAGCTGCCCTGGCCAGGCACTGCACTTGGCTTGTCTGCACAGGATGGCAGTGAAACCCACCACCTTCCAGCCAGGAGGCTGGATCACCACCTCCTGCAGAGTCCTCCCAGTCCCTGTTTTCACTCCCATGTTTACTGCAGCTCAAGTACCTCGTTAGTTTTGGTATCTCCGTTTTCGGAGTGGTTTTCTTCTTTAGCATCCTCTTGTTTAGTTTCATCTTTGCCTTTGGCTCCTTTCTTCCCTTTTGTCGCTGCCTTTTTGTCCTCCTTTTTATCATTTGCTGCCTTTTCTTTCTGTTAAGAAAGCAGAGTGCTATGATAAACATTAATCCCCACCTCGTACATCTGCATTTCCAAGTTCTCAGCTCTAAACCAGCCACACATCCTGCTTCTGCACCCTGACCTTCCTAGTGGCACGGAGGAAAGCTCCCAAGGAGAAGTGCCTCCCTTCTCTTCCATCCACAGTGTGCTACTGGGAAGTGCAGAATATAAAAGCAGCCATGCCTGGGGTTAAAAGAATTCCTATTTTAAATAGGCATTCAATTAAATTAGCTAAAAAATGTCAAACTGGCCTGTATTTGTGGCGTGCTGCTGAAAGGCATGCCACAGAACAAAAAGAACATGTACCACTAGGGGAAATGCCAGAATACTTCAGATGTGCTCTTAATGCCTATTCAGAAGTGTAACAAAGCTGTAGGCAAAGGACCTTCCCCCCTTTCCCCACCAGAAATATTCCTCACTGTAGCAAACCATTCATGGCAGAGACAAGCTGGGGGCCTCAGTAGCATCACTTCAAGAACAGTGAGAACTCTGCATTTATTATTTAAGTGTGTTTTCTTCTATGTGGCTCTGGCCAAATCCAAACAAAACTTGATGCTCCAGCTTCTGCAAGTGAGTTTTCCACATGGCAAGGTCAGATCTCCACCTCAATACAGTATTAGCTTCATGTCTGAGGATCTGCCTCTTGCTGCCAAGTAACTGCACAAAGCAAACTGGTTTAGTTCCTTGTTTGATTAACCCAGTCCCAACAAAGGAACCATAAATTACTCCTCCAAGGTAAATGAAGAAACCAGGTAATTACTCTGCATAACACACCCAGAAGATGGAGTTGTCCAGTGGCTAGAAGTCACCAGAAAATATAATTTCTTACTTCAACACCTCATTTGTTAGTGTTTAAAACTAAGCCATGCTAGAAATGAGCTGCTTGCTAATTGTAAACTCTAAGGGGCAGAGCCACCAGTAACAGTGATGATTAAAAGCTCACCAAAATTAACACCAACTCCTATCACCATGGGAAGAATTCAAGACAGGGGGTTGGTAGTACTCAAATGGGTGAGGGTCTCTTTCTAGCCTCCCACTCTTCAGTCTGACCTCATTCACGTGTTTCAGCCTGTCTCTAGAAAACTCAACAACCACCTGGTGTCAGGAACTCTCTCTTCTCTGGAGTCTGATTTATTAGCAGGATGGAAGACAGCCACCAGAGGAGGACAGATGAGGGCAAGACTCCACTCCCTTTTTTCCTCTCTGTTGGCTGAACAGCTTTTCAGTATGGTAAAGTTTGAAAAGTGAAATCTGTTCTCACATACACAAGAAACCCAAACAATTAAAGAACCTGAAGGTTGTAAAGTTAAGCATTTGGGGGAAATAAGCATTAAAGATGGCTGCACAATTCTTATCACATCCCCCTTTGAATAGATACTGATGTAATATTAGGAAGTCTGGAGAGCCAAAACTGCAGCTTCAAACCAGCATCTTAAGAGGCAAGAGGATCAGTGCTTTCCAAACTCAGGGGCAACAACCAATGCACCCCTCCCAGCACAACTGACCTCTGGATGAGCCCAGAGGGAGACTGGACCACACAGCTTGTGCAGGAAGGGACCACACTAGGTTATGACAGTTGCTTACAGCCCTTCACTTCTGAGTGCTTATTTTCACCGTGTTTAAGATGTGGTTAATGCAGGGTTTGTGTACAAACCCCGAGGTGTTTCCATACACGTGTAAAGCAAGCTTGAAGAGAAGGTCAACACCACACATCACAGGTAACCGCAAGGGTCACTGGCAGAGGGCGAACACAGGACTTTCAGACCCCTGAGCCATCTGCCACTTGGGCTGGTGGAGCAACTAGTGACAGGCCCTCCTATTCTCAGGGTACCAGCCACCAGATGGAGGTGCCAACCACAGTGTGCCAACCAGTGGCACCACAGGAATGAGGAGCAGCCTAGTTCCTGGGGGCCGCTCTGTAATGGGGTCTCGAAATCCGGCTGCACGACCCAAGAGTAGCATGCAAAACTTGCTCTGATGGCAGAGCTGGGATGTGAGGCCCCCAAAGCAACAAGAAGGGTTCCCCTTGTCCGTTTCTCATGACATCTCTGCTGCTCTATACAGCAGCTTTAGGAGGCAGGATAGTTTCAATCACCTTGAAGTCTGCTGTGCCACTTCTAGGCCTTTGAAATATACAGAAGACTTCTCCTGGTCCTCAGCCCATCATTTCCTTCAAAGCATCTCTTACTCCTGCCCTCTGCTCCTATGACCATCCAAACCCACCAGGTGTGATGGGAACAGGTTAAAATGAACACTAAGGTAACTCAAAAACACTCTGAATATTTAGATGGTTCTAAAAGAGCACTGCAAATTTGTGAGAGGAAAGGGAGATAAGGAATACTTCATGGACTGCAGAACTGTCCCTTCTGAAACGTCCAACTCTCGCTCCAAAGCAAAGAGGACTTTCAGACAGTTAACTTTTTAGCCAGGCTGTCAGCTATGCTGCTATTTCTGGCATTTCCAAAATCACCCAGCTCAAGGAAAGCAGTCTGTAGAACTTTATCTGCAATCATTACAATCTGATAGGCTGATATCTGACTGACAAGAGTGCCTCTGAATGGAAACAGTGTGAGAGGCTGTAATTAAAAGCATGATTTTCAATGCTTTCTCCAATTCAGTCTCTCATCTCCATTCCAAGCATCGTTTTGCTAACAATGCATTATATGAACTTTTGGGATGGCCTTGCAAGACAAGCAGTAAAGCCTCACAAGTGATTTAAGACTTGCTCAGTTTACCACATTCCTTCACTAGGAATCAGACAAAATTCTTTTTTCGTCTCTCACGTTTCTTTTAACTCACATAATTTAAGTTTAGTCAAACCCCAAAAGGGTTACTTCTTTTCCTTCAGTTATAGAATGGTTTTGGTTGGAAAAGATCATTGAGTCCAACCATTTTCTAACCCTACCAAGTCTGAGACAAACCTATGTCTCTCAGCACCACATCTCTGTGCCTTTTAAACATCCCCAGGGATGGGGATTCAGACACTTCTCTGGGGAGCCTGTTCCAGTGTCTCAGAACCCTTCCAGTGAAGAAGTTTCTTCTAATATCCAACCTAAACCTTCCCTGGAAGAACTTGAGGGTGTTTCCTCTTGTCCTGTCACTTTTCTGACCCCCACCTGACTCCAATCTCCTTCCAGGGAGTTGACGAGAACCAAGTCTCTCCTCAGCCTCCTTTTCTCCAGACTAAACCCCAGTTTCCAGATTCTTCACCTGCTCCTTACAGACTTGTCCTCTGGACCCTTCAGCAGCTTTGGTGCCCTTCTCTGGACACACTCCTGCACTTCGATGTCCTTCTTGTAATGAGAGGTCTAAAACTGAACCCAATATTCAAGGTGTGACCTGCCCAGTATAGGGGGATAATCACTGCCCTAGCCCTGCTGCTGTAGATGTTTGGGGTGTTTTTTTCTTGATTAGTTGTGGATGTTCTTTTTTCCTCCTTTAAACACACCTTGAGAAAGTAAAGCACAACTTCAGGTCAGCAGATCTTCAACAACTTACCTTAGGTGCTGCCTTTTTGGGCTTGGGCTCCGGTTTGGGCGGAGCAGGTTTCTGCACAGAACACACAGAAGACACAGAGTGAGGGGAATGCTGCAAAGGCTTTTTGCAAAGTGTTGGTAACTTTTACAGGCTATTCTGATACAAAATGGCTCTGTCTGCTTCACTCTGCAGCATAAAGTAGGCAATGTCAGGCAGGTCAGTATGTTCTGTTACCCAAAGCCTCGTTTCCTTGTGTACGTCATGGTGGTTATGGTACAGGTGCTGACAGTAGCAGTAAGTGGATCATTGCTGTGTCTGGGTGTTCCTGCCTGCTGCGAAGGCAGGTGTGTGTCAAAAGTGAAAGATTAGCACCTGAACATAACTCTATGCATCAATAAACAGCTGAACTTTCCCTAAAATTAAGTACTTTCTTCTTTAAACAACAACTTGGCAATTCCAAGATGACTTAAAATGGTGTTGGGTGCACTACACCGTAGAAAAAGATCCCAAAAGCCTGTTTCAGGCTGTGGCTTCGGGATGAACCCTACCACCCAACACAGATCTATACCCTTTAGGTCTCAGTTTACCCCTGAAGACCAATGGACAAGTAACAGGCATCAAGAGAGAGCAGATAATTCACAAAGAACTACGGAGAAGAGCAACAGAGAACAAATGAATCTTGCTATCAGCATTCTGTGACTCTGGAGGCTCATGTGCCCAGACTGGAAGCTAACTAACACAGATGTTTCTCTCTAGCTGTGCCCTAGAAGGTGATGCAGTACTAAAAGCATAAAGATACTCACAGCAGATAGTCTAGCCGACCTTCTCTTTGGCTGCACGAGAAAGAAGTGTCACTACAATTCACACACACAATGTATACTCAGAAAAACCCAGAATAACAGCACACCTCGTGAGGCCCCATGCAAAGTCCTGCACTTATGAAATCCTAGAATTGATTCCTAAAGGTCCCTTCCCACTTGAGAATATTTCATGATTCTATGGAGTTACAGGCAGTCTGGAGATGAACTCCCTGAAGTGCACCTTTGTTCAGGAGTTCTCCCTCTATGCAATGGCACTGAGAGGGTAAGTGATAAAAGTTCTCTGCTTCCAGCAGTCGTGCCATTAAGGCTTTGCCACCTGCAAGGCTAAACAGGGACATGTTCCCTCTGGAACTGATAGAACTTAGAATCATAGAATCAACCAGGTTGGAAGAGACCTCCAAGATCATCAAGTCCAACCTAGCACCCAGCCCTATCCAGTCAACTTGGCTCTGAAAGTCCCAGCTCAGTGGTTTGGAAGGGACCTCTGGGGATCATCTAGTCCAACTTCCCTGCTCAAGTCCGGTCACCCACAGCAGCTTGCCCAGGATTGCAAAGCCCAGAAAGGAGACTCTACAACATCTAGTGAGAGCTGTCCCTGCCTATGGCGGAGGGTTGGAACTGGATGATCTTTGAGGTCCTGTCCAACCTAAACCATTCTATGATTCTGTGATCTCTGGGCAGCTTCATCCAGGGCTCTGTCACCTTCGCAGGGAATAATCTTTTCCTTGTCTTCAGATAGAACCTCCTGGGTTCCACTTTGTGCCCACTGCTCCTTGTGCTGACACTGGGCACTACTGAGAAGAGCCTGGTCCCATCCTCTCGACTCCCACCCTTTAACATTGGTAAGCACGGTAAGATCCCCTGGGTCTTCTTCCCTCCAGGCTAAACAGCCCCAGGTTCCCTTCCTCATCAGAGAGGTGCACCAGTCCCCTCAGCACCTTTGTGGCCCTCTCCTGGGACACTCTCTCAGCCCAGCAGGGCACTCCGCACCCACCTAGGTCTAAGAAATGGGCCCGGGCACTCCAAAACCATGCAAAGGCCCTAGGCTTACACCCAGCCCCAGGGTTTGGTGGCCTCATAATTTATACGAAGCACCAAGTTCTTGGAGCAGAAGCAGCTCCTACCTCTTCCTTTGCCTCGCCTTCAGCTGGAGCCTGCAAAGGAAGCAAGAAACCCAGGTGAGAAGGCGCCGTCAACCCCCTGCCCCCCGGAACCCGAACAGCAGCCCTGAGGGGAGCTCGATGGCGGCCTCGCGAACTACAGCTCCCACAATGCCCCGGGGCCCGCCGAGCGACGTCAGCACGCCGCGGCGTCGCCTCGTTTAAAAAGTTCCCGCCAAATTACCTGCCACAGCAAGGTCGTCCCCAGCCCGCGCAAGGACAATGCCGGCGACATGCTTCTTGTCGCGGGCGGCCGCGGAGGTTGCGCCTGGCCCCCGCCGCCCCGCCTGCTCTGGGGGACGGCGGCAGCTAGGCCCAAGCCCCGCCGGCGCCTTCGGAACGGCCTTAGAGCCCTCGGGCGGCGGGTTCGAGGCTGGCGGAGGCTGGGAGGGGAAAGGGTTGGGGTGGGGGGGAGGGTCCGGTGGGGCCCCGCTGAGGTAAAGTTACTAATTATGGTGGTGAAATTCCCTTCCCCGCTTTCCTTCCAGGCCAGTTTCAAATTCTGCGCCGCCTAATGGCACCAAATTACCATTGCACAACCATCTGGTATGACAAGAAGTGGGAGAGGAGGAGGGAGAGAGGAGGGACAAAAAAAAAAAAAAAAAAAGGAGAACAAAGGCAAACGCAGGAGAAAAGAGGCACCGTTTAAACCCAAATCCTCCCGAGGAACAGCCCGATCCGCCTTAAAACGTTGCCGGGGGTGGTTGGGAGGGTTCAGGCCGTTCGGCGGCGGGGTTTTGGGCGCTGGGCGAGCGGCAGAGCCTTCGGTGCCTAGCGCTGCCTGGCTGTGTTCTCCATAGGGGCAGCAGCAGCACTATGGCTGTTTGTAATCCAGCATGGAGAACACACCGCTCAGCCCTTCTCCTTGCGAACAAAACAGCCCGAAGTGAACTCGCAGCCTTTTCACCCCTCCACGACACGACTCTTTTAGCCCGCGCCGAGCAACCCCAACACGCCCCAGCCCCTCTCCCTCCGCTCCCGGCTCCGCTTTTAGGACATACACACCAAATTTAAATGCAGAAATAAAAACTCCACGGAACACACGCGCGCTCGGAAAAAATTGTCACAGCTCCCTCCGCAAACGCTGCTTTCATCTCTCCCCTTCGCTCCCCCGCTTGTCTCCCCTCGTATTTTTGCTTTTTTTTGCACTTACCTTTCTTTTGGGCATAGTTGCACCTTAATAGTTGATTGCAAAATAGATTGGTACCAAAAAAATAAATGGAACCACCAAAAAAAACTGTTTCAACCGTTCTGCAAAATTGCAATTTTTTCCCCCCCACCACCAAAAAAAAAAAAAAAAGGTAAAAAAAAAAATTTAAAAAGGATGTTGAAGGGACCAAGAGTTAATTGCAGCAGAAACTGAACAAAAAAAAATCCCCCCCTCTTTATTGCAAACAGTCAAATACACCAACACGCAACCAAACTGCATGAATGGGGAGCGCCAGATGGGCCCCGCCGCCGACTGACGGCCGCCGCCACCAATGGCAGCGCGGGCAGCAGCCCGGGGGGCGGGGCGAGAGGCAGCGGGGGCGGGGCGCGGCCGCAGCGCCGGAGACGCTCGCAGGCGGAGGGACGGCGACTCCGCGCTGTTTGCGCAGCCCTGCCGGCCTAAAGCGCGCCCTGATGCACGGCGCCGCCGCCGCGCTGGAGGGGAAGGCGCCGCCGCCGGCCCCAGCGCGGCCCCGCGGCGAGCGGGCAGGCAAACGAGGCAGAACGGCTGTAGCAGCGGTTGCAGCTTTTGGCCCTTGGCTTTTCCCAGCGTCTCCACGCACGCCGGCGGCTGTAGATCCCCCGCTCCTCTCCCGCCTTCTGCCCCGCGTTCCCCCCACAGGCCGGGAAAGAAACTTCCCCGAAAGTTAACCCCAGGCCGCCGCAGGACGACAACATGGCCGCCTTGGCGGCTTCGGGCCTCCCTCCGCGCAGGGCGGCGGGGGGCGCCGCCTGGCAGCCGAGGGCGGGCGGCGGCAGAGGCCGTGGGCCGGGCATCGGGGCGGGCTGAGCTGCTCGGCGGCCACTGCCGGGTCCTGCCATTGCGGTACCTGTTGGAAAGGGCCGACGCAGCCCCCGCGTTCTTTCAGCCCCCCGCATTATCTCAGCCCCCCGCAGTACCTCAGGCCGCGGAGGGGCGTGCGGCCTTTGTCCGCCCCGGCCCCATGGGGCGATAGCGGGGTGCCCGTGGGACCTCACTGCCTCTGGGGCTGGATAACAGACAGGCAGGGATTTTCAGAGCCATTAGCTGCCTTTTTGGTCTGTCACAGTTGAGCTCAGCTGTGTGAGATGTTGCCCGGCGTGGGGCTTCGATGCCGAAGTAGGCTATGAGGTGAAGTCTCAGACCTCTGCACGGATGAAGCAAGATTGGTTCACGTTTCCATCTTGAGCACAAATTCTGCCGCGTTTCCCCCATTTGTGTTTTTTGATTTCTCTGGGGAAAGCACCAGGCTATGCTAGTACCAGCTTCAGGACCTAGGCACTTTGCAGGAGCTGCTGCTTTCAAGTGTGACTGTTCCTGCCCAAAGCCAGTCTGATTTCAGTAGCCTTCCTAGACAGCCTGTTTCAGCAGTACTTAGACCCACAAAGTTTGGCACACTCTCTAAACTGGACCCGAGTTTCTTTGCCCAGTGTCTAGAAGAGAGAAGGAAGAAGAAACATCAAGGTTTTAGATCCTAGCATCTCACATAATACTACTACATTCTCCATTAAACTTTGTTTTCTTCTAGACCAACCAAGTCCTCATCACTCTCATGATGTCTCAGGCCTTACTTTCTAAACCTTTTATCGTTCTCACACTGCTCCAGACTTTTCTCAACATTAGGCTCTTAGATCTATATCCAAGAATCAGGCTCATTAGGTAACTTACTCCCAGCACTGCATTTGCTGACTCTGCAGTAGCGTCACCACATTGGTTCAGGTCTGTTTTATGATCCCCTGTAATCCCTGGATCCCTTTCAGTGCTGCTCTCTCAACAGCTGTTTCCCCTCCTCCTGTCAAATTCGTGGTGACTTTGATTTGTGTGCTGCTTTGAGGCTAACTGGAATGTTTTAATGAGAGAAATGAGACTAGGCTGTGAAAAGGAAACAATGCTGATGTCCACTCATGAGTTTGCTGAGACATACAAAAACAAGGACACAAACACAGATAAGACAGTGTCTATCTGTCAGTCTTTGGTGTCTGTGTTTTCTCCCTGGGCTTCTGCTGCTCTGCCTGGATCTGTGTAACCCAACCAACCATTCTGCTTCTAACCTCCCTTGCCTATCCTTCCAGCTCACTTTGCATGTAAGGCAGGCTCTGGGATAAGGTAGAGGGGTGGAAAGAAGGTGGAGGGGTGGTTGGGAGCCCCTCCTGGGCACTCTGGTTTCTGGGAGGGCTGCTGTGTTTCTGCATTACCTTTAACTTGTCTATTGCTGTCTATAGCTGTAGATACTGTAAATCTCTGCTTGTATGTTGTGCTAAGCTGTGACTATAAAGCTTCACTCCTTAACTTCCAGCTGGCTGAGTCTAGTCTGGGTGAATTCATTGTGAGTGTGGGGGGTGGGTAACTCCCAAGCCATTACAATTTGTCACTTTTTATGCCACTTTAGCCTTAAAGTGCTTATAAGCCAATACTTCATTATCTTCTTGGACTTCAGATTTAAGCCAAGCAGTTTTCCATCCATGGGTCTGGTCCATGTTTCTCCTCTGCCCCTCAGTCAATGTGGAACCATCAACCATGCAAAAATATCAACCATGGGCTCATTGTTGTCGAGACACACTGTAATTGTTCAAACACACACACAGTTGCCTCCTAAACACCAAGGAGTGCATCTTCTGATGTGTGCAAACAGAATGTGTTGCTGTATTGAATCACTGAGGTTAGAGAAGGCCTCTGAGATCATCAAGTCCAACCATTAACCTAACTCTGCCAAGTCCTTCACTTAATCATGTCTCTCAACATATCCAGGGACAGTGACTTCACCACTTCTCTGGGCAGCTTGTTCCAGGGCTTAGCCACTGCTTCAGTGAAGAATTTTTTTCCTAATACTCAAACTAAACATCCTTTGGTGCAACTTGAGGCCATTTCCTCTCATCCTGCTGCTTATTGCCTGGGAGAAGAGAGCAGCCCCCACCTCACTACAGCCTCCTTTCAGGAAGTTGTAGGGAGTGAGAAGGTCTCCCCTGAATCTTCTTTTTTCCAGGCTGAACAACTCCAGTTCCTCTTCTCATAAGACCTGTGCTCTAGACTCTTCACTAGCTTTGCTCCTCTTCTCTGGACATGCTCCAGCACCTCAATGCCCTTGCAGTGAGAGGCCTCAGACTGAGCCCAGTATTTAAGGTGCAGCCTCAGTGCTGGGGACTGATTCACAGAATCATAGAATTGCATGAGCTGGAAGGGGTCCACTCCTCACCCAGCCTGGGTTTGTGTTTGGGATTGCCCCTAGCCAGGTGCAGGACCTTGCACTTTTCCTTGCTGAACTTCACGAGGTTGGCATGGACCCACCTCTGCAGCCTGTCAGGGTCCCTCTGGATGGCAGTCCTTCCCTCCAGCTTGTCAGCTGCATCACACAGCTTGGTATCATCAGCAGACTGGCTGCGAGGGCCTAAGTCCCACAGTCTGTGTGGCTGACCAAGACATTAAACAGTGCTGGTCCTCTGACCCCACAAGGGATTCCACTCATCACAGGTTTCCATTTGGACATTGAGCCCTTGCTTGTAACTCTCTGAGGGCAGCCATCCAGCCAATTCCTTATCCAACAGTAGGCCATCCATCAAATCCATATCCTTCCAACATAGAGAGCAGGATGTCAGTCACTCTTCCCTTATCCGCCAGTTCCTACCCTAGTCCTGCTGGCCATGCTGCTGCCGATCTAAGCCAGGATGCTGTTGGCCTTCTTGGCCACCTGGGCACATGCTGGCTCATATTCAGCTGCTGTCAAGCAACACTCTCAGGCCCTTTTCTGCTGGGCAGCTTTCCAGCCACTCTTCTTTTCACGGGCTCGTTGAGATGCAAGTGCAGGATGCAGCACTTGGCCTTGATTAACCTCATCCTATTGGCTTCAGCCCATCAATCCAGATCCCTCTGTAGAGCCTCCCTACCTTAGACCACATAAATGGGTTTCTCCCTCATTACCTGTTAATCTCATGCCATCTTCAAGCTCCTTTCTTCATCAAGAGTTTTAAAATAGTGTTTTTCAAAAGTTTTCTCCATCTTCTGAACTACAAAAAATGTGAAACACAATTCAAGAGCTCTTCATCTTATTTCAGGAGCCTATGTCTGATAGCAGAAGTTCATCTTTACCAATGCTCAGTTTCAGTTGCTTTTGTCAGTTGCCTTGAAAGGTTTCACCTCTCTCCCTGCAGTCACTGTTTCAGTCTGTATTTATTCTGTGGAGAAGTCTTTGTACGTTTGTGGAAGAGGAGTTTGTGAAGAGTCTCTCAACATCTTCTCCTGAAAAACATGAAGGACAAGGTATGTGGATCGAAGCTTGGATCAAAATATCCACTGCAGGACAAACTGGTGTGAGGTACTCTTGTGCTGAAAGTAGAAGTGGCTGTTACTCTGCAGACCTGTAGAGAATCACAGACCTGGCTGTAGCCTAGGTATCAGCACAGGCTGGGAGGCACAGGCATGGAGGGTAGCCCTGTGGAGGAGGACCTGGGGGTGCTGGTGAGTGAAAAGCTAAATGTTCCCTTGCAAGGTATGCTCACAGCCCAGAACCCAACCTTGTGTGGGCTTCTAAAAGGAAATAGATCAGGTGCTGAAATACTCCTTTAAGTTGGGGGTGGTTACATTTTTTCCTAGTGTGTAGGACTAAGAGTATGAAAGCATGAGAAGCTAGACATCATCTGGTCACCTGTGCCCAGCAGCATGGGCAGCAGGGCAAGGCAGTGGATTCTGCCCCTCTGTTCTGCTCTGCTCAGACCCCAACTGCAGTCCTGGGTCCAGTTCTGGAGTCCTCATCACAGCACAGACAGGGACCTGTTCAAGTGGGGCCAGAGGAGGCCACAACAATGATGTGATGGCTGAAAGCCCTCTGCTCAGAGAGCAGGCTGAGAGAGTTGGAGTTGTTCAGCCTGGAGAAGAGAAGGCTCCAGGGAGACATTTTTGTGGCCTTGCAGTTCTTAAAGTGGCCTGTAAGAAAGCTGGGGACTTTTTAGCAGGGCTTGTTGTGACAGGACAAGGGGTGATGGCTTTAAACTAAAAGGGAGATTCAGATTAGATAGAAGGAAGACATTTTTTATGCTGAGTGCTCAACAGCTCTTTCTGGGAAGAAACTGTTCCTAATGTCCAACTGAAACCTCCCCTGGTACAACTTGAAATCAATTCCTCTCATCCGGTCACTTGCTACTTGAGAGAACAGACCAACTCCTACCTTGCTATGAACTCCTTTCCAACACATCATGATGGAAGCTCTAACCAAACACATTTCACCTGTCAAAGAACACAAGAGGATCAAGCATGGCTAAAATAAATGGCTGAAAAAAAACCAAACATGGCTAAAAGACAGGGCATGGGAGACAAAGGGCAAAAAGTTAGATTCATGTTTTAATGAGGCATCTAGAAAGGATCATAAACAAGTGGAGCAGGCTGCTCAGGGAGGCTGTGGATGCCTCCTCCCTGGGGGTGTTCAAGGCCAGCATGGATGAGGACTTGAGCAGCCAAATCTAGTTGAGAGATATCCCTGCCTGAGGTGGAGAGGTTGGAGTAGATGATCTCAACCTGAGAAGTGTAAAAATGGTGTAAAGCCCAGAGTTTGACACAGAACTAGCAAACAGACTTAACTCATTTCTCAGCCTTGTCAGGAGAGAGGGTTAAAAAAGACTCTGTAGAACAAATTGGCTATTGAGATATAAAAGGAGCATGTAGGAAAGACAATATTGGAGCAGGACACCCAAAGGAGTTTGGTACATCTGTGTTTACTGTGGAGGAGGCTGGGGAAGTTCCCAGGCAGAACTTAACAAGCTTGCCTGAGGATCTGTCTCACACTGAAGCCTTGGTAAGGGTTAGAATAAATTGACAAAGCCACTAATAACAAACTAACCACTGCCAGATGGTCCTCAGCATGCCTGCCCAAGGGTGCAAGCCTTCCTTAAAACTGCCTCCACACAGGGCTTTGGGAGATGGCTGGTGCCACCAGGGATGAAAAACCCATTCCCAGGGAGGCTCAGCATCTGTGCCAGCTGTGGCTGACAGGCACAGGGAAGTTTCACAAAGTCAGGCTTCCTTCAGCACTTCTTTTTTTTTTTTTTTTACCATTTCCAACAGCCTTTTGAAGATGTCCAGAACAAAACAAGACGGAAAAGCTAGAGCAAAAATCATGAGCAGACCCAGTGCCAAGCACTGGCTTGGTCCTAGGAAGCCCCAAGTCCTATTCAACTGTGAATGTACTGATTATCTCCACAGACATAAAGCTTCTCTTCTAACAACAGCATGGCAGGCATCTTGCACTGGTTTGCAGCTCCACTTCTCCTTCTTTCAGCTTGCTCTTTGCTCACAGCAAGCAGGAATCACAGGTTCATCGCTGGAGAGATTCAGGGAGGGCAAGATTTAGTGTTCAGAGAAAAAAAAATGTGTTCTGTTCAGCTCCAGCACTGAGTCACCAGCAGCCAGAGACCAGGCAAGGGTGTTGGCAGACTTCTGCATTATATCTTCTGCCTTTCAGGGCAGTAACCCACTATGAATGCCCTGCTGAACAAACTGGCCTGGAATGGCATTAAAAGAGGCATTGGCAGAGGCAGGACATGTCTCCAAGATCCTTCAACATCATCCCACTGATGGCTCCTGCATCCAATGCTGTGCAGGATCCAGCCACAGCAAGTGCAAGCGAGAGCCCAGCTGCAGCTGCTGCCACCCCGGACCCACATCACAGCATGGTAGAGCTGTGGCCATGCAGTGCCCACCTGTACTGGATACAATAAACATGTTGAACTTGTGCAGAGCCTGTGTGCCATAGCCAAAGAGCTCTGGGCTCTCCCTCTGGCAACCAGAGATGTGCTCTTCTCTCCTTCGCCTTCTCTCCAAGTAAGCTCTCAAAACGTTAATGGTTTGGTAGATGTTTAGGTGCAGTCATGGAAGATGACCCAGTGGGTTCAGGGAACACAAAGATGTGTCCCCAGTGCAGGATGATAAACAGTGTCACAAACCATGGGAGGGTGAGGGAGGACCTGGAGCCATCCAGTGAGACCTGGACAGACTGAGAGCTGGGCACAGAGGAACCAAATGAGGTTCAACAAGGACGAGTGCAGAGTCCTGCACCTGGGGAGGAATAACTGCACCAGTACAGGCTGGGAGGTGATCTGCTGGAGAGCAGCCCTGTGGAGAGGGACCTGGGAGTCCTGGTGGATAACATCCATGGCACAGCAATGTGCCCTGGTACCAGAAAGGCCAATGGGATCCTGGGGTGCATTAAGAAGAATGTGTCCAGCAGATTGGGGGAGTTTCTCCTCCCCCACTACTCTGCCCTGCTGAGACCTCTTCTTGAGCACTGCCTTCAGTTTTGGGCTCCCCAGTTTAAGAGGGACAGGGATCTGCTGGAGAAAGTCCAGTGGAGGGTTACAAAGATGCTGAGGGCACTGAAGCACTGCCTGGTGAAGAGAGGCTGAGGGGCCTGGAGCTGCTTAGTCTGGAGAAGACAGAGGGGGTTTAATAAATGTCTATAAATACCTGAAGGCTGGGGGTCAGGAGGGGGGGACAGGCTCTGCTCACTGCTCCCTGGGATAGGACAAGGAGCAATGGATGGAAGCTGCAGCACAGAAGGTTCCAGCTCAACACAAGGGGGAACTTCTTGACTGTAAGGGCCCCAGAGCCCTGGCACAGGCTGCCCAGAGAGGTTGTGGAGTCTCCTTCTCTGGAGCCTTTCCAGGCCTGTCTAGATGTATTCCTCTGATCTGAGCTGCTCTGGCAGGGGTCTTGGACTGGGTCCCTTCCAACCCCTGATATCCTGTGAGCCTGTGATCCTCTGGCTCTGCCCTTCCCTCTGACCTCTGGCTGGAGCTGGAAGCAAGGGGATAGAAGCTTGGACACACCTTTGGTCTGAGCCCCTCTGGCCACCCTCCTGGCAGCTGAGAAAGAGAGCAACTTTCCCCACTGTCACCCTGCACAGGTGTGTGGCTGTTGGTGGGGACAGACAGGCAGCAGCGGCTCTGGTGTGCAGGTGCCTGAGGTGCTGCAGCCTGCAGAGCTGCCAGGGGTGTCCCTGCCCAGCCCTGTGCTGCTGGCCCTTGGCTGCTCAGCAGCTCCAGCCAAGGAAAGCAGCTGCTGTCTCCGTGCCCTCTTCAGCATGAGCCCAGGAATCCTTCTCCACTGCAGCTGGATCATGGCTCCTCCTCAGCCCCCCTCACGCAGAGGAGGATGCACAGGAGGAGCAGAGCTCTGCCTTCTGCTGCTCTTTGCAGAGCTGCTTCCCTAAAGGCATTCCCCAGCTGACAGCTCGGCTGGGTGCTGCCACAGGCTGCTCTTGCACAGGCTGCAGGTGAGGTGAGGGCCACCGCTGGGGCGGAGGAAGGTGGGGCCAGACACCCAACTGGCTGCGGCTCGATTTGGGCTCAGGCAGCATTTCCAAGCCCCTCTTTTGGCCCACTTGGGCTATAAATCTTTGCAGCTTCATTTAGTGCTCTTGCCTCTAGGTGGTGGTCATGTCTGAGCATTGTGCACTGCACTGCAAACACGGCGGGATCAGCAGGGAGGACCCTGAGAGTTGGAGCTTCACCAGCTGGCTCCAGGGGTGAGGGCACTGTGAGCAGGAGCAGGCAGCAGAGCTCTAGGGGTGAGGGCACTGTGAGCAGGAGCAGGCAGCAGAGCTCCAGGGGTGAGGGCACTGTGAGCAGGAGCAGGCAGCAGAGCTCCTCTGGGCTGCTCCTCCCTGCCTGCCCTGCAGCCTCTGTGGTGCAGAATCTTGGGCTGAGCTGGCGCCAGTGGCAGGGAGCAGGGGCCAAGGTCTGGGCAGGCAGCCAGGCTCTCCCTCAGCATGCAGCAGAACCTGTGGGTGCCTGGTGGCATGCCCACGCTTCCCTGCTGCCCAGGAACGGTGCCTGGTGGCAGTCCTGTGGTAGGTAAGAAGTGAGGAGGTGCTCTTGTTTCACATGGCACATCCTGCTCACTGAGGTAGTGAGCCTGGAGGGAAAGAAACAGCAGTTTGCAGAGCTCCAGGTGGACATGAAGGTGAGGGCATCACTCTGGTGCAGTTAGAAGTTCCTCTATTCTAAGGTGAGAATTTCATCCTCCCAATTCTGCATAAATGTCATGTGCAGTCATTGCTGGCAGTTGTTACTCATAATGAGAACTATGGAAACTGAGGCCAGCTAACCAGTGAGGGTCTTCCAGGGAGGATGTGGGAGTTAGAGCACAGCAAAATCTCCTGGTGCCTCACTCTTCTTCCAGAGGTTTTCCATACCACCTGTAACTTGTTACAAACTGAAATGTAGGCAGCATCATAGGGCATCATCCTAGATCTACTGAGTCTGCTTCCAGTGTGGCATTTTTGCACTGCTGCCTTTCTGGAATGACAGCTACTACCACTCATAGTCCACACCTCATAATTGGATGTGTTTGCATTTAATTTCTTCCTTACCCAGTCAGTGGGCAGCTGGATCTGATAGCAGAAACTCAGTCCTGCCCCACAGACCTTCACCTGGCTGGCTGACCAATAACATCAGTGCAAGCAGCAATCCAGGAGCAGGTGTTGGTTTATGTTGTGCTTTTTATCTCATACTCAGGTCTGTGTTATGAGGGGCTTTTGCATAACTGCATTAGCTCCATCACAGAGGCCATCAACAGGCACAAAGCAGCCAAAGTGCTATGTTCTATGTTCAGTAAACTGCCATGTGTCTTAGGATCATAGAACCACAGCCTTGTTTTGGTTGGAAGTGACATTTCAGAGCATCAAGTCAAGTCATTCTCTAACTCTACCAAGCCTGGGGCTAAACTGTCCCCCTTAGCATCACAGCTCTCTTTTAAACACCTGCAGGGACCAGGATTTTTCTCACCTCCCAGGGGAGCCTGTTCCAGTGTCTGAGAACCCTTTCAGTGAAGACTTCTTTCCTAGTATCCAATTTAATCTTCCTCTGGTGCACCTTGAGGCTATTTCCTCTCATCCTGTCATTTGCAACCTGGGAGAAGAGACCAACTTCCACCTCTCTAAAACTACTTTTCAGGGTGTTGTGGAGAGTAAGGTGGTCTCCCCTCAGCCTCCTTTTCTCCAGACTAAGCACCCCCAGTTCTCTCAGTCACTCCTCAGCAGACCTGTTCTCCAGACCTTTCACCATGTTCATTAACCATCTTTTGGATGCATTCCAGCACCAGTGAGGGCCCCAAAATTGAGTGCAGTACTCGAGGAGTGGCCTCTCCAGTGCTCAGTACAAAGGATCAATCACTTCTCTGGTCCTGCTGGTCCAGGTTACTATTGTGTCTGGCACAGGAAACCTGGCCTTGTGCTTTCTCAGAGTGGGAGGAGGAGGAAGAAGCTGATCTCTGACTTCCCCACCCTCTGCACAGACATGTTAGAGCAGAGCAGTGGAGTTTCCACCCACCATCAATCAGTGGATGGCTGTCATAGGCTGTGGCAGGCCTTGGCTCTGGCAGAGCATGGATGAAGTCAGAAGCCATGCTCTGAGTCATGATTTGCCTGCTGGCTCCAGCTGGCAAGCTGGATAGGCTGGGACTGGAAACGAAAGATGGATTCCTTCGTTCTGCTGAGAGCACCAAGCTGGCAGTTCCACTGATCACACACTCCTCCATTTTGGGAGTTCAGGCAGATCCAGGTCATCCTCTCCAGCAAAGCAGCTCAAGAGAATGCAACCTGGCAGTGTCTCATGTTGCTAGCCAAATACTTGCTGCTGAATTGTGGATGTAGTTCTCTCCGTGGTTACAAAGAAGCCGTGGAGCGTTGGGAGCTTTGGTTTCAGGAGGGACTTTGCAGTTGATGACTGATGGTTTTTTCCATTGACAGATTCTACCACATTTCCCTTTTTAAATATACCTAATTTGGCAGTGCTCAGAAGCTCCCTTCTTTGTCTGTGGTTTAAGAAAAAGCAAGCAGATCTTTGCCATGAGCTGGCTCAACAGGAGCCTGCAGCATGAGTGCAGCCCAGACAGCAACCCTGTGCTGGGCTGCAGCAAGAGCAGTGTGGGCAGCAGGGCAAGGGAGGGGATTCTGCCCCTTGGCTCTGCTCTCCTCAGACCCCACCTGCAGTCCTGGGTGCAGTTCTGCAGCCCCCAACACAAGAAGGACATGGAAGTGTTGGAGCCAGTCCAGAGTAGGCCACCAAGATGCTCAGAGGGCTGCAGCAGCTCTGCTCTGAGGACAGGCTGAGAGTTGGGGCTCTGCAGCCTTGAGAAGAGAAGGCTTGGAGGAGATCTTGGAGTGGCCTTCCAGGATCTGACGGGGGCTACAGGAGGGCTGGGGAGGGACTACTGACAAAGGGTTGTAATGACAGAAGGAGAAGGAATGGGTTTGAACTGGCAGAGGGGAGATTGAAACTGGATATTAGGAAGATGTTCTTTGCAGTGAGGGTGGTGAGACATTGGCACAGGTTGCCCAGGGAGGTTGTGGAGCACAGAAGCACCCAATGTGATCAAAGCTGGTGGAGTCACCATCCCTGGAGGTGTTGAAGCAAAGCCTGGATGAGGCACTTAGTGCCATGGTCTGGTTAATTGGCCAGGGCTGGGTGCTAGGTTGGACTGGCTGAGCTTGGAGGTCTCTTCCAACCTGGTTGATTCTGTGATTCTATCTGATCAATATCTATCAATGTCTGAGGGGTGGGTGTCAGGATGAAGGTGCCAGGCTCTTTTCAGTGGTGCTCAGTGACAGGACAAGGAACAACAGGCACAAAGTGGAACATGGGAGGTTCCACCTCAGCACAAGGAGACACTTCTTCACAGAGCACTGGAGCAGGCTGCCCAGAGAGGCTGTGGAACCTGCTTCTCTGGAGACTGAAAAGCTGCCTGGATGCGTTCCTGTGCAGCCTGCCCTGGGTGATCCTGTCTTTGGCAGGGGGCTTGGACTGGATGATCTCTGGAGGCCCCTTCCAACCCCTAACATTCTGTGTGATTCTGTGCACTGGGGAGACAGCAATCATTGCCAGATAGTATACACCTACTGTTGGCTGTACTAGAGCAAAGCTTTTCCTCTTAGAGGCATAATATCAATTTGTTAATTTCATTTAAGGTTTTGGCCTACCTTGAAAAGGCTAATTAAATCCACCACAACTGCTTAACAGTGAAAACAAAAATAATACCACAGGTTTTACAGGAGTAGCCTGGGAATAGAAAACCATTGTGCTCTTCTGCCAATGGAGTAGGAAATTTACTGTTATGGGTAATGAAAACCTAGTAGTTTCAATAATACCCATGTCATGTGTTGCTCTTAATAAATCTTCTTTCATGAAGATAAAATGCCTGCTAAAGTGCACTTCTGAGAGTAATGATTATACCCGTTTTTGTAGCAGGCAGGCAGACAAGGTGCAGCTTGCTCCAGCAGAATTTCACCTCTGAGGAGCTGGACTGCATTACGAGGAGAAGAGAGCTGGCCAGAGAGCCAGCAGGCAGCCAGCAGAATGGTGAGCCCAAAGTTCAAGTGTATCCATCTAGCCCATACTGTACCTGCATTTTGTTCATCCTCGCTGATAAGCTGCAGTTCACACCTCTGGTGGTCCATGCCAAGAATCAGAGCACATCCTGGCTCATCGTCTGGGGCTCTGGGAGACACAGGAGTGCATCTGAGGTACTGGAAAGGTGTCCAGAAAAGGGCAGCAAGGCTGGGGAGGGGCCTGGAGCACAGCCCTGTGAGGAGAGGCTGAGGGAGCTGGGGGTGTGCAGCCTGCAGAAGAGGAGGCTCAGGGCAGAGCTCATTGCTGGCTACGACTACCTGAAGGGAGGCTGTAGCCAGGTGGGGTTGGGCTCTGCTGCCAGGCAAGCAGCAACAGAAGAAGGGGACACAGTCTCAAATTATGCCAGGAGAGGTCTAGGCTGGATGTTAGGAGGAATCATTGACAACCTCCCTGGGCAACCTGTGCCAGTGTCTCACCATCCTCACTGCAAAGAAACCTCTCCTAATGTCTAGTTTCAGTCTCTCCTCTGCCAGTTCAAACCCATTCCTCCTTGCCCTGTCATTACAAGACCTTGTCAATAGTCCCTCCCCAGCCCTCCTGGAGCCCTTTCAGATACTGCAAGGCCGCTGTAAGGTCTCCTCGAAGCCTTCTCTTCTCCAGGCTGCACAGCCCCAACTCTCTCAGCCTGTCCTCAGAGCAGAGCTGCTGCAGCCCTCTCAGCATCTTGCTGACCTCCTCTGGACTGGCTCCAACAGTTCTATGTCCTTCTTGTGTTGGGGGCTCCAGAACTGCACCCAGGACTGCAGGTGGGGTCTGACAAGAGCAAAATAGTTGTCTGTTGGCAAACTAATGAAGGAAATGAAGGTGACTCTTCAGTTCAACAGGATTTAATAATAATTTAAAAAGGAAAAGAAACCCCTGCCTGTGGTTAGAAGAAGCACCTGTTGATTTGAAACAGGAAGGCTTATTGTGTTTGGAAAAACTATGCCAGAAATCCCTCCCCCAGTTTTGCCTAGAACAAACATCTTGCTTCACTTGGTTGGCAGGTGTGGAAATTTCAGCTTGCTCTGTTTATCACCACAATTAACCTTCTGTTTTCTGTGAAGCTGCTGTCAGAATGCACAGTATAATGTATTTAAGGTAGTATCTGGAGTACCAGAGGCCAAGTGGAAGACAGGTGTTGCATATAAATTTCCCTAACCAATGTGTCACCATGACTGGAACAATTAAGAACTCTTTGGTGTCTCATTTGGTGGTCCTAATTAATAGAAACGATGAAGCAGCATGCTGTGGAGCTGCAGTGCACGATGGCTGGCAGAGTCCCCCTGGGCCCTTTGCAGACCCCCAGTTTAACCAAGCACAGCAAGAACTCCTCCACCACGGCACAGAGCAATGCAGGCGAGGGAAGGAAAGCAGCGGGGCCAGCTGAGGAGCTGGCAGAGCCCTGGCACCTCTTTCGCTGATGCTTTATTCCTATGGAAGATGCCTCACAATAGTTACAGGAAGGCAAAGAATTCAACCGGTTGCCCAGACCATCTGTTAGGACAGGCCAGCACATCACTTAGTGAGGCTCAGGAGGCAAGGATTCAAAGACCAAATTCTGAACTCTAAGTGTCACAGACTCACAGGGTGTCAGGGGTTGGAAGGGACACGAATAGATCACAGAATCACACAGACTCACAGGGTGTCAGGGGTTGGAAGGGACACGGATAGATCACAGAATCACAAAGGCTCACAGGGTGTCAGGGGTTGGAAGGGACACGGATAGATCACAGAATCACACAGACTCACAGGGTGTCAGGGGTTGGAAGGGACACGGATAGATCACAGAATCACACAGACTCACAGGGTGTCAGGGGTTGGAAGGGACACGGATAGATCACAGAATCACACAGGCTCACAAGGTGTCAGGGGTTGGAAGGGACACGAATAGATCATCCAGTCCAACCCCTCTGCCAGAGCAGCACCATACAGTCTAGCTCAGGTCACACAGCAACACATCCAGACAGGCCTGGAAAGGCTTCAGAGGAGACTCCACAGCCTCTCTGGGCAGCCTGTGCCAGAGCTCTGGGACCCTTACAGTAAAGAAGTTCCCCCTTGTGTTGAGCTGGAACCTCCTGTGCTGCAGCTTCCATCCATTGCTGCTTGTCCTATCCCACGGAGTATTGAGCAGAGCCTGTGCCCCCCTCCTGACCCCCAGCCCTCAGATAGTTACAGACTTTTATCAGATCCCCTCTCAGTCTTCTCCAGACTAAGCAGCTCCAGGTCCCTCAGCCTCTCCTCACCAGGCAGTGCTCCAGTCCCCTCATCATCCTTGTAACCCTCCACTGGACTTTCTCCAGCAGATCCCTGCCCCTCTTAAACTGGGGAGCCCCAAACTGAAGGCAGTGCTCAAGAAGAGGTCTCAGCAGGGCACAGTAGTGGGGGAGGAGAACCTCCATCTGCTGGACACACGCTTCCCAACACAGCCCCGGAGCCCACTGGCCCTCCTGGCCACAAGGGCACATTGCTGTGCCATGGATGTCATCCACCAGCACTCTTGGCGCATTAACATCTTCTCATCCCAAACTTCCTGGCGCCCCTGCAAGCGAACGGGCCAAAGGAACCTGCGGCTGCGGAGCCGCAGTCTGGTCCGGCCCCGCCGGGGTGGCGAGATGCCGCCTGGTGCTGTCGCACCGCGGGCACGGCAGGCGGCGGCGCGGCCGCGGCTGCAGTGCGGGAGATGGCTGGCTCCCAGCGGCCAGGGGACGCTGCCGAGGGGCGGCTACGAGAAGGGCTCAGCCGGGGACAAGTCGCTCTATTCCCGCCTCGGCGGCAGCCGTGAGTGAAGGCAGCTGCTGCCATGGCGGCACCGCTGGCTCCCGCCGCCTGCCTGCCCGCCCGCCGGGATAAAGGGGCAGCCCAGGCGCTCTTCGCCCCGTTCTCCGAGGCAGCGGCAGCCCCGCCCGGCCCCCAGCACCACCATGGCGGTTGCCGCCGCTCGGCACGTCTCGCGTGGCTGGCCGGGAGCTGGCCGGGAACTCGCCGCCTCGCTTCGCCTCGCCTCGCCTCGCCCCCTGCTTTCTGCCTTTTTCTTTAAACCGCTTTCCCTCTTCCGGGCTGGGCGGCGGTGAGTGCTGCGCCGACAGCCCACTGAGCGCGGCGAGGCGGGGCGAAGCCTCCCGCCGCCAGCGCCGCCGCCGCCGCCTCTCCCGCCCTCGCCTCGGCTCCAGCCCGCTCCTCGCCGTGCTGCCCGCACACACCCACCTGCCCGGCTCCGCATCCCGCCGCCTCCGCCGCCTCGTCTCCCAGCATGGTCATCAAGGTCTACATCGCCTCCTCCTCCGGCTCCACGGCGGTAAGGAGAGCCCCGGGAAAGTTATACTGGGCGGGAGGGCAGTGGCGGGGGAACGGGCGCGATGCAGGGGTCCCCTCGGATCCTCTCGCCCGCGGGTTGCGAGCTGCGGCCGGGCAGCGCTAGGGGAGGCAGAGGCAGCTGGGCTTTGCAGAGCCAGAGAGGCACCCAGCGCTGGTGGGATGTGTGTGCTGCAGCTGGCCGTCGAGAACCGAATGTCATTTCCTTGTCGATTTCTCGGCTTGCTCTGAGCTGTGTGTGCCGCTCCCACACCCGCGGCCGGACTGGCGGCAGCAGCTCCGAGCGGGGGACAGGCTTTTGCCACTCATCCTGCCCAGCCAGGGAAGGCAAAGCCAAAGATGTTTAGGATTTTGTTGCTGCTGTTGTGCTGAAGTTTATTTCCAAGTGGTTCACCCATTATGGCAGGATTTGGTTTCGATGAGTTAATTCCTCGTACGTTGGGTGATTAACGATGGCAAGCATATGTGGCTGCTGTCTGAGTAGTTTCTTGACTCGTGGGGGTGTACTGGCTTCTGCTTCTGATGGCCCCCGTGAGTTGTGGGCAGAGCTCGCTCTGAAGACTGTATTTTTCGAAAGGAAGATAACCAAACAAAAATGTTAGGGATTTGTGCCTGTGTTCAGTGGTAGCTCAGAGTGGTGGTGTCCCCAAGATCGTCTGATCTGTGTGAAAGATGCTCTAAGATACAGGGGGGTTTGTTGTGCTTAGTATGACTGCGGGACAGCTGCAACATGCCAGGGACTCAGAAAATGCCAGATAACGATCAGTGACTTTTCCTGCAAGTAGATAAAGAGAATGGGCTGTAGCTTTGTGAGGAGCTTTCATGTCACTGTTAGGTCCTGCACTTCAGGTGCCGGTTCCTAAACTTTCAGAGGACAGTGATGTATGGAAGATAAAAAAAGTCCTCACTGAATTCCCCATCTCTGGTGGAGGGCAATGACTGACCTGGGACCTTCAGCAAAGTGTCACGTTGGTAAGCTTTGCAGTTGGTGGCTGTGATGCTCTAACATCTCATTTAGCTCTGACAGAGGCTGAGGCCAGCAGCGATGGAGTGCAGATGGCACTGGATTGTAGACCTTGGGTGTCCCTGGCTTTGCTCTCTTCTTGTGTCGTTTGTGTTAATCTTTATATTGATCGACGTGCTGGTGCTGATTGTGAAAAGCAGGTGGTTATCTGATGCTGATCTGGAGAGTCTTGAAATCTTGAGTACTTCATTCATAAGGGGTGCCCAGAGGGATTTCCCAAGGGTTTTTCCAAAAGGATCTTCTGGAAGGAGAGAAGTGGTCATTAGCAAATTGAAGAAGTAATTCTTTCTAATACAGCTCTTAATAGGTTTCAAGTTGACTGCTTCAGCTGCTACAGATTCCTATCGCTGACCTCTTAATGGCAGTTATTGATTTCTGCCTGTGGTGTGATAATAAGCTTCAGGGGTGCAGCTACTTATCTCAATCCCAACTATGTTTTCCTGGGTTTAAAATTAGGGTTTTAATTATTAGCTTAGTGAGTTCTTTGCTGCCGCGTGGATTTTAGACACGACAAGGCTTGATTCCGGCTTGCTGCTGCCTTTCGGGCTCCTTTGTGCACCCTCGGCTGTGGAATCTGAACGCAGCCTTGGTGCAGTCTGGTTTTGTGGAATTTGGGTGTCATGTGCACATGAATTGCCAGGTTTGTGACGTGTCTGTGTGTATATATATCTATATATCTATCTATATATATGCACACACACTCATGCCTGTGTCTACAGCTAGTGCAGCGCAAGTAATCTTGTGGTAATGAGCAGGACTCCCATGTTCTCAGTTTACTGAGTACACTGAGGCTGTTTCTGTTGGCAGGAGTCAGCCAAGTACCTCACTGGGTGGCTGTTTTCTTTCTAGTACAAGAATTCTGATCGATATTTCAGCTCAGTGTAAGACAGAGAGGCACCTATCCACAGGGAATGGCGTGCTAGAATGAATTCTCTTCGGGGGTCTTAAGCTGTTAGTGAGACAGGCTTTGCTTGGAGGACCAGAGGAGCCTTTCTGGGTACCGAATTTGAAATCACCCACTCCAGAAATGGAAAATCCACATCAGAGGAGGCTGCAGCAGAAAGAGATGGAACAGAGTCAGCCGTTTCCAGCAGACTGGCTAACATCAGCCCCGTAAGGGCTTTCATTCCTTCTAAGTCGGCTTTGTAATGCCAGTGACACCCGGCACCGTGTTATTTTGGTTTTTAAAAGGCTCATTTGCTCGAGTAGAAAATGAGAATCAAATCTCTTTCCTAGAAAAACCACTGCCCTATTTCTGAAACCCGATGAAGCTTCTGTGGGGCTCTGCAAAGCATTGTCTCCTGCTGAAGGCAGAAGGGGTTGGGATTGCTTCACCACCTCACAGCCTGAGGCTGCAAGTCTTGGAGGGTGCCCAAAACTTGTGGTGTTTTATTGGCAAAGCCGTGCTTTACTTCTGGAGGGTAATTTGCCACATCATAGTATAGAAAACGTTCCCCTAGAGCACTGTTCTCCATAAAGTTTATATTCAGTAGTAGGCATCCATAAGAAAAAAATATCCCATGAAGGTCCTGTCTAAGCAAAGGCATTTTCCAAGTGTGTTTCCAAGGATTTCTGATGAAGTTGACTTCAGCCCTGTGTTAGTGTGTCCTTCAGAGTCAGGACATGGCTGTCACATCAGAAAGTGATCTTAGCAGTGTCTAAAAAGCAGGTATTCACATGATGGGGTCACATTTGGAGTGGTTCCCAGTGACAGGACAAGGGGCAACAGGCACAGACTGGGGCACAGAAACTTGCACCTAAGCATAAGGAAACTGTGCCTGCCGAGCTGCTCCTTGACTGCTTTTGCAGCACGAGGAGTTGGTGCTCAGTGTTATCTTTGGTGTGTCTCACTGGCTGCAAAGTCCTGTGTTTGCCGTGGCACTGGCTGTATGCTGTGTGTGGTAAAGGTGGAGGTGACTTTGGTTTGGGATGGTTCATTGCTATGATTCTTGGAAGTGGAAATAACTGACTATACTGAAAGCCTATAATGAAGGACTCAGCCAAAAGGTGATGGCTACAGTCTTGGTCTGCCTTCTCTTCGAATTTCACTCCAGAAATCATCATGAAACAGTTCACCATGAGTCTCCTGTTGCATTTGGAAGGCTTGTATGGAAAGTTGCTCTTTCTCTTTAATCTTGCCCAGTTTATGTGTTGCACTGGTGAGTCGTGAGCTGGACAAAGATTCGTGGCGGATCAGAGCTATGCAGAGGAGCTGTAGGTACCAAAGGTGGGGATGTGCATGTGTAGCATCAGTCCAGGAGCCCTTCTGTGT
The DNA here is from genome assembly GCF_015220805.1 of Pogoniulus pusillus. Lineage (NCBI taxonomy): Eukaryota > Metazoa > Chordata > Aves > Piciformes > Lybiidae > Pogoniulus > Pogoniulus pusillus. The sequence goes on along the minus strand of NC_087282.1, from coordinate 3,598,018 downwards.
GACATACACTGAAGTCAACAGCATTACTGGGAACGAGGCAGTGTGGGGGGCTAGGAACTTAACCTGATAGAAGCAAGTGGAGCACCCAAGCATTGACTCAGTCAGGGACTCTGCTGGCTGTGGCAGCAATATGACTCTAAGTTTCTCTTCAAATCCTCCAAGAGATGAAAGAAGGAGAGGCCAAAGAGTAATTAGACTCTTGGACCTGGAAGAAAAAATGAAATGAAGAGGGAAGAGGCTGAGTTGCCTGACTCCAGTCTGTAGTTTTCTATATTAGACATCAGGTGTGTGGTTGTTTTTTGGGTAAGAGATTGCCCCAGCTTTCCTGCAGCACCAGAAGCAGATGTGTGCATCATCCTGAAGGCTGTTGAATTACCAGTTTTATTAATCTCCTGTGGAAAGCAGTCAGCTGTTTGAATTCTCAAGTTTATGAGTGTGCAGTTGTTAGCTACAACTGCATCGGTCTTGACGATGGACTTTGTCTCAAGGAACTGTGTTCATTCATCTGTTGTCCTCCTGCAAGCTTTGGGAGTATGGGTGAAACCCGAAGGCTGTGGCTATGGAAGTGAAGGGCCAGCTCTGGAGGTATTGGGACTGACTGAGCTCTTCTGTGTGCCACTGCCAGTGCTGTGAGCTGTGGAAACTGCTGCATTAAACTGATGGTGTCCAGATTGCTCCTCAGGACCAGGCGCTGTGTATCTGTGGTCTACAGCCCATGCTTCTGTCCCCAGGCTCTGCCCCCTCTCTTGTTTTGGTGGCTGCATGGGTGGCTTTCCTTCCTCACCTCCTCCTGTGAATGCAGACAGGGCAAAAACAGATGGTCTGCAGAGTCTGTGTCAGAGTCCCATGTTGCATATCAGACTCACTGTTGTTTAGGATTAGCATCCACAAAGTTAGGGATATGGGGGGTTTGTGGGTTTTTTTTGTATTGCTTTTTTGCTTGTGGAATCATAAAATCAGTCAGGGTTGTAAGGGGCCACAAGGATCATTTAGTTCCAACCTCCTTGCTATGGGCAGGGACACCCTACTCTAGACCAGGCTGTTCAGAGCCTCATCCAGCCTGGCCTTAAACACCTCCATCACCTGCCTGGGCAATCCATTCCAGGCTCTCACCACTCATGGTGAACAACTTCCTCCTCACATCCAGTCTGAATCTCCCCACCTCCAGCTTGGCTCCATTCCCCTCAGTCCTGTCACTACCTGATAGCATAAAAAGTCCTTCCCCAGCGTTTTTGTAGGCCCCCTTCAGATACTGTGTCCCAGACTGGAGGCTGTGCCAGCAGCTCTCTTGCTCCCAAGACTTGCCAGCCACCCGCCAGGAAATGAGGAAGAAAGTGGCCTGTGGTCTGGGGAGCAATCATTTGCTCACAATTAGTCTTTTCTTTTCCCTCTCATGACCCAGTGAGGCAGAGGAGCACTTTCTGGTGCTGCTGAGGATATATGGGCAGTGGTAAGTGTTGGTGCTGTGCGTTGTAGCTGAGTCAGGACAGCTTTGGAGAAGAGCCACTGGAAGTAAATAGAGTTGTATGTGACCACCAGGTTTGGTCTCTGTTGAATAGCTCATGGCTTCAAGAGTGCTGGTGGAGATGCTTACTCCTGAAGCAGCCCTCTGGAGAGATGCAGATCACAGAATCATAGAGTGGTTTAGGTTGGAAGTGACCTCAAAGCTCATCCAGTTCTAACCTCTAGCCGCAGGCAGGGGCACTTCCCACTAGAACAGGTTTTTCGAGGCCTCATCCAGCCTGGCCTCGAACACCTCCAGGGAGGGAGCAGCCACAACCTCCCTGGGCAACCTGTGCCAGTGTCTCACCACCCTCACTGCAAAGAAACCTTTCCTAATGTCTAGTTTCAATCTCCCCTCTGCCAGTTCAAGCCCATTCCTCCTCATCCTGCCATTACAAGACCTTGTCAATAGGCACTCCCCAACACTCCTGTAGCCCCCTTCAAATACGGAAAGGCCACTCCAAGGTTGCCTGGAAGCCTTCTCTTCTCCAGGTGCTTCTGTGCTCCACAACCTCCCTGGAGGTGTTCAAGGCCAGGTTGGATGGGGCCTTGAGCAACCTGTTCTAGTGGGATGTGCCCCTGCCTATGGCAGGGAGTTGGAACTGGATGATCTTTGAGGTCTCTTCTAGCCTAAACCATTCTGTGATGCAGGTTGTGTCCAGCAGGACTAGGGCAGTGAGTGTTGCACTGGCAAGGACATACTGAATACTGGCTTCAGTTTTGGACCCCTTGCTCCGGGCATGACATTGAGGTGCTGGAATGTGTTCAGAGAAGGACAACAAAGCTGGTGAAGGATCTAGAGCACTCTTCTGAGGAGTAGCTATGGGGATGGTTGTTGCTTAGTCCGGAGAAAAGGAGGCTAAGGGGAGACCTTTTTGCTCTCCACATACAATCCCCTGACATGAGGTAGGAGCCAGGTGGGCATCATTCTCCTCTCCCAGGTAACAACTCATAGCATGAGAGGAAACAGCCTCAAGGTGCAGCCAGAATGGTTCTGACTATTTATTAAGAATAATTTATTCACTGAAAGATTGTGTGAGGGCTGTAACAGGCTGCCCAGGGAAGTGGTGGCATCCCCATCCCTGAAGGAACTGTAAGGCCATGTAAATGTGGTGCCAAGAGGCTTGTGGTCAGCGCTGGCCTTGGCAACGCTGAGTTAATGGTTGGACTCGGAGATCTTGGAGGTCTTTTCCAGCCTTAACGAGTCTGTGTTTAGTTAAACCCACATATCACAGGGAAAATAAACTGAGCTGCAGCTTTAAATCCAATCTCACAATGTGTATATGTGTTTTGGTGGTACTTACCTCCTGCACTTCAGTATGCCGTGGGTGAAAACTGGCTGTTGATGGTTAATCCCTTCTCCTTCCTAAACATAATATGCATGCAGCAGATTTTTGGACATCCACTGTCAACCAAACTTAATTTCTCTCTCTAAACCCTATGAACTGTCTTGAATTAGAGCTCTCAGGGCAGAAGACAAAACACATATCACAGCTCTAGAGAGGAAGTTAGCCAGGATGTGTTCCATCTGCCTCATGGGGTGTTTTCTTAAAGTCATTGTTCCAAACTCCAGATAACTCAAATATTTTTTCTTAAAACATTACACTGACATTTTAAATGGAGCCAGAGATTACATTGGCTGCAGTTGTTGCAATGGTTTCCATCTATCAAAATAAGAAAACATTCTACTGTGCTTAAACAAACCCAGGTTTTTGGACAGCACGAGGAAGAATGGATGTTGTGCTCCCCAGTTCAGGCTGGGAAAGGCTTTTTGCTGGGAACAGCTGCAGGTTGTACCTTTGGGTCTGACAGTGTTTATGTTGAAGTCATGAATCAGGTTTGTGTCTTCCTCAAGCACATGCACAGCAAGGCTGACCTTGAGGAGATGCTGAATGCTGTGAGCTTGAACCCTGAACCACTGCACTTGCTGGTACACAGAATCATAGAACAGTTTAGGCTGGAAGGGACCTCAAAGCTTATCCAGTTCCAGCACCCTGCCATAGGCAGGGACACCTCCCACTAGAACAGGTCTCTCAAGGCCTCATCCAGCCTCCAGGGAGGGAGCAGCCACAACCTCACCCTGTGCCAGTGTCTCACCACCCTCACTGTAAAGGACCTTTTCCTAACACCTGGTTTGAATCTCCCCTCTGCCAGTTTAAACCCATTACCCCTCATCTTGTCAGGGCTGCTCTCAGCCATTCCCTACCCAGCCTGGAGTTGTGCTTGGGATTGCGCTGACCCAGTTGCAGGACCTTACACTTGGCCTTGTTGAATGTCATGAGGTTGGCCTGGGCACAGCTCTGCAGCCTGTCCAGGTCCCTCTGGATGGATCCCTGCCCTCTAGCAAGTCAACTGTGCCACCCAGCTTGGTGCCATCTGCAAACTTGGTGAGGACGCACTCGATTCCCCTGTCCGTATCGCTGACAAAGATAGTGGGGCACTGCTGCCAGCACTGATGGGGTGGATCCCATATGATCCATCCAGTGTCAGGTCTGTGCTCCACACTTGTGCTTCTTTAGTAACTATTAGTCATGTTGAACAGTAACTATTAGTCATGTTGAACAAGGAACTTTTCTCGTCCTGAGGCATTAAAGCTGCACACAGACAATCCCTATAGAAGTCAATGAATTGGCACCTGTATGCCAAACCCGAGAGTCTCTGCAAGGTTATTCTTACTCCTCCCAGAACAGGAGGAGTAGGGGAGAGAGGAAACACGGAACTAAACAACCATTGATGGATTTCAGCTGTTTAAGTTCAAACTAGGATGGAAATATTCCCCTGTATGATAAAAAGAAGAGCTAAAGATCCTTCTCGTGGCCAGAGGTAGATGAGTACTTGCATAACTGTTTTTCATTCTCTCCAGGCCTTAAGTTGCTGCCCTGGAAGTGCTGATCTTAGTTCCTGGCACTAATCAGTGGTCTGGAAACCCAACTCAAACCCACAGCTTACCCATCTGATGCTATTCAAGAATGTTTCTGCTCAAGCATGAAAACACAATGTTAAACCCCTTTGCTTAACTCCAGCTGTGTTCAGGGGAGACTTCACCTCATGATTCCATTTAGAGTGCTTTTGTTGGTCAAATGTTTAATCAGGCCTGAAGGAGTTTTAATTGTAATGCCTATCTAGGATAAGTTGTCCCAGAATAAAGGCTCCATCCAGGATCATGTCCTTTCCAGGCCAGCAACTGCAGCTGACTGTTCCAACCCCTCTTGTGAAATGCAGAAGGTGTAAAGTGAGGCTGAGTTTTCAGCCAGCAGAAGGAAGGCGAAGGGTTAACATCAGGCTGCAGACTGGCTGAAGTTAATGCTGTCTGGGTACAACTGAAGGAGTCTTCACATCCTGAACATACAGTTTCTTCCTGTTTGGCTTAGTTTCCCTGTGAGAAGTGGAGGTGCTTGTTTGGTTTCTTTCAGTGAGTTCTCTGAAGTCTTCCTGAGGCTCTTCAGCCATGCACGGACACTGCCTTGCTTTAAATCCTAAAGGTGCTGGAGCATTAAACTGCAACTCGTACCCGTGGAGAGCCACGTTGTTTGAGTCGCTGTGGTGTTCAGAGTAAAAAAGGCAGCAGTGGTTTACAACAGGATCTCAGGGAAATCTGGAAGCTAAAAACTGCCTTCTTGTGCTGGACAAATGGATGTTATTTGTTAGACTCTTCCCCAGCAGATGTGTGGACAGTGGCAGAGCAAAGGGAAGAATCAGTACGCTGGGAGACAAAAGCTGTGCTTCACAACTTGAGTGAGGATCTGGAGCAGTCCCACCCAGCATGTGAATGAGGGTGATCTCTTAAGGTTGAATCCTTAGACTTTGAGAAAGTTTTGGACAAGGTCTGGCCAGGTTTGTCTGTTTCCTCTTTTTGGCTAACATAATTGATTACTTGCCTGTTATATAAACCAGATAACAATCAATATAAGCTGCTTTCACAATATGCAGAGGATATTGCAGAAGACACAAGAAAGTTTCTACAGTGATCTGTGCTGGTGGATAAAAAGCTAGAATGTAATCCACTAATGTGCACTCATAGCCCAGAACCATCCATCTCCTGAGCTGCATCCCCAGCAGCATGGGCAGCAGGTAGGACCATCCATCCCCTGGGCTGCATCCCCAGCAGCATGGGCAGCAGGTAGGACCATCCATCCCCTGGGCTGCATCCCCAGCAGCATGGGCAGCAGGTAGGACCATCCATCCCCTGGGCTGCATCCCCAGCAGCATGGGCAGCAGGTAGGACCATCCATCCCCTGGGCTGCATCCCCAGCAGCATGGGCAGCAGGTAGGACCAACCATCCCCTGGGCTGCATCTCCAGCAGCATGGGCAGCAGGTCAAGGGAGGGGATTCTGCCCTTCTGCTCTGTTGAGACCTCACCTGCAGTGCTGAGTCCAGCTCTGGAGTCCTCAGCACAACACAGACAGGGACCTGTTGGAATGGGTCCAGAAGAGCCCAAAGAAATGAAGTGAGGACAGGCTGAGAAAGTTGGAGTTGTTCAGCCTGGAGAAGAGAAGGCTCCAGGGTAACCTTATGGCAAGAAAAAAAAAAGCAGAAATTCTTAGAGTGGGAGACTGCAAAGGAGAGAAGCCCAAACACTATGAATCTGTGGTGAATTTCTGTCTTTAATAGATTGGAATTGTTGTCTTTAAACAACACAAGTGAGAAAAGCCATTCAGTAGAGTGAGGTGATCACTCTAGGATGAGCAACAAAATAAAGCAGAATTCTGCAGATGAGAAAGAGGTGAAGAGGTACAAGAAGTGAATAAGATCCTCTCAGGTGCAGGAGATTAAATAAGAAGTGATTATTCATAACTCCTAATGCAACAACTCTGGGGGAGCAAGAGAGACAAGCAGGTTGCAGGTTCAGAGTCGGTGAAGTACTTTGTTTGACAACAACAGACAGTGTGGTGTGATGGAGCAACTCACAGCCAGAGAGCATGGTGTGTGGCAGAATCTGCATGGGCTCAGGATGCAGCCAGGCAAATGAAGGAGGAAGGTCTCTTAAGGGCTACTACACATAATTACTACACCTCCAACTCAACACTGTGGATTGTTGGAGTCTGGCAAAGTAAAATGTGGTGTAACCTTCTGTGCTCAATCTGTTGGTGTGCTCCTCCCAGGGATCTGTGCTCGGTGGAGACAGGATGCTGGGGCAGACAAGTGTTGGATCTAACCCAGCAAAGCTGTTCATTCTGTTCTTAGATGGAATTGGCTCTGGTCCCAAAATTAACAGTTTGCATTTAAAAACTGAAGAACATGTTGGAGAACAACAGGGCTCTGAGTAACCTGGTCTCATTGAAGGTGGCCCTGCTCACTGAAGGGAGGTGGCATTAGGAGACCTCTAAAGGTCCCCTCCAACCCAAACCAATCTGTGATTCTGTGTTGTCCAGGAAGAATGTCTGATGGAAAAGGATGTGTGTGTTTGAGATGTGCTGACTTGGACTTAATTTGGTGGTTATTGCAACCACTTGCAATTGTAGAGGTGTTAGAAGGCTCTGGACATTTAGCAGCTTCAGGATCTGGTTTATGTCCAGACATGACAATGCTACCAAAATCCTACCTCCCTCTGCTCTGCAAACTCAGACATCCTGTGAGAGACTGGAGGTATGAAAGGAACTTTTAACTGGATTTGTCCCCTGTACCTTAGAAACCTGAGGTGAGAGGAGAGGCAAAGCAGAAGTTAATCACAATTCTGCTCTTGGTTTCCTTCTGGACAACTGCAGTTCAGGAGGAGAAGGCTTTAAGAAATCCTGTATGAAGCTGTTTGCTCAGCAGTGCCTGCTAACAGGCTCACAGCTTTGTGTTGCAAGATGCACACTGTGCCCAGTTCTGGTGTCCCCACCATAAAGAGGACACAGAGCTGTTGGAGAGAGTCCAGAGGAGGGCCACAAAGATGATCCAAGGGTTGGAATGGCTCTGCCATGAGAATGGGCTGAGGGAGCTGGGATTATCCAGCCTGGAGAAGACTCTGGGGGGACCTTAGAGTTGCCTTCCAATACCTGAAGGGATCCTGCAGAAATACTGCAGAGGGACTTTTCATAAAGGTGTCTGGAGACAGGAGATGGGGAAATGGTGTGAAGCTGGGGGAGAGTAGGATTAGACTGGAGCTTAGGAAGAAGTTCTTCACTTTGAGGCTGGTAAGACTCTGGAATAGGTTGCCCAGGGATGTTGTGGATGCTTCCTCCCTGGGGACATTCAAGGCCAGGTTGGATGAGGCCTTGAGCAGCCAAGTCTAGTTGAGGGTCATCCTCCCATGGCAGGGAGGTCAGAGCAGATGATCCTTGAGGTCCCTTCCAAGCTAAGCTATTCTGTGATGATCTCAAGGTTCGGCCATTAATATTTTGCATAAGGAATCTTTTCCCTCTTATCTTCTCTTTTACATAGGATGAAATGCACTGGGGAATCCAGACTGGGGCTGGGGTGTTAGCAGTGAAGCAAGCCCTGCTGGGTGCTGCACAGCCTCTTTGCCTGAGGCCTGGGCTGGAAGCATGACTGGAGAAAGGTTTCCATTAATCAAAGCTGAAATGTCACCCCATTTTGCTGAGCTCTTGGGCAGACAGGGAGATGTGAAGTTCACAAGGGTGAACATGGTCATTGTTCACATCTCATCCCCACTCGCTGTATTCCTTACATAGAAAACATCAGCAGAGCAGGGGACTCCTAAAGCCCTGAGCAGCAGACACTGGCAAGCATCACATTCAGTCCTAGGTGATTAGGGAGGAGCAGCAGAACCCCTCCTGCCTTAGGCAGAGGTCAGGCTAAACTGGCAAAGCCCACTGTAACCAGACAACAGGCAGCTCTGGGGAAAGCAATTAGAGTTTTCACAAGAAGGCACAATTTTAGGAGTTTCCAGGCAGGTTTAATCAGCACACCTGTATTCACCTTGTGGGATCAACCTTTAGTAGAGAGTAGCTGAAGATGAGGCAGCAGTGCCCAGGTGGGCAGCAGAGCCAATGGCATCCTGGGCTGGCTCAGGAGCAGTGTGGGCAGCAGCACAAGGGAGGTTCTTCTGCCCCTGTGCTCAGCACTGCTCAGGCCTCACCTTGAGTACTGTGTCCAGTTCTGGGCTCCTCTATTCGAGAGAGATGCTGAGGTGCTGGAAGGTGTCCAGAGATGGGCATCAAGGCTGGGGAGGGGCCTGGAGCACAGCCCTGTGAGGAGAGGCTGAGGGAGCTGGGGGGGTGCAGCCTGCAGCAGAGGAGGCTCAGGGCAGAGCTCATTGCTGTCTGCAGCTGCCTGAAGGGAGGCTGTAGCCAGGTGGGGTTGGGCTCTGCTGCCAGGCAAGCAGCAACAGAACAAGGGGACACAGTGTGAAGTTGTGGCAGGGGAGGTCTGGGCTGGATGTTAGGAGGAAGTTGTTGGCAGAGAGAGTGATTGGCATTGGAATGGGCTGCCCAGGGAGGTGGTGGAGTCACTGTGCCTGGAGGTGTTGAAGCCAAGCCTGGCTGGGGCACTTAGTGCTATGGTCTGGTTGACTGGCTAGGGCTGGGTGCTAGGTTGGGCTAGATGAGCTTGGAGATATCTTCCAACCTGGTTGATTCTATGATTCATGTCACTGGGAGTTTAGCCATGGACTACAGCAGGACAAGGTTTTACTCCTTAGGAAATGCTTAATGCTGCTTGTCCAAGATCATTCCCGTGCGCATGTTGGAAATGTGTTTGGCCAGAGCAGCAGCTGCAGAGCAACTGGCAGAACAAGAGAGGAGCAGAATAATTCCATGAAGAAATTAAGAATACATCCCCAATTGTTTTCACTGGGCAGGGACAGAAACAAAGTTGAAGTGATGCTGATCTGTGGATAATGGATGCAGGATTTTTCCCCTCGGCAGGAAATGCGATATAGGAGTAGAAGCAAAAAGCAAAGAGAGGGCAGGTTTGCACACTTAGTTGTTAGCCACCTGATAATCCTGATTAACATCTGGAAATTCCTTTCCACCCTGTAATGCAGATAAGCAAATCTCCTGGTTCTAGTGGCTGAGTCTCTGAAATCTTTGCACCTGAGCAATTTTTCCCTAAATTGCTGCTTCCTTTCATCGCATTACAGCATACCGGGAGGTAGCTGTGAGAGCCACTGCTTTATGTACCAAGGGCTGAGGTTTTAGAATCATAGAATCAACCAGGTTGGAAGAGACCTCCAAGATCATCCAGTCCTACCTATCCCCCAGCCCTATCCAGTCAACCAGACCATGGCACTAAGTGTCTCATCCAGTCTTTTCTTGAAGACCTCCAGGGACAGTTCCTCCACCACCTCCCTGTGCAGCCCCTTCCAAGTAGATCCATAAAGCTATCCCAGGGGAGTGTCCCTTCCAGGATGTATAGCTGTGTAAACTGAGGAGGAGCTGCACAGCCAGCCATGTCTTCCATATAGTGATTTGGGATCAAATTTAGCAGCTTGGAAGACGCTGGGATGGATACTCATCACCTCACGCTGCCAGCTGTTGAGCCTTAGGCTGGGACATCAGGGAAATAAAGCTATTTGAGCTGCTTGCCCAGGCCTGGAGAATTCCATCCTGCTGCAAACAAACAGCTGGGGGACTTAATCTTTTGAAAAGTAAACAGCAGTGTGTAGTTGTCTTAGTTTCTGATGGTGCCATGCAGATGCTGGCTTGTCCAGGGGAAGAAGGAAGCTTGTGGGTTAGACAAAGCAGTCATAGTGGCTGGCTGAAAAGATCAGACTCTGAACCTGACAGCAGGGGTGAGCTCTAGGCTTCTAGGGCAATTGCTCAGGTTTTCTGGGGCACACTTAGTGCTTTATGTTCATTTCTTTCCTCAGCTGCATTGAGAACTTTTGAATCTCTGGAAGAGGACATGTTCCTAGACAGTTTTCTGTGTCTCCTGATCATCTTGATGGAGAGTAGTCCTCTCTGTGTTACAGTCTGTCCGTAAAGCCTCCTGTTGAGCCTGGGCCCTGGTGTATTTGATGCTGTCTGTGGAAGTAGCCAGAAGTGATCCCTAACTGCAGTAACAGAGTAAATAAGCAGTGATTTGAGATTCCTGCTCAGTAGCTGCTTAGGGGAGAAAGCTCTGAGAGGCAGAGGGTACATCCAGAGTTGTTTAAGGAGTCTGTGATTGAAGTAGCTTAGACTTAAGAACTTTTCTTCTTCCACACAACAAAGGCTCCTGTTTCCTGAGACTATTTTGTGCCTTAGATAAGAGAGTACAGTGAGATGCTGAGGCTGTGGAGACATTGGAAATACACTGAATAGTCCTGCCAGGAGAAGATGCTGTTGCCCTCTGCTCAGGTCCTCCCTGGGTTACCCTTTGAGCACTGAAGAAGTGGGTGAGCTTCACCTTCTGTCATGGCTAACCTGCCAGGCACTGTCTGGAAGAGGGGACACGACGCGGTGGAAGAGAGCCCATGTGCTGGCTGATGGGTAGAGAGAGGGTGGCTGTGGGGCTGCTCCCAGCTCTGGCAGTGGTGGGACATCTCCTCCCTGTGGGGGTGCATCTGGTGCAGGACTTCACATTGAGCTGCTGACTTGGCTACACTGAAGAGCTTAGGAGCGTTACAGGTTTCTGTAGCCTGCAGCTCTCTGCTGTTCTGCCTGGCTTGTGCCACACAACTGACTCTGTGACCATCAGTGATGGCTGACCAGGGAAAGAAAAGTCAGGAGCTGTGGCTGCAGCTTTGTTGTTAGATTTCCACTTCCCTGCTAACCTTAAATGTTTGCTCAGATAAGTGGAGCTGCAGGAGATGTTGAACCTTACCAAGTTCATTCCAGACCCTGGGGCAGTTTTTGTTAAGCTGGTGCTGGGGTTTGCACTTCCTCCTCCGGGGCAGCCTGATGTCTGCTGCAGGATAATGCACCCTGTGTTGGTTCCTTTGTCTGCTTTTCCTGCTGCTCTCACACCTTTGTGGCGTTCAGGAGTCCTGTTAGTTATGTACTGGTTTTTGGGGAGGAAAGGACCTGTTCTTAACCCTGCACAGAGTTTGGATGCATCAGACATCCAGGGAAATGCAGCCTGCCGAGCTCCAACTCTGCTGCAGGAAACAACTGTGTGTAATAAATGAGGAGTTCATGTTCTGCTGCTGCTGCTGCTTGTGCTTTGTTCGAGGCTAACCGAGATAATGGAGCCTGTATTCCCACAGTAGGAAGCTGTCTCTCTGTTGGTTTTGGACCAGACGAGCAGTTTGCAGGCTTAGGAAAAGTCAAATGCCACAAAATTGACTTAGAAAATTGCCAAGGGTCAATTTATTTTGTGTCTTAGTGGCGATGTCTTGCTTTTGGTGAGGACAGTTCTGGGTGCTGCAGCCGTTCGTGGGTGGTGTCGGTGCTGCGGTCAAAGCTTTTGGCTTTGCAACACCTCAGCCTTTCTTTGCATTCTCCTCTAGAGCAAGACATTGAGATGTATAGGTCTGGAAGTTTGGTTTTGAAAGCTGTGTTTGTTTTGGCTAAATGCAGTAGTCTAGGCACAAAAGGAACTAGAAGCAGCCAGCTGTATGAGGTTCGACAGGGCCAAGTGTCAGGTTGTGCACTTGAGGCACAGCAACCCCACGCAGTGCTCCAGGCTTAGGGAACAGTAACTGGAAGGCTGCCTGGTGGAAAAGGACCTAGGGCTGTTGGTCAACAGCTGGCTGAGTAGGAGTCATCCTGTGCCCAGGTGGACAGCAAGGCCAGCAGCATCCTGGCATGGATCAGCAGCAGTGTGGTCAGCAGGACTAAAGAGGTGATTGTTCCTCTGTACTCAACACTGGTGAGGCTGCATCTCAAATACTGGGTTCAGTTTTGGACCCCTGCTTCCAAGAAGGACACTGAGGTGCTGTAGCATGTCCAGAGAAGAGCAATGGAGCTGATGAAGGGCCTAGAGCACAAATCTCCTGAGGAGTGGCTGAGGGAACTGATTGTTTAGTCTGGAGACAGGAGGCTGAGGGAAGACCTTCTTGCTCTCTGATTGCCTGAAGGGAGGTTGGAGGCAGGTGGAGGTCAACATGCTTGCCTGGCTTGAGGCCCCAACAGACAGCTCTGCTGTGCTGCTGGAGGAGTTCCTCTGGCTCAGACCCCCACATAGCTGTGCCAAGGCACATGCTGGTGCAAGAAAGAGACAAACCTTGGCAGTTCTGGAAGGCTCTTTTCCTCCTAATCCTGATTTACACAGATTACATGCATACAGTCCCAGCAAGAAGCTGTGTTTCCTGGTGATCCTTCCTGGATAACTCCCCTAACCAGGAGGAGATGAGGGCTGGGAGCAGCCTGGACAGAGCCCATGTATCAGGAGGGGCAGGATTTTGATACTGTAGTGGTTTGGATAGTTGAGTTTCAGTCTGCTGCTAGGCAGTACCCAGAGACATGAGGCTGCTTCAAGTGCAGAGTTCATCCTTAATCAAACAGGGCTCCTGGTGGGGCTGCTTGCAGAGATCACATGAAGAGAGAGGAGAACTGTGCTGCTGTCACTCCTCCCAGGGCTGCAGGAGCATGAAGCCCAGCATGAGTAGAGAGCTAAGCAGCAGTCAGGCATCCCTCTCTTCTAACTCAAGCAGAGATCCTTCCTTTTGAGAGAGGCCAAGTCTGACACCTCTCTGGATCTGAAACACCTCACCCAGTGTTCAGCAGTTGAAAGCTTTATTTGCATTTACTGTTTATTCTGTCTTCAGGCTCTCAGGCTGTCTACAAAACACATGCACAGAGCAAGGTTTGGTGCTTCTTCTACTAACAGCTCTGGTGCTGCCAGCCCCTTCTTGCTGGATTTTCGCTCCTCCCTTGGCCAGCTGCAGGGATCTTGCGCTTCGTGTGTGTACAAAGTCAGTGTATAAATGGCTCACTGGCTTCCTGGGGAGTAATGACCTCCTGCACCAGTACGGGCTGGGGGCTGACCTGCTGGAGAGCAGCTTGGTGAAAAAAGGCCTCACACTCCTAGGAGATGGAAATGTTCACTGTGAGACAGCCATGCGCTCTTGTGGTCAAGAAGGACACACCATGGTCTCATGGTGGGCAGAGGCCAAACAAGGCCAAGTGCAGGGTTCTGCACTTTGGCCACAACAACCCCAAGCAGCACTCCAGGCTGGGGACAGAGGCTAGAGAGCAGCCAGGCTGAGAGGGACCTGGGGGTGCTGGTAGAGAGGAGCTGAAGGTGAGGCAGCAGAGCCAATGGCATCCTGGAGCAGGATGGGCTCATGAGCAGTGTGGGCAGCAGGACAAGGGAGGTTCTTCTGCCCCTGTGCTCAGCACTGCTCAGGCCACACCTGGAGTGCTGTGTCCAGTTCTGGGCTCCTCCATTGCAGAGAGATGTTGAGGTGCTGGAAGGTGTTGAGAGAAGGGCAGCAAGGCTGGGGAGGGGCCTGGAGCACAGACCTGTGAGGAGAGGCTGAGGGAGCTGGGGGGGTGCAGCCTGCAGCAGAGGAGGCTCAGGGCAGAGCTCATTGCTGTCTGCAGCTGCCTGCAGGGAGGCTGTAGCCAGGTGGGGTTGGGCTCTGCTGCCAGGCAAGCAGCAACAGAACAAGGGGACACAGTGTGAAGTTGTGGCAGGAGAGGTCTAGGCTGGATGTTGTTAGGAAGTTGTTGGCAGGGAGAGTGATTGGCATTGGAATGGGCTGCCCAGGGAGGTGGTGGAGTCACTGTGGGTGGAGGTGTTGAAGCCAAGCCTGGCTGGGGCACTTAGTGCCATGGTCTGGTTGGTTGGCCAGGGCTGGGTGCTAGGTTGAGCTGGATGAACTTGGAGCTCTCTTCCTACCTGGCTGATTCTATGGTTCAGAGCATTAGGAAGCATTAGGAAGAGTGTGGCCAGCAGGCTGAGGGAGGTTCTCTTTGCTTTCTACTCTGCCCGTGTGAGGCCACATCTGGAGTGCTGTGCTCAGTTCTGGGTTCTCTAGTTCAAGAGAGGCAGAGAACTACTGAAGAGTGCAGGGGAAGCTACAAAGAAAGATTTAGTTGAGTGAGTTAGTCCTTATTTGGGATAAAACCTTGAAATAATGCTTTGTATTGCCTCTTGGCTTCTAGGCTTGCAACAGGCAGTGGCTGCTGTGAAGAGTGTTGGCAGCCTGACTTCTGCAGAGCTTGATTTGGCAGAAGTGACTCTTTCAGAGTTACTGAAAACATCTAAAGCAAGCAGTGGAAGGATGTTTGATTTCTTCTGAGTTGTTTTTTGGTGAGGACACAGGTGCCCTGACTAGAGGCCTGTTGGATCTTGTCTCCTTGGCCATCCAGAATGCTCCTGTGAGTTGTGCACCTGTTTGAGCTGGATGAGGAAAATGATTTTCGTGTGCTGGAACAAAAGCTGAAGTTCATGAAAGGATGCTTGCATACGCTGTCTTCAGGTGTTGCCTCTGAGCTGTTCTGTGCCAGAAACCCAGTAGCAGCACAGCAGTCCTTTGACAGGAGGGTGAATGGCTTCACCTCACTCCCTCCCCCCAGTCCCTTAGCCCTTGGATGTTATTTATTAAGAGCAGAATTTGACTTAAGCTGTAATAATAAGTTGATCCTTGAGGTGCCTTCATAGAAAGTAAACTTGAAACACATTAAAAAGTAATCAAGGCTACATTAGGCAGTGCTGCTGCTGCTGCTGTTTGCCAGAAGCTGAGAAGATATAAATAAGGGAATGTTGCTTGGCCTCCTACTTGGCTAACGGGCAGAGGAATCTGCTTTTGGCCACTACTGGAGCAAAGTAGCTAAACAGACATTGGATGCAGTGCAGCAAGTCAGTTCTGACCTATTTATGGCCTTTGAGTGTCTTTCTTATTAGGACTTGGCAGTAACAGAGTTTCACTGGGGACTGAGAGTGTGGCACTGCTGACACAAACCCAAGTGACACTCAGCAGTTGTGCTGCAGTGATGCACTCAGGTCCTCAGTCAGTGAGCACTCAGTGCCACTGACTCTGAGTGGGTTTGAGTGTCACATCTTGCAGCACTAACAAAGTGAACTTACCAGTGGGGGAGTGTCCAGAGGAAGGGCACAGACTCCTCTCAGTGGTGCCCAGTGACAGGACAAGGCCACAAGAACCAGTTCTGGGCTCCTCAATTCAAGAGAGATGTTGAGGTGCTGGAAGGTGTCCAGAGAAGGGCAGCAAGGCTGGGGAGGGACCTGGAGCACAGCCCTGTGAGGAGAGGCTGAGGGAGCTGGGGGTGTGCAGCCTGCAGCAGAGGAGGCTCAGGGCAGAGCTCATTGCTGTCTGCAGCTGCCTGCAGGGAGGCTGTAGCCAGGTGGGGTTGGGCTCTGCTGCCAGGCAAGCAGCAACAGAAGAAGGGGACACAGTCTCAAGCTGTGCCAAGGCAGGTCTAGGCTGGATGTTGTTAGGAAGTTGTTGTCAGAGAGAGTGATTGGCATTGGAATGGGCTGCCCAGGGAGGTGGTGGAGTCGCTGTGCCTGGAGGTGTTGAAGCCAAGCCTGGATGAGGCACTGAGTGCCATGGTCTGGTTGATGGTCTAGGGCTGGGTGCTAGGTTGTCCTGGATGAGCTTGGAGGTCTCTTCCAACCTGCTTGATTCTATGATTCTCTTCTCCAGGCTGGACCACCACAGTTGTCTCATCCTGTCCTCGCAGCAGAGGGGTTCCAGGCCTTGGAGCATTCACTTGTTGAATGCAGGAGGATCTTCTGACCTGGGTTGTGTTTGTGTGGGATTTAACAGACTCTCAGGCCTCTGGTTGTTGCAGCAGTGCACTTCCAGTGGCATTATAAGCCATAAGAGAGGCTTTTCTTCTGATTCTTATGAAGCAGCTTTTCCATTTATGTAACAGTCTACACTTTCTGGAGCAAGCTGCAGTCTTGTTTTGGGAAGTGCAGACTTTGTCCTTTGTTCTAGCTCTATTCTTGGCTGATGCTGCAATACCTGATCTGTGGTGTGCTGCCTCATGCCTGGATAATGCCATACTGCAGGCATTCCAGACAAGATGCAACCTCCAGCTTAGGTTACAAAACTCCTTCAGCAGCCTGGACTTTCCCCACCAGCCTTACTCTTGAGGGGTGCTCCTCCTGCATTCTTGAGCTTCAGGACTTCTTCCTGCTTTTAAAAGGTGTCCTCCAGAACCAGACAGGAGAAAAGAGAATCTGGCTGCTGCTGTCACAGCAGGCCCTGTTCCCTCCTGCCATGGGTCTCAGGCTGGCACATGGTGCTGATGCAGCCCAGGGTGGGCGGGTGGGTGGTGAGAGCCACATCCAAGTAAAACACTTTGATGTTGTTGAGGGCAAGCCACATCAAGAGAGGATTCTGTAACAGCCGTGCAGGACACATGTTGGTATGCCATGGACTTTCTCAAAGAACCCTGGAGGGAGAGAGTAAAAGTACATGTGGAGCCCATCTGGACACTGCCTAACTCTGAAGAAACAACCCCCAGAGGAGCATGAGTACAACGTGAGCTTCTCCAGCTGCCTGTCTTTGATTTAGGTCACCTAAGTTCATGGTGGTTTTGCTGTGTTTGTCCTCAATCTGCTTTCTCACAGCCCAGAAACCAAGCCTTGAGAGGCAGACTGGTGACATTGCTGCATGTAATGCTCACCTTAAAATGGCCAAAGAAGTGGTGTGAATTCTCTTAAGAGTGGTGGTGAATGCTGCCACATCCAGTTGTGTCCAGTTCTGGGCTCCTCAATTCAAGGGAGGTGCTGAGGTGCTGGAAGGTGTCCAGAGAAGGGCATCAAGGCTGGGGAGGGGCCTGGAGCACAGCCCTGTGAGGAGAGGCTGAGGGAGCTGGGGGTGTGCAGCCTGCAGCAGAGGAGGCTCAGGGCAGAGCTCATTGCTGTCTGCAACTCCCTGAAGGGAGGCTGTAGCCAGGTGGGGTTGGGCTCTGCTGCCAGGCACCCAGCAACAGAACAAGGGGACACAGTCTCAAGTTGTGCCAGTGAAGGTTTAGGCTGGATGTTAGGAGGAAGTTGTTGTCAGAGAGAGTGATTGGCATTGGAATGGGCTGCCCAGGGAGGTGGTGGAGTCTTTGTTGCTGGAGGTGTTGAAGCCAAGCCTGGCTGGGGCACTTAGAGCCATGGTCTGGTTGATTGGCTAGGGCTGGGTGCTAGGTTGGACTGGCTGAGCTTGGAGGTCTCTTCCAACCTGGTTGATTCTATGATTCTATGGTAATTGCTGAGACCTAAAAATAGGCAGAGAGAGCTGAGAGTGAGAACTGAGTCTCAGGGAGATACCTCAAAGCTCAGCTCAAGCAGGTCGTTGCTGTAGATGCTTACAAGTTCCTTACCCTTTGGCTGCAGGGTGTGATGGTCACCAGCACCACCAGAACAGGCACCTCTGAATTTGAAGCTCATATGGGTGAGGTGGGATGGTCTGGCTTGTTCATATGAACTAGAGCAATTAAAAACACTGTATGCAAAAATTCCCTTCTGGAATATTACTGTAAGCCCAGAGAAAGCTCTGATGGAAGCCAGGACTGAGCTTGCTTGGAGATGTTTTGTGTCTGAAGAGAAACCTGGGGGTGGAGAACAGGCTTAAGGGGGCCATCAGGAATGCCTGACATTTAAACACATAGCTGAGCTGCCTGCTCTCCAACTCCTACGAATTATGTTGCACTGGGAGGCAGAGCTAGAAGTGTTTTGCAGCTGATTTGCAAGTGTTAGCTTCTGCGTTAGCAACTTGAATGAATGAGGAGGGCTTTGTCCTTTCGGGAATTAGGTGAGAAATGTCCCTCCCACCAAACAAGACCACCCAGAAACCTCAACGTGTTCTTTTAATTCCAAAAAGTGGCTGTGAATTTATAGCATCACAGAACGGTTTAGGTTGGAAGAGACCTTTAAAGGCCATGTGGTGCAGCCCCCCTGCAGTCAGCAGGGACACCTTCAGCTAGATAAGGTTGCTCAGAGCCCTGCCCAACCTGATCTGCAGTGTTTCCAGGGATGGAACATCTCTGTGCAGCCTGGGCCAGTGACTCACCACCCTCAGTGTAAAACATTTCCTTCCTTCTGCCTAGTCTCAAGATCTCCTCTTTTAGTTTAAAACCATCACCCCTTGCCCTGTCACAGACCCTGCCCAAAAGTCTGCTCCACATCTTTCTTACAGACCCTTTTAAGTACTAGAAGGCCACAAGAAGCTCTCCTTGGAGTCTTCTCCAGGCTGAACAACCCCAACTCTCTCAGCCTGTCCTCACAGCAGAGGTGCTACAGTCCTACTGTCATTGTTGTGGCCTCCTCTGGCCCTGCCCCAGCAGCTCCTTCTCTCTGCTGTGCTGAGGACTCCAGAGCTGGCCCCAGCACTGCAGGTGAGGTCTCAGCAGTGCCAGGGGGCAGAATCCCCTCCCTTGACCTGCTGCTCGCACTGCTGGGCATGCAGCCCAGGAGACTGTTGGCTTCTGGGCTGTGAGTGCACATTGCCAGCTCATGGCCAGCTTTTCACTCACCAGCACCCCCAAGTCCACCTCCACAGGCCTGCTCTCCAGCCCTTTGTGCCCCAGCCCGAGTTGATTGCCCTGACGTAGGTGCAGGTCCTTGCCCTTGGCTTTGTTGAACCTCATGAGATTGATGAATTCCTGCGGCGTTAGCCAGCCACAGCAGCAGAGTTGGCCAGGCCCTAAAGGCAGGGTGAGCAGCTCAGCCAGGCCCTAAAGGCAGGGTGAGCAGCAAGTTCATTTGCTTTGGCAGCAGCCCAGCGTTCCTTGTGCTGCCCCAGTGCCTCCCGAGAAAGCCCCTTTGTGGCTCTTAGCACCTGGGCTGCAGGGAGGGAGAGGGCAGCAGGGCTGCAGGGAGGGAGAGGGCAGCAGGGCTGCAGGGAGCGAGAGAGCAGCAGGGAGGGAGAGGGCTGCAGGGCTGCCGGGAGGGAGAGGGCTGCAGGGCTGCCGGGAGGGAGAGGGCTGCAGGGCTGCCGGGAGGGAGAGGGCAGCAGGGAGGGAGGGAGAGGGCAGCAGGGAGGGAGGGAGAGGGCAGCAGGGAGGGAGGGAGAGGGCAGCAGGGAGGGAGGGAGAGGGCTGCAGGGAGGGAGAGGGCAGCAGGGAGGGAGCGAGAGGGCTGCAGGGGGGGAGCTGCAGGGCTGCAGGGAGCGAGAGGGCTGCAGGGCTGCCGAGCGTTCCTTACGCTGAGCTTTTCCCCATTGCTGTTCAGATTTGGGTTTGTCTCTCTTCAGAAGGTACCGAACCGTTCGCAGCCCTGCTGGTTACAAAGCTGCCTACGAAGAGCAGCAGCAGCAGCAGCTGGGGATCTGAGCTTCCTCACCCTCCCGCACAGAGCTGCTGTCCCCTGTGCCTTAGGGAATCGCTGCTCTAGCGAGGGAGCAGCTGGCTGAAAATCACCAGTGGCAGAACACACAACTGCTTTAAAGACAGGGGCAGAGAACTGTTCAGGTTGGAAAAGACCTTTAAGATTTCAGTTGTTTTGCTTTGTCTGAAACCCAGAGGGCTGGAATTGGAAGCGGTGAAAAACCCTTTTAAAGCTGCTTTTGCCCTTCAGCTAAACGGAGAAGCATGTGAGATCAGTAGCTAAGGGCGGGGGAGGGGGGAAGAGGATGGGGCCAGGCTCTTCCCTGTGGTGCCCAGAGACAGGACACAGCAACAGGCACAAACTGCAACACAGGAGTTCCATCTGAACGTGAGGAGATGTGAGGGTGCTGTAGGGCTGGAGCAGGCTGCCCAGAGAGCTTATGGAGCCTCCTTCTCTAGAGAGATTCCAGATCTGCCTGGACATTGTGATCCTGGGCAAGCTGTTGCAGGTCACCCTGCTTTAGACGGGGGTTGGACTGGGTGATCTGGAGAGGTCCCTTCCAACCTTACCGTGCCGGGATTCTGTCATCTAGATGATACTGTAAGGTGTTGCTTCTCTGCTGTCCTGGTGCTGGCTCTTGGGCAGGCAGCTCAGGCACTCAGCAGAAGCCAGGTGCTCTAAGCAGTGGCCGGGAACTATAACCATGGCTGGCAGCTTTGTAGGAAAGCCCTTAAAGTTCTTTTTAATTCTCACAACAGCTATGAGCAGTTTAATTCCATCTGGGAGGGGGGTGAAAGTCAGTCTGTGCCTTTGCACTGCATAAGGTGAGGACACAGGACCCAAAGAAGTGGCAGAGGAGACCCCATGCCAAATCCCAGCGGGGCAGAGCTGCGACAGCATCGTCAGCACAGAGAAGTTTGTGGTGTGATCAAAACGGCAGCACTCAGACTGTAAACTTTACTTCAGGTTCCAGCGGTCCATAAATAGATTTCCAAAACATTCCTATTGTACAACAAGGAATTTATTTATAAACTGGAAAACCAACAAGGCTACAACCCCCCCAGACTCCCTCTTTGCCAGCAGTGCAAACTAGGCTGTGCTTTTGTCTCTGTCTCTGCCTGTGTATACCAAATAAAACAGAAACTCCTTTGAAGTTTGTTTCAAGAAGTGATTTAAACCAACTGTTTCCTTGCAGCAGAAGAGTGCTGAGGGAGTTTTACAGTCCAGGTCATTGCTGGGGCTGGAGTATTGCCTGCTTGCTGGACCAAGGTCCTGCAGCATCACCCCTGCCTCATGTCTGTTAGTTGAGCTCTTTATTATTTTTCTCTTTCCAACGAGTAAAGATTTAGTGGAGAAAAAAAAAAAAAAGAAAAGTGAGTCTAAAATTTTGCAGCCTTTTCGGCAGAGTTCTGTGCCTGCTTTCTGGGTAAAGCTCCAGTTTTGATGGGCTGTGATTCAGAGCATTGTTAAGGCTGGAAGAGTCCTCCCAGCTCGTTGAGTCCAACCATTAGCCCAGCATTGCCAAGTCACTACTAAATCACTTTGGCAGCACATCTCCATGGCTTTTTAATCCCACCGGGAATGGTGATTCCACCACTTAGGTTTCTTTCTATAAAGAAGGGGCAAGGACAACGTACACTCCTTTTTAAGTGGAGAGGGGAATATAGTAACAAAAGATGAGGCAAAGGCAGAGGTGCTTAACACCTTCGTTGCCTCAATCATCAATAGTAGGACAGGCTGTCTCCAGGACAACTGGTCTCTTCAGCTGGCAGATGGAGTCAGGGACCAGCATAGTCCCTCTGTAATCCAGGAGGAAGCTGTAAGGGACCTGCTGAGCCACTTGGATCCTCACAAGTCCATGGAACCAGATGGGATCCATCCTAGGGTTCTGAGAGAGCTGGCAGCTGAGCTGGCCAAGCCACTCTCCATCATTTATCAACAGTCCTGGCTCGCTGGAGAAGTCCCTGAAGACTGGACCTGCCCATCCACAAGAAGGGAAATTACAGACCTGCCAGCCTGACCTCAGTGCCAGGCCTGGAGCACAGCCCTGTGAGGAGAGGCTGAGGGAGCTGGGGGTGTGCAGCCTGCAGCAGAGGAGGCTCAGGGCAGACCTCATTGCTGCCTGCAGCTCCCTGAAGGGAGGCTGTAGCCAGGTGGGGTTGGGCTCTGCTGCCAGTCAAGCAGCAACAGAACAAGGGGACACAGTCTCAAGTTGTGGCAGGTGAGATCTAGGCTGGATGTTGTTAGGAAGTTGTTGTCAGAGAGAGTGATTGGCATTGGAATGGGCTGCCCAGGGAGGTGGTGGAGTCGCTGTCCCTGGAAGTGTTCAAGAAAAGCCTGGCTGAGCTTGGAGGTCTCTTCCAGCCTGGGTGATTTGGTGATCCCCTGGGCAGCCTGTTCACTATTTGCTCTTTCAGTGAAAATATTTTTCCCAATAGCCAACCTAACACCTCCTGATGCAACTTGAGACCATTGAATCTCATTCTGTCTCTCGTTCCTTGAGGTAAGAGACTGACCCCTACCTCTTTCAGGTTGTAGAGAGCAAGAAGGTCTCCTCTAAGCCTCCTTGTAACCAAGGCTGAATAACCCCTGTTCCCTTAGCTACTCCTGCTCAGAAGACTTGATCTCCACACCCTTCATCAGTGCTTGCATGTTCTCTTTCAACATAATCTTAGGAACATCAGCAGAAGGTATAATGTTTCCACTCAGCTGAGTAATGTTAGCTGTTTTTCCTCCAAGAATGCCCCCAAAAGCACGAGTTGCCATGTTCAGCCTGAGAAACCAGTTGTGGTTTTGGGGGATTGTGGATCAAGGCACCTTGGGGCACACCTGGCCTTCAGAAGGACATCATTTCCCCAGGCAGGGCAGTGGTGAGCTCCAGCAAGATGCAGCCTTTCCCCTCAGCAGTACTGACTGTGGCTGCTTTCCACCCCAACACTTCTCCTTCCATCCCTCTGTCTACATCCCACCTCCAGCCCTGGGATTTCCTTCTCTCCATCCATCCATTTTGCTCATTGCCATCTGCTCATGCCTGCAGCCTCTTCCTTTCCTTGCAGTCATCTCCCCATCCCTGTCCTTGATGCCTCTGTTGTGCCTTCGTGTCTCCCCAAAAGTCCTTTTGCTTCTCCAGTGTAGGTCCCCCAGCCTCAGGAGCTTGTCTCAGTGTCGTTGCTGTCAGCACCCTGGCTCCTGAGCCAATTCCCAGCTCTCTATTGGTGCTCTCTGCCCTGGAAGATGTGTCAGGAGCACTCAGTATAAACAAGGCTTTTCGTGTTTGCAAACTGCAGTTAGCTACAGCTAAGGGGCCAAAATAGCCTGGGACATGACAGTTGTTTGCACAGGAGGAGGTGTGCAGTATCTGGACAGGGGCTGGCTGGTGGCTGGGCCTGGTTAGGCAACTGGGAAAGGTTTTTCTGGGAAGCGAGTGCTGTGCGTTGCCAGCCGCAGCCCGAAGGAAGGCTCCTCGCTCCTTCCCAAACATGGGCAGCAGGAACCATCCCCAGGCTCTTGTCCTGAGGAGAACATGTGCCCTTTGCAGTAAGACAAAATACCCTGCAGCACCAGCAGCAGCAGCCATCTCTGGTTCTATTTGAGGTGCTTCCTGTGGCTTCCAATGCCTGAGATGAGAAGTCGACGTCTACATCAGATGCCATCAAATGAGGAGACCTGGCAGCTTGGAGCCTGCCTCTGCCTGCTGGCTGCTGCCATGGTTCTCTGGAGCATTTAATGCTCTTGTCTAAGTGCTTGTCACCATGGCCAGGGGAGTTTTCCCTGCAAGATGTCACCTCATCATCTTCCAACTCGTTTTCTTTCCCCTTAGACCATAAACCCAGGGTTACAAACTAATACTCCTCATGTGTCAGCACCAGCTCCTTGCCTGCCTTTCTGCTTCCCTAGAGAATCACCTCCTCTGACCACAGACAGGCTGAGCAGCACAGAGACCAAACTGCTCTGCTTGCCTTCCAGATGGTGCCTTTTCTAGCAGCATAAATTCACTTCCAGCACTGCTGGCTCTTCATAAAGAGGCAGAGAGAGGGTTATCTCTCTTTGGAGCCACAGTCCTGGGCTTGGGATTTGGTTGTGCTACCTGTAGCTGAAAGAAACAACCCAGAGACTGCCCTTGCTCCACGAAGCTGGGAGAGGGAGTGAAAACAGAGGAAAATGGGCAGTGTGGCAGGGTACAGAGAGATGTTTTGCATGTATCTGAGAGCAAAACTCCACTTAATTTCATCATATGAAATAATGTCCAGGGAGAGTAGTCAGGATCACAGTCTACATGGTGAAGATCACAGGCTCACAGAATGTCAGGGGTTGGAAGGGACCCAAGGAGAGCATCCAGTCAAACTCCCCTGACAGTGCAGGACCATACAATCTAGCTCAGCTCACAGAGGAACTCATCCAGACAGGCCTTGAAAGGCTCCAGGGAAGGAGACTGCACAGTCTCCTTGGGTAGCCTGTGCCAGTGCTCTGGGACCCTTACAGGAAAGAAGTTCCCCCTTTGTGTTGAGGTGGAACCTCCTGTGCTGCAGAAGATGCTTCTTAGTGGCTAATATAGTTCAGCCCTGACAGACTTTGAGCTCTTGTTTTATGTGGCAGTTTGATAGTAGATTGGGGAAAAAAACCCTTGGTTTTCTTTTATCCCTGAAAAATTCTGGAGGAAAAAAAAGCCCATTTATTCCCATGTCAGACACTGAGCACTGGCAGAGAAGTCTACAAAGCTTTTTCCCTCATGTTAGTCCCCCAGAACAGGTCATCAAGGAAGTGCTTGGTTTTTTTTTATCCTCAGAGCTGTATGGTATGAGGGAGAAAAGCTTTCCCTGACTGTTCTCTCCTGCTGTGACCCCTAATAAATCTCTTACCAGTGGATTCAAATCTGCTAAGAAATGTTTTTCCATACAGCCCACAACATTAATTATTTCCTCAGGGTGGTATTAACTTGTCCACTCTATTTATTTTTAGCCACAGTAAAAATCAGCTAAAGCCCAGCAATATTCTCCTGTTTCGGGGTAGAAGGGTGCTCAGTAATGCAGCTCCTCTGCAGACATGTGAAAATCAGCTAGAGCCCAGCAATACTCTCCTGTTTCGGGGTAGAAGGGTGCTCAGTAATTCAGCTCCTCTGCAGACATGTGAAAATCAGCTAGAGCCCAGCAATACTCTCCTGTTTCGGGGTAGAAGGGTGCTCAGTAATGCAGCTCCTCTGCAGACATGTGAAAATCAGCTAGAGCCCAGCAATACTCTCCTGTTTCAGGGTGGAAGGGTGCTCAGTAATGCAGTTCAGCAGCTCCTCTGCAGACATGTGAAAATCAGCTAGAGCCCAGCAATACTCTCCTGTTTCAGGGTGGAAGGGTGCTCAGTAATGCAGTTCAGCAGCTCCTCTGCAGACATGTGAAAATCAGCTAGAGCCCAGCAATACTCTGGTGTTTCAGGGTGGAAGGGTGCTCAGTAATGCAGCTCTGCAGCTCCTCTGCAGACATGTGAAGAGAATTTACATTGGATCCTGCAGCTGAAGCCGGGAGCATTTCTTTGCTCTGCTGGGAGAGCAGGGCTGGTCCCTTTGCACTACACAGATGCAGAGGGACATCTATTTATCCAGGTTTCTTAACAAGAAGCCAGCCCACCCAAAATATAGCTTAAGCTGGACTGATTCAGCGTTGTGTATTGTCACACAGCAGCGATGGCTCCAGAATAGCTGCTGGAGAACAAGGCAGTGTGTGCATGAAGGCTTGTGAGGCATGGCTGTCTCTTCTTTGGAGACAGCAGGCCCTGCTCTCCCAAGCCACACCATCCCAGGGCTGCACTTCTGCATCCTCCCTCATCCCCTGGTGCAGCTCCATGCCCCATGGGTGCAGGTCCATATTTGGCTCTCGGCTTGGCTGTGCTCTGACCTCGGCGCTGCTCGCCGGGAGCTGCCTCTCTTCCCTTGGCCGTATATGGAGAGGCTGCTCGGGGGAGCTGCTGGCTGACCTGAATTAGAAGCAGTGCAGCATCTGTATAAAGCACTGCTTTTGTTGCAGCTCAGCTAATTAGGTTAAAGCCAAGCTTTGGACTGGTTTGAGAGTGCAGGGAATCATTGGAACAGACCAAATTTCCTATTCAGTCCCATTTTTTATTGTTTGCCAGGATGCACATGGTTATAATTTCCTTGCTCCTGATAAAGCCATGCCAAGGAAGAGCAGAGCATAAGCAGAACGTCTCTTATCAGGAAGTCAATAATTCATATGTGGCAGTCATAAAAAACACCCTTGCTGTAAAAAGCCAACACAGGCTTTGCCACACAGATTCTGCTCTTCGCTTTGGTGATGTGGGAGTTCACAGAGGGGATGCATGGACTGCATCGGGGTGGGATCTCATCCAGCAGCCCCTCCAGATGTCTTCTCAAGACAGCACTGATGGGGATGCAGGGTTGCAGCTCTTCAGAGACTGTACCCGTTGCCACTGACACATAGAGCAGAGCAGAGGGTGGAGTTTTGTCCAGAGAGACAGAGAATCACTTAGATTGGAAAAGACCTTTAAGATCATTGAGCCCAGCACTGCCAGGTCACCACTGAACCACATCCCTCGGCACCACATCTGCACGCCGTTTAAATCCCTCCAGGGACTGGAATCCAAGCACTTCCCTGGGCAGTCTGTTCCAAGCCTTGACCACCATTTCAATGAAGAAATTGTTCCTAATATCCAACCCAAACCTCCCCTGAGCGACTTGAGGCCATAACATGAGCCAAAACTGCTCTGGGATGTTACTGTTAATGATGATTCCATGAGGTTTCCATCTGGAAGTCCCCGCAGTGAAGTGCACAGGACAAAAACCTGGACTCAGGGAAGGGTGGATTCAGCCTGTGCTCCCAGGGGCATGCAGGAAGGTGGTTGTCCCTCCAGCAGACTTCACTGCACCTGGGAAAAAAACCACTTCCCTGTGTCACTGGTAAGGCCTGGCCAGCAGAGACTGCTCACACTTCTGCTTTTGCTTGGCGACTCTTCAAGTTCACAACTTAGATGTGTATAGGGAGAACGTCTCTAGACTTCAGCTTGTTCAGTTATGCAGGAGCCAAGTCAAGGCTCAGATGTGACCGTTTAGGATGCATTTCCTCCACAATTTTCTTACTGCTTCCCTTTCCAACCCCCTTTGCAGCCCCTGTTTCTACATCGACCCCTGGAATTGCAACGGCAGCAGCAGAAAAAAGCCTTTGACTGATTTTTGTTCGCTCTCTCTCCTCCTCTGCCTCCTTTGTGACAGATTAAGAAGCAGCAACAAGACGTGTTAGGCTTCTTGGAAGCCAACAAAATTGAATTTGAGGAGAAGGACATCGCTGCCAACGAGGAGAACCGGAAATGGATGCGGGAGAACGTGCCCGAGGACAGCCGGCCGGCCAGCGGCAACCCGCTGCCCCCGCGGCTCTTCAACGACAGCCGCTACCTCGGGGTAAGGCAGGGCGCCAGCGCCCGCAGCCACAGTCTCACAGTGTCACAGTATCATCAGGGTTGGAAGAGACCTCACAGATCATCAAGTCCAACCCTTTACCACAGAGCTCAAGGCCAGACCATGGCACCAAGTGCCACGTCCAACCTTGCCCTGAAGTGCCCCAGGGACGGCGACTCCACCACATCCCCGGGCAGCCCATTCCAGTGTCCAATGACTCTCTCAGTGAAGAACTTTCTCCTCACCTCCAGCCTAAATCTCCCCTGAGGCTGTGTCCTCTCGTTCTGGCGCTGGCCACCTGAGAGAAGAGAGCAACCTCCTCCTGGCCACAACCACCCCTCAGGTAGTTGTAGACAGCAATAAGGTCACCCCTGAGCCTCCTCTTCTCCAGGCTAACCAATCCCAGCTCCCTCAGCCTCTCCTCGTAGGGCTGTGCTCAAGGCCTCTCCCCAGCCTCGTCGCCCTTCTCTGGACACGCTCAAGCATCTCAACGTCCCTTTTAAACTGGGGGGCCCAGAATTGAACACAATACTCAAGGTGTGGTCTAACCAGCGCAGAGTACAGGGGCAGAATGACCTCCCTGCTCCTGCTGGCCACACCATTCCTGATGCACGCGGCCAGGCTGCCAGAGCCCCGCAGGACCACCGAGCCCAACCTGCAGCCCTGCTCTGCGAGGGTCGCCTTAAGCCACGGCCCTAAGCAGCACATCCAAACCACCCTTACACACAGCCAGGATGGGTGATGCCACCACCTCCCTGGGCAGCTCATTGCAGTGCCTGAGATGATCAGAGGGCTGGAGCACCTCTCCTGTGAGGACAGACTGAAAGAGTTGGGGATTTAGCAGGGGGCTTGGACTGGATGCTCTGCAGAGGTCTCTTCCAAGCACACCTGGGCATGTTGCCGTGGCTGACCCTGCTTTAGCAGGGGGCTTGGACTGGATGCTCTGCAGAGGTCTCTTCCAAGCACACCTGGGCATGTTGCTGTGGCTGACCCTGCTTTAGCAGGGGGCTTGGACTGGATGCTCTGCAGAGGTCCCTTCCCCCCCCACCATTCTGTAGTTTGGAAGTTTGCTCTGTTTAGATGAATTCAAGTTACTGCAGTTCAGCTTTCAGGAAAGTGAAAGTTAAGTCTGTGCCCACACTTGAACCCCTTTATGTCTTTATCTGATCTCTCTGAAGCATGAACTTCCCTGTTTGTTTCATCTGATGCAGCACAACTGCAGAGGAGTGAGCAAGCTGACTTTTATTGGCCTGTGCACAGCAGGAGAGCTGTAACTGTAGACGCTGTGCAAGCTGGCATGAACCCTGCTCCTTAGTCACAGGCATTCCTTTCCTGGTAGATGCTCCAAAGCAGGCTGATGGACTATGCACCAGCAAGATAAACACCCCCTTTGTTATCAGGCAGCCCCAGCACTGTCAACAGCAGGACTTGAGGGAGGATTTAACATAATCATACACACCTCAGTGCTGCATGGGCAGATCGAACAATAATTTGCCTGATCTCTGGGCAGCTTAAATCCTCTGCTTCCTGTGCTGTTCTGGCTGCAGCAGTCTCTTCTGAGCGCTGCCCCTGCTCTGAACACGCTGCTCTTTTCAAACACCATTTGCTCTTTCTTCAGCTTTTGCCTGCCAGGCATGCAGAGCAGTCTGCCCATAATGGCAGCTTTCTCCCTGCCTTCAGCCCCAAACTGAGCCTGCTCTCAGCTGCTGCCTTGCCTTGGGTTTCTCAGCCACGACTGCTGCATTGAAACATTCCCCAGAAAAGCTGGATGAAGCTGGTCCTGCTGCTTCAGTTCAGCAGGGAGAGGAGGAGGAAGAGGAGTGTTGCAGCAGAGCTGTGTGCTGAGTTTGGCAATGGGAGGTGGGGGGAGTGTATGGTAACTGGAACAACAGTGAGCTTGCACAATCCTTCAGGGTTTGTTTGGTGGCTGTTTGGCAGTTGCTGATGCCGAGCCACACTCTGTGCTTTTTGCTTGCTCTTCCTGAACTAAGCTGTGTTGTTTGTACTCCTGCTGCAGCACTGCTTCTGCCCCAAGGATAGAAACAGGCAGAGAAGGAGGCATTGGTGCTTGGTTTGTTGTTTCATTGTCTTTGCCTTGATTTTCCTGGGAAGTGGTTATGTGCATGTTCTGAGCAGCTGTAGTGCACTGTGAGTGCAATGAACCTGATTTATTTCCTTCACATAGATAAATCATTAACAGGAATCACGGTGGGAGAGGATGCACTTTGCAGGTTTAACCTGAACCTCTAGCAGGTTTAAGAGTTAATGGCCCTAGTTGCACAGTTGCCAGGCTAATGAGCAATTAGCAGTGACATCTGGAGACGCCGGTGGTGTTTCTGACAACAAGGTGTGGGCTCAGCTTGCTCCTTTCAGGAGGGAAATCCCTGCCAGGCCAGCGACAGCAATTGTTTTGCTCAGAAGGCTGTCCCTCTGGGAAAGGTGGAAGCAGCTCTCAGCAGCGCCTTGTTGTGACAGTGAGATTCCCTCCTTGTCACTTCTCAGACACTGTGATGCTAGCGCTGACGGCTGAGGTGAAGCTCTGCCTTTTGCTCTTGGCCAGAGGAAGCTGTTTGCTGGGTGTGGGTGGGTAGCACACAAATTGAGCTGCGATTACTTCTGACCGTTCATGCTTCTGTCTTTTGTTCCTGCCCTGCTCCCCGACTGCCGCCCTGAAGGACTATGAGGCGTTCTTTGAAGCACGAGAGAACAACGCAGTATATGCCTTTCTAGGCTTGACTGCACCACCCGGTTCCAAGGTAAGTGTGCATGTTTCTCACCACGACCTCTCTTTTACACCTTGTTCTTCTCTACTCAGAACAGCATCATGGAATCGTTAAGGTTGGGAAAGATCTCCAAGGTCATTGAGTCCACCTGTTAACCCAGCACAGCCAGGTCACCACTAAATCATGGCTCTAAGCTCCACATTTTCATGTGTCTGGAGCACCTCCAGGGATGGTGATTCCACCACTTCTCTGGGCAGCATCTTCCAGGGCTTCAACCACTCTTACAGTGAAGAAATTTGTCCTGATTTCCAGCCTAAATCCCCCGTGGTGCAACTTGAGGCCATTTCCTCTCATCTTGTTGCTTGCTACTTGAGAGAAGAGACCAACCACCAGCTGGCTCCAAACTCCTTTTAGGTAGTTGTAGAGAGCAAGAAGATCTCCACTCAGCTTCCTTTTCTTCAGGTTAAACAACTTCAGTTCCCTCAGCCACTTCTCGTAGGACTTGCTCTCCAGACCCTTCACCAGCTTCATTGCCCTTCTCTGGCCATGTTGCAGCACCTCAGTGTCCTGCCTGAACCCAGTATTTGAGGTGTGGCCTCACCAGTGCCAAGTACAGGGGAACAATCACTGCCCTGCTCCTGCTGCCACACTACTGCTGATCCAAGCCAGGATGCTGTTGGCCTTCTTGGCCCCCTAGGCACATGCTGGCTCATACTCAGCTGCTGTCAGCCAACACCCGCAGATCCTTTTCTGCTGGGCAGTTTCCTGCCACTCTTCTCCAAGCCTGGAGCACTGCAGGAGCTTGTTGTGACCCAGGTGCAGAACCTAGCACTTGGCCTCGTTGAACCTCATCCCACTGGCCTTGGCCCAGCAGTCCAGTCTAGGTCCCTCTGTAGAGCAAGATGTAGAGGATATTTCATGTATTCTATGGTTGCCTCATTCAATCCAAAAACTGACTTTCAGGCTTCACCATCACAGCAACACTGTTGTTGTGTGCTGCTTTGTTGGAATGATGCTGTGTTCATAGGAAATCATAGAATCAAGCAGGTTGGAAGAGACCTCCAAGCTTAGCCAGGCCAACCTAGCACCCAGCCCTGCCCAACCAACCAGACCATGGCACTAAGTGCCTCATCCAGGCTTTGCTTCAACACCTCCAGGCATAGTGACTCCACCACCTCCCTGGGCAGCCCATTCCAAGGCCAGTCACTCTTTCTGGGAAGAATGGTTTCTAACCATTATTAGATTGGACTTTTCTTTTTGCTGTACACTGGAAACAAATGAAAGGAGGCTTCAAGGAGACCTTATAGTAGGTGTTTGATATCTGAAGGCGACCTACAGGAAGGATGAGGAGGGACTATTGACAAGGTCTTGTAATGACAGGATGAGGAAGAATGGGTTTAAACTGGCAGAAGGGAGATTGAAACTGGATGTTAGGAAGAAGTTGTTTGCAGTGAGGGTGGTGAGACACTGGCACAGGCTGCCCAGGGAGGTTGTGGAGGACAGAAGCACCGAACGTGATCAAAGATCACGTTTGGTGCTTCTGTCCTCCACAACCTCCCTGAAGGTATTCAAGGCCAGGTTGGATGAGGCCTTGAGCAACCTGTTCTAGTGGGAGGTGTCCCTGCCTCTGGTGGTGGGTTTGAACTGGATGACCCTTGAGGTCCTTTCCAACCTAAACCATTCCATGGTTCTATGGAAGAGTAGTTAGTTATTACTTGCCCTGAGGAATGCACAAGAATTTGCACAGACCCAAAGAATTCTTTCACTTCAGTGAGAAAGCTGAACTTCTGTGACCTTTTGATGAGGTTTTTGCACTAGGAAATACCTCAAAACCAGAGTCACTGTGTTTGAAATGATGTGGCCTTGCCTCAGAGTTATTTTCTCCTCCAGCTCATTATCTGATGCTTTGTTTGCCTTTGCCAATTACAAACTGGGTTGCTGCGTTGCAGATGCAATGGACTGGAATTCTGCTTTTGATGTTGATGGGATAGGACAAGCCTGCTTCATACATTTCACTTGACAGCAGCAGGATCCTCCAGGTCACTTCCAGCTTCCTTGCTCCAGCAGATAAACATGCCAGCTTCTTTTAGCTCTCCTCACGTGAGAGCTGAAGGTTGTGCTGTGCACATCACTAAGAGACCTAATTTTAAAGGTGGATGCTGATCCACCAGTACTGAGTGCTGCAAGCTGTGGGTCAGACTGGAGCAGGTTAGGGAGCCAGGCTTATTTCTGCACTGATGTGAATGGAGTAGTGAGGAAGAAGCAAGTGGCAGAGAGCAGAACCTGTGGTGTGTGCCCCAGTGTCACGCATGGCCAGCATCAGGAGGCCAGCTGCAGACACAGCAGTGGTAGTCATAAATCCTACTCAAGTTTCTTGGGACAGCACTGCACAACAGAGCATGCAGCATGGAGCCAAGGAGTGAGGAAACGGCCCTGGGACCACGGGATGCAGGAAAGCCCCTGGTGGCTGGGATCTGGGAAGCACAGTGGTGCGGGAGAGCAGTTGCTGTCATAATGAATCAGGTCTTCTGCCTCTGTAGCTCTTAGGACCATTGCTGCTTTCTTAACCTGCCAGGTTGTAGCAGGGCTCTGAGCTGCTCTGATTCTGCTCTAAGGGATGCTCTGATTCTGTCCTGACCTAAGGAAAAGGTGTTTTACAAAGGAGGAATGTAAGGCAGTTGTGCTCTGCTGGATTTTCATGCTGCTGCAGCCTGGGGAGGTGCCTTTGAGCTGACGAAGATAACCTTTGTGTAAGTGACCTTGTACCCACTGCATCCTGCTCTTGGTCTGACTTTTGGTATCCAGCCCACAGTTACTTGATGTCAAATCAAGCTGATTGCTGCTGCTGCAGAGGAGGAGAAGCTGATTTGCAGACACTGAACTTGGCATTTGCAGCATAGCTGCATCCAGCTTGTGTATAATGGTGCAGTTAATGACATTGCAACTGCCTGTGTGGCTGCAGGAAATGGAAGGAGTCTGGGATCAGCCTGTGTGCAATTGCAAGAGAGGACCCTGACAGCAACCTTCCATTAAATGGCATTGTGAGAGACTTAGAGAGCTGTTTGAACACAAAAGTCAGTATTAAAGCTGAAGGAGGAGAGCTCTGAAGTGAGCATGGGGGAATACAAGCAGCTGTTCTCTGAGCCCTGGTGCTTTGGTTTGTGCTTTGGGCACTGGTGTGGGAAAGGTTGGCAGTCAATTTATCTTGAGTATCTCTACTTCAAGCAATATGGGTGGGTTTTAAAGGGGAGGATTGAATAAGCTAAAGGCTGAGATGAATTACTGAAATGCTGGGAGAGCATGGTTAGTGATTCCTTAATGAGAAGTGTGGAACAGAGATAACATCAAATCTGACAAGCTGAGCCTTTCCCAGGGAACTTGCAGGAAGGAAATGGAGTTTGACCATCAAGATAAATAAGCTGAGATGTTCTCTGAGTTAGTTGTAGGCATTTTCTTGAGGAAGAGAGAAATTCCAGGTGTCCTTCCCAGCTTGACAGTGCCTGTCTTGAAGAGAAGTACTTCATCTTGCATTTCCAGGAGGGAATGCTGCTGAGGTACTGGAAGGTGTCCAGAGAAGGGTGATGAAGCTGGTGAGGGGGATGGAGCACAGCCCTGTGAGGGGAGGCTGAGGGAGCTGAGGGTGTGCAGCCTGCAGCAGAGGAGGCTCAGGGCAGAGCTCATTGCTGTCTGCAACTACCTGCAGGGAGGCTGTAGCCAGGTGGGGTTGGGCTCTTCTGCTAGGCAAGCAGCAACAGAAGAAGGGGACACAGTCTCAAGTTGGGGCAGGGGAGGCTTAGGCTGGATGTTAGGAGGAAGTTGTTGGCAGAGAGAGTGATTGGCATTGGAATGGGCTGCCCAGGGAGGTGGTGGAGTCGCTGTGCCTGGAAGTGTTCAAGAAAAGCCTGGATGAGGCACTTAGTGCCATGGTCTGGTTGCTTGGCCAGGGCTGGGTGCTAGGCTGGACTAGCTGAGCTTGGAGCTCTCTTCCAACCTAGTTGATCCTATTCTATTCCATTTTAAACACTAATGAGCTCAATGTCACTTCTGCAGTGTCCACAGCGCTGCCTTCCCTTTCTGCCACTCCGAGAACCACTTATCTTTTCCAGGCTCTCCATTGTCCTGCTGCTTGTCAGGCTGTGCAGCTCTTTTGGCTCTTTCCTTCGCTCTCCACCTGCCTTTTGTGCCGTGGCTGAATGGGATGCCCTGAGCTGAGCAGCTGCCGTGCCAGCCCGGCTCTGGCCCGTGCCGTGCGGCCGGAGGAGCGAGCACAGCGCGGCTGAGCCCAGCCAGCGACCCCGGCACGGCTGTTCCCACGCCCCCGACGCAGGCGGCAGCGTGATGTGAGAAGCTGGGGCAGACAGCCAGGAAAACCAAAGGATCCACCGCAGCTGAGACAGGGGAGATACCTCCAGGACTTCCTGCCCTGCAGCCTGGGGTCACCCACTTTGTTCTTTCCCTTCCAAGTCTTACAGGCTTCTTGGAAATTCCCTTCTTAGCCCTTCCTCCTCTTTTGTGTTTGTTTAGCATCCTGGCTCCTGTCAGCAGTGATTCTGGGGAGTCTCTTATCCTCAGTATTGCTGTGCAGACACTAAAGCAAACAACTCTGTTAGATAAAGTTGTGCTTGGCAGATGTCAAACCTTTTCCTTTAAAATAAACCTGTGCAGCCCACCCTGAAGTGCTGCAAGAGTGAGCACTGTGACTCTGCCCAGCTTCCTGTGGGCTGTGGTGCTTCTAACAGGACATAAATCTTCAGCCAAGAAACCTTCTTCAGAAAAAGCCTCCTTTTGCTCTACTGCTGTTGTCATTCTGTGACCACCTTATGGCGGTGAAAGGAGAGTGAGAGATGCAAGATGCTGGTTTCTAATGTTCCTTCTGAAACATGCTGAGAGTCTTTAGAGGCTAACTGGTGTGGCTGCTAAACTGCTTTAGCATCCCAGCAACTTCAGAGGAGTGTTTTCATGTGATAGAAGGTCCCACAAAAAGGGAGCCAGGAACTGTGGGTGCAGAAAGCAGGTGGCTGGCAGGAGCAGGTCCCAGGGAGCAAGTCCCTGCTGGCTGGCTTGTCTCAGCAGCACCATGGTGATCTGGGATTACTCAGCAGTGCCAGTGCCAGGGCAAACCTGCTGCCAGGACAGACCTGCTGCCAGCCCCAGGACAGAGCTCACACAGGGCTCTTGTGCTGGAGTAGCTCCAAGCTGTGACAAAGGACTCAGATGCTGCCCCAGTCACCCTTTTGAAAGGCAAAAGCTAACTGCTGGCATTTGGTCATTCAGTGGAGTTTAGTGCAGGATGTAAATTGTGCCTCTGCTAAGAGCTCTTCTGTTTTTAACTTAGTTTTGAGTGAAGAATTTCTTTTCCATTTAACACTAGCTCTTCAAATAACCCTTGATCTCTGGCTAGTTCTTGTGTCCTCACATGCAATGAGGAATAACTCCCTGTACCTGACATTGTGGTTTAAACTTTTATAGGCAGTGAGGAGTCTTCTCTTGAGTAGTAATGAGGTTAATATTGGCCTCTTTTCCCAAGTAATTAATAGCAGGACAAGAGGAAATGGAGGTGTTTAAGAGGAGGCTGGATGAGGCACTTAGTGCCATGGGTTAGTTAATTAGAAGGGTTAGGTGATAGGTTGGACTTGATGATCTTAGAGGTCTTTTCCAACCTGGTTGATTCTGTGATTCTGTGTTAAGGGGTAGGGCTGGGCTGGCCACTGACCAAGTGGCAGATGCTATGAACCCAAAGGGAAGAGAAAAGGAATGAGGGTGATTTATAGATTGGAAAAGTAGAACACCTTTAATGAAAATGAAACAAAATACAGAAATGCATATAACACCTGTAACAAACTCTGCCCCTCTGATGGCAGTTAGTCACTGTCACCACTGATGCCACCGGCAACTTCCAGACTGGATACCTCAGGGGAAGTTGGAGCAAGGAGGGGGCAGCCTCTTCTGGATGACAAGCAACAGGACCAGAGGAAATGGTTCCAAGCTGCACCAGAAGAGGTTCAAGGTGGATGTTAGGAACCATTCACTGAAGGGGTTCTTCTCAAACATTGGAATGGTCTGCCCAGGGTAGTGGTGGAGTCTCCCTCCCCAGAAGAGTTCAAGCGGCCTGTGGACCTGGTGCTTAGGGACATGATCTAGTGTTGGCCCTTCAGTGCTGGGTCACAGGTTGGACTGGATGATCCTGGAGGTCTCTTCCAACCAAAAACGTTCTGTGATACCACAACAGATGGGAACTGGACTCAGGAACTCTAGGGCTGGGATTGAAGACAGATCGGAGTCCTCAGAAGCTGGCCATCGAAGAAGAGGTTTCACAGAATCACAGCAACAGGCAGGCTGGCAAAGCCCCTCAGGATTACCAAGTCCAGCCTACAAGATTCACCTTAAACCATAGCCCCAAGCACCACATCCAAACCACCCTTAAACACATCCAGGGTGGGTGACTCCACCACTTCCCTGGGCAGCTCATTCCAGTCCCTGACCACTCTCTCTGTGGAAAACACTTCTTTCCTCATGTCCAATCTAAGCCTCCCCAGCCTCAGCTTGAGGCCGTGGTGATCTCTCAGCCTTATACTGACTATGCCATATGTGGGATGGATTCCTTATTGGTCTCTTTAGGGTCTCCTGAACTGTCTGCTCCTCCCCACAGCTTCCACCTCACTCCAATGTGGCAG
Organism: Pogoniulus pusillus; assembly: GCF_015220805.1. NCBI lineage: Eukaryota > Metazoa > Chordata > Aves > Piciformes > Lybiidae > Pogoniulus > Pogoniulus pusillus. Next base: position 3,561,658 of record NC_087282.1, on the reverse strand, counting down.
AGAGGATTTAGCAGTGACCTTGGTCTGAACCCCAGGCCTTGGTACTGACTCCAGCCATCAGCAGCATCACTGCTAGGAGCAGCCACTGTGAAAACATGTCCTGAGCTCAGAAAGTGCCAGCACTGAGAAGAGACTGAGCTGGGAAGTTCAATCCTGAACAAAATCAGCTCTGCTCTAACTCAAGGCAGGACAAGCTGGTGCAGTGCTCACCTCCTAGTCACCTACTGCAGCAGTTGTCATTTGGTGACACAGGCATTGGCACCTTCCACAAAGCTGCTTTCTTCAGGTCTTCCTCTCTTGAATGGTTTGCTTAGGTTAATGTGCATTTGCTTTGAAAATATCTAATGTGCAGAAGATGAGAGTGAATGGACTGAAGCTTGAGGGAGGGAGATTTAGACTGGAGATGAAGAAAATCTTTACAATCAGAGCAGTGAGACACTGGAACAGGTTGCCCAGGGAGGTTATAGATGTCCACTGCTTGGAAGTGTTTGAAGGCCTTGAGCAATCTGGTGTGGTGGGAGGTGCCCCTGCCCGTGGCAGGGGTTTGGAACTAAATGATCTTTAATGTCCTTTCCAACCTCAGCCATTCAGTGAGTCTATGAAAAAGCACTAAGTTGTCCTCTCTTCTCTTTCAGGAAGCCGAAGCACTGGCGAAGCAGCAAGCGTGAACCCCAACTGCCTTAACTGTTCTGTAAAGGGAATCTCCACAGCTTTTTATAAGATAGTACAATTGTCTCTTGCTTCAAGAAACATAGATGTGATTTCTAACGTTTGATTGGTGCTTGCAGCATTCACCCTGTCACAAATCGGGCCACAAAATGTGAACGTCCAGGTAGAGAGCACGGAGTGCATCGTTACAGAGCTGGAAGCAATTAGACACCAATGATTCTTCAGGTAGTTGCAATCTGTCCATTTTGGGTAAGCTACCAAGAAACTGGTTTAGTGCTAATAACACAGATGGGTTTGTACCTTGAGATCCAGCTATTTCAAATGAAAGAAAACAAGCAACAGCATCTAAAAGCTAAACTTCAGTGCCTGAGCTGCCTCAAAGCTGTTCCTGAGCTCCACAGTAATCCCAGTCTTTCCTGGTGTCAGCAGGGTGGGGTGGGGTAGTGTAGCTGTTGTAGTCACTGCTGACAGTTGTGTGTGTTCTTGTGTAGAATGGTTGTTGAAGGCTGTACAGATGACACAAACCCAGCAGTGCCCTGTATTTCTCAGCCCACTGAGCCATCTGGCTTCTTCTGACAAAGCAAAACAACAGGGATTTGGGGGGTGGAGAACCTTTCCATTGGCAAGTTCAGCACCCCAGCCTGCGTGCCAGGTTCAGTGCACCTCTGTGGCTCGGGTGCTGCTTCCCAGGCAATGTACAAAGAAGCCAAAAGGGGCAGGACTGGCATTTCCTTACCTGTGCAAGGGTGCAAGCCTTTAATGTATTTCTCTACAGAAACTCCCAGTTCACACTGCTTAGAGTATTAGGCATCTTCCTGCATGTTCACACAGCCCTTAGGCTCAGAGAGTATTTTTTCAAGCAGAGAGAGAAATGTTGGGTTAGCAAAAGCTACTGCCATTAAGCAGGACTTCTTCTTGTTGGGGTTGTTTTTGTTAAGGTTAAAAGACTTCTTTCCACTGTGCTTGCCATACCATGAAGCTCTTACAGGAACTGCCAATCCTTTCAAGTGAATTGTATTGGTGAACTTACCACGTGCAATATGAGCCCATCTGTCCTCCCAGTGCTCACAGAACCATAGAATGCTTTAGGTTGGGAGGGGCCTTTAATGGTCATCTAGTCCAACCCCCCTGCAGTGAGCAGAGACCTCTTCAACTAGAGCAGGTTGCTCAGAGCCTTACCCAACCTGACCTGCAGTGTTTCCATGGATCCATATTTCCATCTGCCTCCTCTCTGGGCAGCCTGGGCCAGTGTCTCACCACTCTCAGTGTATACAACATTCTTACATACAGTCCAAATCTCCCTCTTTTAGTAGTTTCAAACCCATCACCCTTTGTCCTGTCACAACAGGCCCTGCTAAAATGTCTGTCCCCAGCTTTCTTACAGGCCCCTTTAAGTTCTGAAAGGCCCTGAGAGGGTCACCCTGGAGCCTTCTCTTCTCCAGGCTGCATGAGCCAAACTCAGCCTGTCCTCACAGGCTCAGGGGTTCCCACAGCACAGGGGTTCCAGCCCTCAGATCATTGTTGTGGCCTCCTCTGGCCCTGCCCCAGCAGCTCCTTCTCTCTGCTGTGCTGAGGACTCCAGAGCTGGCCTCAGCACTGCAGGTGAGGTCTCAGCAGTGCCAGGGGCCAGAATCCCCTCCCTTGACCTGCTGCCCACACTGCTGAGGATGCAGCCCAGGAGACTGTTGGCTTCTGGGCTGTAAGTGCACATTGCCAGCTCATGGCCAGCTTTTCACTCACCAGCACCCCCAAGTCCACCTCCACAGGTCTGCTCTCCAGCCCTTTGTGCCCCAGCCTGAGTTGATACCAGAGGTTGCCTTCACCCAGGTGCAGGACCATGCCCTTAGCTTTATTGAACCTTGTGAGGCTGACACAAACCCGCTCCTCAAGTCTGTCCAGGTCCCTTTGGATGGCATTCCATGCCTCTGGTGTGTCACCTGAACCACTCAGCTTGGTGTCACTTGCACATTCTCTGCAGGTGCTCCAGGATGGAGACTGCAATTGAAGACGATGAGGTAGTCTCTATTTTTTGGCCATATTCTGCAAAAGCACAGATCATTCCAAGTGCCCTGAAGCATAAAAATCAGTTTTATAACTGTGGGGGTAATTGAAAATGCATTTGGTACCACATGATGTACCTGTTCCTAACAGCAGCATTAGGCCTTGCTGGAGTCAGAGGATCCTTCTCACAGATCTCCACACACATCCTGATTCTTGTTGCTTTCTGAAGACAGAAGCAGGTGGCACAGAGCAGTAAAGGGCTGTGGTGTGTCATCACAGAATCAGTCAGGGTTGGAAGGGACCACAAGGAGCAGCCAGTTCCAACCCCCCTGCCATGCCCAGGGACACCCTACCCTAGAGCAGGCTGCACACAGCCTCAGCCAGCCTGGCCTCAAACACCTCCAGCCATGGGGCCTCAACCACCTCCCTGGGCAACCCATTCCAGCCTCTCACCACTCTCCTGCTCAACAACTTCCTCCTCACCTCCAGGCTGACTCTCCCCACCTCCAGCTTTGCTCCATTCCCCCCAGTCCTGTCACTCCCTGACAGCCTAAAAAGTCCTTCCCCAGCTTTTTTGTAGGCCTCCTTCAGATACACCACCAAAACTCTCCTCCTGGACAGGTCAGGATGGAAGCTCCACAGATGGCTGAGCAAGCAGGACCTCATGAGCAGCCAAGTTAGTCAAGCTTGCATTTAATCCATGTGTGATCTTTCTTGATTTGGGAGCCTGGGAGGCAGTTTGAAGCTTGTGCTTACAAAAGCAAGCCTGGTATCAAGAAGGCTGGGTTAATGTTGCCTTACCTTCAGGACTGATAAGCCCCAGTTGGGCTTTCTCACTAACAGGCTTTATCAATACTTACTGAAAATCTGTGACATTTATTTTTAGCATCCTTTAGAGACAGAACTTAGGTTGTGTTTTAAATCTCCTGTCTGAGTTTTGTTGTTTGTGATTTCATCCTTCTCAACCAAGGTGATTTTTCTTCCTCCACACTGGCATCAGCTTCCTCTTGTGTCTGAACTGTGAGAATGCTGTGAAGAAAGTGGGGTTTGACACTCAGGTCAGCACAGTGCTGCCAGTTTGCTGCAGAGTGTTGGTCTGGTAAACGACAGTCATTATCTTGCAGAAGCTGTCATTGAAGGTCACTGCCAAATTCTGGTCGTTCAGCGACCCAAAACATTCTGAAACAAGGCCAACCTGTGGCTGCTGAGAAAACTGCCAAGTGGAAGAGAGGAAAGTCACTTCCCTTCTCTGCTCCCCACCCCCCAACCTTTGCCATATGGCAGCATTCAAACCCTATCAGCATTCCTCCTAAAGCTCTGTTGAGGCAGACTGAATCACTTCTTTGTCTGGGGAACAAGGCACCAACACAACCTGAAAAGTACCAAAACTATGCCTGTGTTGTGGCACTGGTGTCAAACCTGCCTTCAGTTCGATGCAGATATGGGCATGGATTTAGAGTGCTGGGAATCTGTTGCCTAGGTGCTGGTTTTCTGTTTCGATACCTGTGCCAGGTTAGGGATGGGCACAAGAACTCAGTTTGTTCTTTCTCCTCTGTAGAAGGCAGGCATTGACCATTTAACCTGTATATTAACCATTCCTCTATCATTCCAATAAAATTGTTTTAGAAGGCTTTCTCACACCATTGGTTGCATGTTTTATTGATAGGTTGGACTTGTCCTGTTAAGTTGAAAAGGAGTTTTCAGGTGAAAATGCTCCATCATAGAATAATTAGAATCATTTGTGCTGGGAAAGACCTCTAAGGCCATAGAATCAGAATCAGACACGTTGGAAGAGACCCCCAAGCTCATCCAGTCCAACCCAGCCCCCAGCCCTGGCCAATCAACTAGACTGAATCCACTGCCAGGTCACCACTGTACCTCAGCACCACACTGACACGCGGCTTTGAAACCCCTCCAGGAGGAACTCCCACAGCTGCCCTGGGCAGCCTGTTTCAGGGCTTAGACACTCTTTCAGTGAAGAAAATGTTCCCAATATCCAGCCTAAAGCTCTCCTGGCACAAGTTGAGGCCGTTTTATCTCATGCTTTCATTTCCCACTAGGGAAAGGAGACCAACCCCCACCTGACTCCAGCCTCCTTTTCTCCAGGCTGAACAACCCCAGTTCCCTCAGCTGCTCCCCACAAGACCTATCTCTGGACCATTCACCAGCTTTGTTGCCCTTCTCTGAACACACTCCAGCACCTCTGTGTCCTTCCTGGAGTAAGTGCCTCAAAACTAAACACAGTGTTTGAGGTGTGTCTGTTGGGTTGGATCTCTCACCTACCCAAAAGAGGTTTTGGAGATCTGAGAGTTTAGTTTCACAACTAAACTGCTTTCCCTTCTTCCCAAGGGAGTCACAGCTCTGAAGTGGAGGGGACAGAGCAGCTTCACCCCACATCTCCAGAGCCTGCCAAAGTCTTGAGGGTTTTGTTGTACTGTGTAATTAATGAGCTTTGTGCTTCTGGCAGCAGGGGGATGATGTTATTTAATGTTTGTGTGGGCAGAGGGCAGTGCAGGATAAAGTTTTTTAACTAATACTGGTCACTTTTTCCTTCTCTATGCACCCAGCAGATCCAGCAGGCACAGCCCTTTATGCTTAACGTGCTGAAGTGTTGCACCACCTGGAAGAGCTTCTGTAGAGTTACCAGGAGCTGCATCCTCAGCCCCAGACACTGCACCAGGGTCTGCCCAAGTCCCAGACTTCAGATCCTCTGAAGGAAACCAGTAACTCAGCTCTTTAAAGAGGGGTTTGCAGTTTGTCATTTATAGGATCAGCTTTTTTCTGTCTGAACAACTAAACACAACCAAGAGCCATCAGTCACATCAAAGTCTCTTCATGGTGTTTTCTGCTTGGCTCACACTCTCCTTTCTTTAGTGTCTTAATGTAGTGCCCATAAGGTAGGGAAAAAGGCTTTTGAAACCATGTCTAAATGACAGTGAATCCTGTTTACATTTCACTTGTATAACGCAGAAAAAAATCCTTGGGTTTGCTGTTTCTAAAAAGTCCCAAACCCTTAAATTGTTCCTTACTCATGTAAACCTCAGTGCCAATAGTTCTCAAGCTGCAGGTGTGCTTTTGATGCATACTCAACCTGCTTACAATGGCGTGCACTGCAATAACAAAGCTCTTCTGTCAATTCAGGTGGGATTTGGTTCACTTCTCACTGAATATTCTTTATCTGTACATCGTTGGAGCCCAGTTGCATCACTCAGCTGACGTTGCATGCATTTCAAATAGCCACAGCTGTCTCAGGATCCCATTTTCATGTGGAGATAGGTGTCTGCTATTCCCCTACTTGAAGGGTCTTCATTCAAGGTCAATTCAAGCTGACTTCACAAAGCCCCTAAGGAGTCAACTTGAGACACAGTGGTGGTCAGAAGTTTGAGGAGCTCAGTGACTGGTAAGCAGTTTTCTCTCTATGTGTATATGTATAGTGTGTGTAAAGATCTAGGCTGTATCCTGGGTGATGTGGATTGGTTGCTTTGTAACCGGAGAAGAAGGCATTGGCTGATGCTGTGCACTCTGACCCCCAAACTCACAAACACCACAATGAGACTAACCTACAACAGTGTCATTACGGGGTTTGGGTTTTGGTTGGTTTTTTTTTTCTCCCAAAGAACTAATCCTGAACTAGGGTAGGATGTCCCTGCCCATTGCAGGGGGGTTGGAACTAGATGATCCTTGCAGTCGCTTCCCACCCTGATTCTATGATTCTAATCTAAAGCCATTAATGTGATAGATTCAGACTGAACAGTCCCTGTGTTAAGAACTTCATCAGATCTCATCTCTCCTGGGCTTTGTTCATTATGATATGAGAATTTTAATGGCCAATTTAAAAAGGAGCTAAGACAACTCATTACCTGGGAACAAGCCATTAAGCTTCCTGACTTGGTGCTTTCCTGCCTTAATGTTTTCCTCTTAGGTCAGTGATGATTTCTGAAGGTTTCTTGGGTGATGCAGACATTCTGTGATCCCCTTTCTCTACCTCAGCCCCAGCCTCAAGATTCAGATTCAAGGTGTAAAGAGGAAATGAAGACATTTATTTATTGCTCATTATTCACATAGCCCTTTCCAGATCTGAGTACTGGAGCTGCATTAGAACCATAGAATGGTTTAGGTTGGAAGGGACCCCAAAGCTCAGCCTGTTCCAACCCCCTGCCATAGGCAGGGACACCTCCCACTAGAACAGGTTGCTCAAGGCCTCAAGCTGGCCTTGAACACCTCCAGGGAGGTTGTGAAGCACAGAAGCACAGAATGCAATCAAAGGCTGAGGAGAGGCTGAGGGAGCTGGGGGTGTGCAGCCTGCAGAGGAGGAGGCTCAGGGCAGAGCTCATTGCTGGCTACAACTGCCTGAAGGGAGGCTGTAGCCAGGTGGGGTTGGTCTCTGCTGCCAGGCAAGCAGCAACAGAACAAGGGGACACAGTGTGAAGTTGTGGCAGGGGAGGTCTGGGCTGGATGTTAGGAGGAAGTTGTTGGCAGAGAGAGTGATTGGCATTGGAATGGGCTGCCCAGGGAGGTGGTGGAGTTGCTGTGGCTGGAGGTGTTGAAGCCAAGCCTGGTTGAGGCACTTAGTGCCATGGTCTGGTTGATTGGGCAGGGCTGGGTGCTAGGTTGGAGTGCATGAGCTTGGAGCTCTCTTCCAGCCTGGCTGATTCTATGATCTTTAAGAGAAAAGGGAACCAGCAACATCACTAATACGCTGTCCAGTGTGCTACAGTTCCCATTCGACTTCTGTTTCTTTCTGAGACCTTTCCCAGCACAGGACGAGTTGCTTCTTGCTTATGCCATCAGAACCTGCTCAGACACACGGCTCATGACCACGGCCATGCCACCAAAACCAAAGCGGCCACTGTGCCGCCCTGAGGCCGAGCCCGGGGGCTTTGGTAAAGCCCAGCACCACACGCACGGAAGCCCCGGGGAGGGCTTGGTCTCAGCCGAAGCCCAGTGTAAGGCCAGGGCACCGGGCTAGATGAGGCAGGACCCGCGGGCATCAAGCACGCACTCGCGACTCCGCCATACCGACCGCTACCGAGTACCGGAGCGACACCTCTGGCTCCCACCTCGTCCTGCAGGCCGTTAACGCCCGCCCCGACCCCGCCTTGTCCGCCCGGGCGCGGCCTCGCCGCTGTAACAGACCCGAGCACCTCCCACCGCCTCCACCGGCTGCCGCCTCGCAGCCTTGCTGCGGCAACCGACAGCCACTCAGCAACCGAGGCGAGCTGCTTCCCCTTCCCGATTGGTCCATTCTCTTATCAGTCATCGACGGGATCCGCCCCCTCCGCCGCCTGTTAGCCGCGGGTGGTGCCGCCGTGGCGGTGCGGGCGTTGGGGCTCGCTGGCTGCTGTGGGGCCGGTCCCTAGTCCTGCCAGCAGAGTCCATCGCAACCCGCCGTGAGCCATAGCGCTCCGCTTCCTCTCCGCAGCCTTCTCCCGGGAACCGCTGTTCCCACTCCAGCCTGCTTCTCCCCGTCCTCAGCGCTTGCGGTCCGGGCCCGGTTTCCCTAGGGTGCTGCCGTGGGCCGGGCTAGCAGCTTAGGCTCGGGGGCTGTGCTGGGCGTCCGCTCTGCGCTACAGGGCGAGCTGTGCCCTGCGCCATCTCACCGGATGCTTTTTCTCCCCCGGGGCCTCCCAACACCGCCCGTCTGCGGCTGAGCTGGGCAGCGGCTGCCTTTCCTTGCCCGTCTGCGGCTGAGCTGGGCAGCGGCTGCCTTTCCTTGCCCGTCTGCCGCTGAGCTGGGCAGCGGCTGCCTTTCCTTGCCCGTCTGCGGCTGAGCTGGGCAGCGGCTGCTGGCGCTTGGGAAGTGCTTTGGCATCGCCGATCTGCGCCCTCCAGCTGCTGCGAGGCGCACCGCGGGCTGCGCTCCTCCCCAGCCTGCTGTGGGACCGCTTCTGGGGGCGAGGAGGGGCGGGGGTGAGGCGGAGTTGATTAAATCCGTCAGGAGAGGGTTCAGCGAAGTGCGGCAATGTCCCATACCGGGGGAGTCGTGGTGGAGGAAGGTGCTGGAAAGCTCAGAGAAGCCGGGGTCGTTGCAGCGGCGCGGATTGGAAGGGCGAACAAAAGCCCACACATCCAGGTGGCTCCTGAATATCTCCAGAGAGGGAGACTGCACAACCCACCCTGGGCATCCTGTTCCAGTGCTCTGTCACCCTCACAGGGAAAAAAATCCTCCTCAGGTGCACATGGAACCTCCTGTGCCTCAGCTTCCACCCAGTGCCCCTTGTCCTGTCACCAAGAAGAGACTGGCTCCATGGTGCACTGAGACATGGTTTCATGGTGGCTTGGTAGTGTTGGATTAGTGGTTGGATTTCATGATCTTAAAGGTCTTTCCCAGCCTACATGATCCTGTGACTGCCCACTGGGCTGAGCCTGGCTGTTGGTGGCAAAAGGGTAAATGCTGTAAGTAGCATTGCCTCTGGAAGGCAGGTGGGTGGCAGAACAAACTGAACTTCTCCAAGTAGAAGTCCGTGGTGGTGGAATACAGTTTCACTTCTGAACAGCCTGGTGGGGTCCAGGCACTCTGATGCCAGACTTTGCTGGTTTTAAATGGTGTCTTACAGCAGGTAGCTACAGGATCATGGATGGAACATGTCTGATGAGGAGAGGCTGAGGGACCTGGAGCTGCTTAGTCTGGAGAAGAGAAGACTGAGAGGGGATTTGGTCAATGTTTCTAAACATCTGAGGGCTGGGGGTCAGGAGGGGGGGACAGGCTCTGCTCACTGCTCCCTGGGATAGGACAAGCAGCAATGGATGGAAGCTGCAGCACAGGAGGTTCCAGCTCAACACAAGGGGGAACTTCTTGACTGAAGGGTCCCAGAGCCCTGGCACAGGCTGCCCAGAGAGGCTGTGGAGTCTCCTTCTCTGGAGCCTTTCCAGGCCTGTCTGGATGTGTTGCTGTGTGCCCTGAGCTAGATTGTGTGGTCCTGCTGTGGCAGGGGGGTTGGACTGGATGATCTCTTTGGGTCCCTTCCAACCCCTGACCACCTTTTGAACCTGTAAAAGCTAGAAATGGGAAGATTCAGACTGGATATTAGGAAGAAGTTCTTCACCATGAGGGTGGTGAGAGCCTGGCACAGGTTGCCCAGGGAGGTGATGGAAGCCTCATCTCTGGAGGTGTTTAAGGCCAGGCTGGATGAGGCTGTGGGCAGCCTGCTCTAGTGTGAGGTGTCTGCCCATGGCAGAGGGGTTGGAACTGGCTGATCCTTGTGGTCCCTTCCAATCCTGACTGATTCTGTGATTCTGCTGATGTTTGTTTATGTGCTGAAAGTGAGCAAGGAGCTGACACCCTGTGAGATCATAGAATGATCTGAGTTGGAAGAGTCCTCCAAAGCTCATCTAGTCCAACCCCCTCTGCAGTAAGCAGAGACATCCTCAACTAGAGCATGTGGTCCAGGGCCCCGTTGAGCCTCACCTCCACTCATTGGTATTACACCACAACCAGAAACATCTCAACTCATATTTTTGTCACATCCTCTTTTAGTTCTGCTGTCACTCTGTGCTCAAACCCCATGAGCTTTTTCAGTGGAGCCACTTCTGCTTTAAAAGGGGGGGAAAAAAATGGGGAACTACATCATGTGGTCTCTAGGTCTTTCCCCACCGGAGACAGCAGGGAGGAAAGAGTTTGTCAGGCTCTGTTCTCGTACAGCAGCAGCAGCAGCAGGAGGGTTCTGGGCTGTGTGATCTCTTACCTCACCAGGACTGGTAAGTTGGAGCTTTTTGTGCTTCTAATCCAGAACGCAGGCACCACTCAGTGTATTTGAAAGAAAGCTCAGGTTGAAGCTAATAGTGCTCAGTTTTAGCTCTGTGGGCATTTCAGTGCATCAGAAGTTCTGCAGTGTGAGGGTGGTGAGACTCTGGAATAGACTGCCTGGAGAGGTTATGGATACCTCCTCCCCGGGAGCGTTCAGGGCCAGGATGGATGAGACCTTGAGCAGCTGAGTCTAGTTGAGAGGTGTCCCTGCCCATGGTGGGGAGGTTGGAGTTGGCGGTCTCTGAGGTCCCTTGCAACCTGAGTTGTTCTATGAGCATCTGGGTAGCTGTATCCTGGTTTTCAGATGCTGTTGAGGCGCAGAGGATGTCCACACAATCCCAGCATGGTAGGGATTGGAAGAGACCCCTGACAGACTCTTACCAGTGGTGTCCAGTGGCAGGACAAGAGGCAATGGACACAAACTGGAATACAGGAGATTCCACTTAAACATGAGGGCAGACTTCCTTGCTGCCAGGGTGCCAAGCGCTGCCCAGAGAGGTTTTGGAGTCTCCTCTGGAGAGACTCCAAACCTGCCTGGATGTGATCTTGGTCAAGTTGCTCTGGGTAAGCCTGCTGTAGCAGGGAAGCTGGACTAGATGATCTCCAGAGTTCCCTTCCAACCCCTACAACCCCCCTGCTACATTCTGTGAGGGATTAACAGCAGCTCTTGAAGCTCTTTGGCACTTCACAGGAAGGCTCAGGCCAATTCAGAATCAACCTCTAAGGTAGGAAGTCGAGATCAAAGTCAGACTATTCTTTAGTTCTTAGTACTTGTTCTCTTTCAGTGGAAAATGTTGATTTGCAACTGATGCTGATGTTAATCATAGGATGGTTTAGGTTGGAAGGGACTTCAAAGCTCATCCAGTTCCAACCCTCATGCTATAGGCAGGGACACCTCCCACTAGAACAGGTTGCGCCTCATCCAGCCTGGCCTTGACCACCTCCAGGGAGGTTGTGGATGGCAGAATAACAGATTCTTTGATCACATTCTGTGCTTCTGTACTCCACAACTTCCCTGGGCAACCTGTGCCCACCCTCACTGCAAAGAAACCTTTCCTAACATCTAGTTTGAATCTCCCCTCTTCCAATTTAAACCCATTACTCCTTGTCCTGTCATTACAAGACCTTGTCAATAGCCCCTCCTCAGCCTTCCTGTAGGCCCCCTTCAGATACTGGAACGACACTGTAAAGTCTCCTCCAGGCTGCAGAGCCCCAGCTCTGGTAGCCTGTCCTCATAGCAGAGCTGCTTCAGCCCTCTGAGCATCTTCATGGCCCTCTATAGACAAGTAGAACCATTTTGCTTACTTTTTACAGCTCCTGAGTAGGATCTATCTCAAATAGCCACAGTGCAGGAGAGACACCTGGGAACAGGAGTGGAGTTACAGATGAGGAGCCCATTTAGTGCCCTTCAGAATGCCTTTTGTTGATGTGATAGAGATTACAGCTGTAGAAAAAGCAGGCAGGTTACCAAAAGTGACTCTTCTAGGGTAAAAGGACAGCCACAGTTTTCACCAGAAGTGTATTGTTTGCTTTTTTGTTGTCATTTCTCTTTGCCCAGATAAGCTGGAGGTTGCCTGCCTGCCTTTCATTCCCAGGTTCCCATGGAACTTTGCTGATTAGACAGTTGCTCACACCTGTCGTCATGTTAGCAGAAGGCATCTTAATCAGGCTCATCTATAAAGAAAGCTGTCAGCAAGATAAGCCTCACAAATCTCGTGCATCCAGAAAGAATCAGGAGGGATCCTGGAGGCAGAAACTTGTAGAGAGTGCAAAAATTCCATGGATTGCTGCTGGACGTGAGAAGCAGGATGAGCTCTCTGCTGGAAGCAGCAAAGGGGAGCACAGGAGCAGTCCCGAGCGAAGAGCCACGAAAGAGGTGTCTGTGAAAGAGAACCAAATGCTTGTCAAAGGAGCTGTGTCACCAGCTTTGCATATCCCCAGAAGAGCACACCCTGCTGAAGAGTTGGACTTGTATAGATCCTGGCCATGCAACAGCATTTATCAGGACTATCCTGACCTGCATATTGGGGGAGACCACGTGGGGGACCACACCTGTGATTCGGGCTGTGTTCTGGACCATGTGTGTGAACAGCCTCCCAGTGGGCCTCTTTTACTGTCCATAGATATCCCTCCAGGCCAGTCCCCTCTGTGGAAGCATCCTGAAAAGCCAAGGACAGAGTCCCTGCCTGGAGATGAAGCTGAAGAGAGGAGCATGGTGCTCTGTGAGGAGCCTCTTTCGAACTCAGTGCTCAACAAGTACATGGAAGCAAAAGTGACAGAGCTCTATAAACATTTGTTTGAGGAGAGCTTGGCCAGGTGTGGTTCTGTTACAAACCTCCTCACTTGCAGCTGGATAAAGAATAACCTGAACCAGATAAGCCTTCAGATATCACAGGAGCAGAACATAGAAGCCTCAAAAGCCAGAGAAGTCCTCTTGCACTCCTTAGCTTTGTTTAGTCTGTGCAACACCACCAACAGAAGTAGCTCTGAATTCAGCACTCCAAACCTGCAAATCTCGAAGGCAGCAGGTGTGACAAAGAGCTGCAGGATGCAGCTGATGTCCTGACTGATCTCCCTAGCCAGAGAGCTAGGGATATTTCACTCCCAGGTTGGGAAGTGAAAACACTGACACACTACAGACTTCTTCAGATGAGGATTTCAAGGCTTAAGCCATACTTTGTTAGCAGAGACAGTAAAGATTGCTCCTTGCTTTGCTCTGATACAGGATTTGAAGTGAGTTTCTCTCTAAAAATCTTGTCAGCTGTATTTTTATAACATATATGTCCACCTCCTAAGACCCTGGCAGTACCAAGAACCATACTCTTGTGCCAGCAGAATTACTGCTGCAAGAAATGCCAGCCCAGAATTGTGCTGGTAAAACTCTGCTCTGATCCTCCCCAGCCAGTGAGTTAAAAAAAGGTCAAGATCTGTTTGCTAGACTTTGGATTGAGCCATAGAGCTGAAGCTCAGATTTGGGGCCTTCAAGTCAAATTTTGAGGCAAAGCTTGATTCCAGTGGTTGGAAACTTGGCTTTAGTTGGAGAATCTTGTCAGCAGATGGAGATGTTCAAGACTCTGGGTTATTGTGTGTATATTGTCATGTAACAGCACCTGGGCAGGCTGAGAGAGCTGGGGCTGTGAGCCTGGAGAAGAGAAAGCTCCAGGGAGACCTTCTTGTGGCCCTTCAGTACTTCAAGGGGTTTATAAGAAAGATGGGGAGAATCTTTTTACCTGTTGTATGGCAGGACAAGAGCTGATCATAGAATCATAGAGGGAGGTTTAGACTAAAGAGAAGGAAGACATTTTTTATGCTGAGAGTGGTGAGACCCTGGCCCAGGTTGCCCAGAGAGGTAGGAGATGCCTCATGCCTGGAACCATTCCAGGTCAGGTTGGTTGGGGGCTCGGAGCAACCTGCTTTAGTTGCAGATGTCCATGTTCACTGCCAAGGGATTGGGTTAGATGACCTTTAGAGGTCCCTTCCAACCCATTCTGTGGTTCTGTGCTCATACCTAGGAAATAGGTTGACACGATGCTGATCTGGCTGTGTGTATCTGCTGTGTAGGTGGGGTGTGTGAGGGTGAGAATCTAGGTGAAAGAGTAGATCAGGATTGTAGAAGTGTTGATTGGCCAGGGCTGGGTGCTAGGTTGGACTGGATGAGCTTGGAGATCTTTTCTGACTTGCTTGATTCTATGATTTCCTGTGAAATGCTTTTCAATAAAGCCTTACCTCTTTGAAATGCACTCAGCTTGCTGTCACTGTGTTGTTATTTTATGTTCCTTTTGTGTTTTCAGTAAATGGATTTTGCCTTATTTCCTCGGACACGAGGCAGCAGCAACCTGAGACAAGCTAAGACAGCTGCAGCACTCCTGGAAAAGTCGTGGCAAGCTTTCTTCATCTGTGTTTGGGAATTGAAATGCAGCTTGAGAGACAGAAATGTTCTTGTTTAGCTTTCAGACCCTGTTCCTTCCTTTTCTGCTACTACTTTGCAGCATGTGCCAAGGCTGGGCCAGCCACTAGATGAGTGTCAGACCCTCTCCATAAACCCCTCTTCTTTTCCAGAGGGAAGAGAAAGGGAACAAGGGAGATTGATGGGTTGGGAAAGAAAACTAAACCAGCTGAGATGGAACTAAGGAGAAGGGTGTGGACAGGCACTGGGGACTGGACTCTGTGATAGGTGGGAACCAAACTCAGGAAGATGTGGGCTGGGATTGAAGGCAGAAGGTTGGACTCGATGATCCTAGAGGTCTTTTCCAACCTGGCTGAATCTGTGATTCAGAACAGAGTCCTCCTCAGATGCCAGCCACCGACAAGGTTAACTCTGGTGATCCTCAGCTTTATACCAAATATGAGGTACATGGGAGGGAGTCCCTTGCCGGGCACTTTAGGGTCCTCTCTGCTCCTCCTGACAGGTGCCATCTTTTACTGGTTGCACCCCAGTGTGGCACACAAGACTCGGGAGTGACCTTGGTCTGCACCCCAGTGCTCGGTACTAGCTCTAACCATCAGCAACATCGCTGCTAGAAGCAGCCACTGTCTGTGGAAACATGCCCTGAGTTCCCTGGCAGGGGCTTCTTTTGGAGGAGGAAGAGGAGGGCACAGCTGCCTCTGTGTGATGTCAGAGAGGCTGCTAAATAAAGGAGCGTATGTCATGGAAAGGGAACTGCCACACTTCCCTCTCTCCCAAGGCTGATAAGCTTTCCTGATGCAATGCCTTTTAGGATTGGTGGAACTTAACTAGCACACCCCCCACCCCCACCCTGCGCCAGGACCTGCTCTAATGTGGAACATCCGTTGAAATTTGAGAGCAAACCTCAAAGCTCCAAAGCAAACCAGAAATAGTTGGTGATGAAGCTGCGCAGCCTGCTGGGTTGTCTGGATGTGTCTGCCTGAGCACTGAGGCAGTTCAGCCTCTGAGCAGAGGGAACACTCCTGGTTCTGAGGGGCTTTCCAGCTTTTCACACACTTTGCTCTTGGAGCTCTAGCAAGGTAGAATCATAGAATAATTAAGTCTGGAAAAGACTTCTAAGAGCAAGTCTAGCAATTAACCTAATTCCACCAAGTCCCCCATGAAACCATTTCCTAAGTGCCACATCCACAGCTTTTTTGAACCCTTCCAGGGATGGTAATTTCTCCACTGCTCTGACCAGCCCGATCTAGGGCTTATCAGGGTCTTGTAATGACAAGATGAGGAGGAATGGGTTTGAACTGGCAGAGGGGAGATTGATACTGGATGTTAGGAAGAAGTTGTTTGCAGTGAGGGTGGTGAGACACTGGCACAGGTTGCCCAGGGAGGTTGTGGAGCACAGAAGCACCCAATGTGGTCACAGAGCAGCCCTCTCCAGGACTGAATCAGCTGCAGTGAAGCTACCAAGCTAATCAGTAAGGCAGCTGTGGCTAAGGTGCCAGCACTGGGGGCTGACAGCATTTCCCAGCCTTGCTCAGAGCTGCATGTCTCAGTTCAGTACAGATGGGCCACACTGAGGGAAGTTGCTCTTTCCACTCACCCTCAAGGAGAAGCAGTGGTAAGGAGACATGGAAACCCCCTGCCAGCCTCAGTGCTTCTCCTGGGCCTGGCTTTAAAGGCATCATTCTGCTGGGCTCCTGTGGACATTCACCAGGTGAAGTTTCTCAGCCCCTTGCTCACTTTCAGCACATAAACAAACATCAGCAGAGTCACAGAATCAGTCAGGGTTGGAAGGGACCACAAGGATCAGCCAGTTCCAACCCCTCTGCCATGGGCAGGGACACCTCACACTAGAGCAGGCTGCCCACAGCCTCATCCAGCCTGGCCTTAAACACCTCCAGAGATGAGGCTTCCATCACCTCCCTGGGCAACCTGTTCCAGGCTCTCACCACCCTCATGGTGAAGAACTTCTTCCTAATATCCAGTCTGAATCTTCCCATTTCTAGCTTTTACAGGCTCAAAAGGTTGTCAAGGGTAGGAAGGGACCCAAAGAGATCATCCAGTCCAACCCCCCTGCCACAGCAGGGCCACACAATCTAGCTCAGGGCACACAGCAACACATCCAGACAGGCCTGGAAAGGCTCCAGAGAAGGAGACTCCACAGCCTCTCTGGGCAGCCTGTGCCAGTGCTCTGGGACCCTTCCAGTCAAGAAGTTCCCCCGTGTTGAGCTGGAACCTCCTGTGCTGCAGCTTCCATCCATTGCTGCCTGTCCTATCCCAGGGAGCAGTGAGCAGAGCCTGTCCCCCCCTCCTGACCCCCAGCCTTCAGATGTTTAGAAACATTGACCAAATCCCCTCTCAGTCTTCTCTTCTCCAGACTAAGCAGCTCCAGGTCCCTCAGCCTCCACTCACCAGGCACTGCTCCAGTCTCCTAATTATCCTCATAGCCCTCCACTGGACCCTCTCCAGCAGATCCCTGTCCCTCTTCAACTGGGGAGCCCAAAACTGAAGGCAGTGCTCAAAATGAGGTCTCAGCAGGGCAGAGTAGGGGCAGATCTGCTGGACACATTCTTCTTAATGCACCCCAGCATCCCATTGGCCTTCTTGGCCACAAGGACAAGCTTTGTGCCATTTCCCCCCAGTCCTATCACTACCTGACATCCTAAAAAGTCCCTCCCCAGTTTTCTGGTAGCCCCCTTAAGATCCTGGAAGGCTGGGTGGGCAAAGTCCAGAGGTGATGTCTTCCCCTGGGCAGAACTGCAGAGCATCACCATCAGAGTATGCTCTGCTGCTTTACACTGACAATGTGCATTTGTCACCACCTTCCTTCACACTGCCCAAACGTGTTAGTGTGTTCAGGAGCCACATAAATCAGCTGAGCATTCGTTTGCCCTTTCCCTCCTCCAAACTGCTCATTTATTACAATGCTTTTGGTTTTCCATCAGAAAAAAAACAGACCCAAAGCTTACCCCTGACAAGGTCATGCTTTATCCTTACAGCTGCTCTATACCTGCTTCCTTCACCTGCAGCCACAGTGTGGCTGCTTTCAGCCTAGCTGCTGACAGTAATTATACAGAACCTGCTCCTTGCCTCCAGCAAGAGGGCAGTAGGTGGTGGACAAAAGGTTCACCGTGAACCAGCAGTCTGCACTCACGACCATAAAGACCAATGGTGTCCTGGGAGGCATTAAGACAAGTCTGGCCAGCAGGTCGAGGGAAGTTCTCCTCCTTTACTCTGCCCTAGAGAAGCTGCAGATGGACTCCCAGGTCCAGTTCTTGGCTCCCCAGTTCAAGAGAGACAGGGAACAGTTGCAGAGAGTCCAGGGAAGTCTTAAGTTGTGCCAGGGGAGGTCTAGGCTGGAAGTTAGGAGGAAGTTGTTGTCAGAGAGAGTGATTGGCATTGGAATGGGCTGCCCAGGGAGGTGGTGGAGTGGCTATGCCTGGAGGTGTTGAAGCCAAGCCTGGCTGGGGCACTTAGTGCCATGGTCTGGTTGATTGGCCAGGGCTGGGTGCTAGGTTGGAGTGGATGAGCTTGGAGGTCTCTTCCAACCTGGCTGATTCTATGATAAAGAGCTTTGCTCATTTCAGTGCTTGCTGTGTTAGGTTTTCCTTTCCTTCTAGCTAGAATTGTCCATGTATTTGGTAAAGCCTATTAAAAAGATGGGCTCAGAAGCAGGCCTGCAGAGCTAGGGGATGGACACAGCTTGGCAGCAACCCAGGCTCTGCCAGCCACAAAATATGAACCTCCACATACCCCTCTGCCACTCTGTTTCTTTAATGGTGATGGGAGAGGCCAGTCCCTCAGCACTGTAGCAGGTGACAACACTCAGCAGCTTCTGCCAACATCAATGCTGCAGCTGCCTTTGAAACCTGGGGCTCTGAGGTTAGCAGGAGAGAGGTTAGCTCAAGGCTGAAGAGGACAGAAAACTGACCAGAGTCTGCACCTCAGCTTTCAACTCTGACTTCTCGGTTCCTCAGGTAGGACCTTGCTCAATTAGCGTCTTTCAAGACCTCAGTTTGAACTATAAATACATCCCAGGGGGATCCAGAGGCTAAGGCAAGGCAGCACAAACACCACAGAGCTCTGTTTTTTCTCTTGCTCTGCAGCTAATTGCAAACCCTTTGGCCACTGCTGCCCTGCAGAATATTTTCCCTCTCACCCTCAGGTAACTTATTCTCTGCACTTCTGCTGGGGAGGACTTGAGAGCATTGCCTGCTTGGACTCCTCCAGAATTTAATGAAGGCTCTTGGCCTCTTCCAAAGGACTCCTGGCTTGCCTTTGAAAGACCAGAAGGGAATTAATGAGAGAGGAGTGGAATTAAGGCAGTGCCCAGTAGAAGTCATGTGTCTCCTTTCCTACCATCCTCTGGTACTCAGACTCCTTGCACCACTATGGTCAGCAGACATTGCTGGTCAGGCAAGGAATGTTCACTTAGGTCTTGGATGTGTGTGAGTCTGATTTGAATTCACTTGCTGCATAGCTGATAGGTGATGTCTTTGCCTGGTGTTTCAACCAGGAGAGAGAGGTTCTTCCTTTGCTCATCCACATCGCTTGTCTCTCAGGAGCAAATTCTTCTCAACTCTGCTGAGGGCCACAGTTTAGTGGGGGACTTGGCAGTGTTAGGTCAATGGTTGCATTCAGTGACCTTGGAAGCCTTTTCCAGCCTCAAGTGGCTCTCTGATTCTATGATATGCTTGGAGTTCCCTGCGACAGACCCCTGCAGGACGCTGCTGCTGCTGCTGTGGCAGGCAGACCCCCGCAGGACGCTGCTGCTGTGTCAGCTCTGACTTGAGGTGCTCCTCCAAAACTTTCTTGCTTTGTGCAATAATGCAATTTCTTGGTAGGCTGTGTTGCTATTTTTGGCTCTCATTCCCCACTTGTAGTAACTGCACACTTCTGCTTTCCAGGGCCAGACTGTAACACACACACACACACTGATGATTCGTTGCTTTCTCTATTGCTCAGCTGTGGAGCATGTCCAGAGAAGAGCAATGGGGCTGAGGAGAGACTCTCACAAGGAGAGACTGAGGGGGCTGGGGTTGTTTAGCCTGGAGATGAGAAGGCTGAGGGGAGAACTTGCTGCTCTACCTGAAAGGAGGTTGGCATTAGTCTCTTCTCCCAGGTAGCCAGGGATAGGTTGAGAGGAAGTGGATTTGAGTCATGCCAGGGGAGGCTTAGGTTGGACATCAGGAAAAACTTCTTTACTGAGAGATTGGTGAGGTGTTGGAACAGCCTGCCCAGGGAGGTGGTGGAGTCACCATCACTGAAGGTGTTCAAGAGACTGCAGGTATGGTGCTTCAGGAGATGGTTTAGTGCTTGTGGGAGCTGGGTTATGGTGGGACTTGGTGATCTGAGAGGTCTTTTCCAACCTTAGTGATTCTGTGATTCTATATAAAGTTGTTTCACTGATTAAGGACTGATCTGAAGTGCAACAAAAGTCAGCATGTTTTGGGTTGGGAGGGACCTTTCAAGGTCCTGCAGGCAGCAGAGACATCTCAGGTTGCTCAGAGCCCATCCAGCCTTACCTTGTTAACAAAGATGAGTGGGGAAAAGGCCAGCCTCCTGCCTAGCCCTTTCTGCACATGAATCTTGCCACTGGATGCCAACACTCTTCACAGAAGCCACTGCCTGTTGCAAGCCTAGAAGCCAAGAGGCAATACAAAGCATTATTTCAAGGTTTTATCCCAAATAAGGACTAACTCACTCAACTAAATCTTTCTTTGTAGCTTCCCCTGCACTCTTCAGTAGTTCTCTGCCTCTCTTGAACTAGAGAACCCAGAACTGAGCACAGCACTCCAGATGTGGCCTCACACAGGCAGAGTAGAAAGCAAAGAGAACCTCCCTCAGCCTGCTGGCCACACTCTTCCTAATGCTTCCTAATGCTCTGAACCATAGAATCAGCCAGGTTGGAAGAGAGCTCCAAGCTCATCCAGCCCAACCTAGCACCCAGCCCTGGCCAGTCAACCAGACCACGGCTCTAAGTGCCCCATCCAGGCTTGTCTTCAACACCTCCAGGTATGATGACTCCACCACCTCCCTGGGCAGCCCATTCCAATGCCAATCACTCTCTCTGCCAACAACTTCCTCCCAACATCCAGCCTAGACCTCCTCTGGCACAACTTCACACTGTGTCCCCTTGTTCTGTTCCTGCTTGCCTGGGATCTTGCCTCAAACTTCCAAATGAACAAATTTTGTTCATTCTTATTCCTCTTCCTTGTTGGCTGAACTAGAAAATAGAAAGAAAAAGCCTTCCCAGGCATAGAAAGCAGAAATGTGGATGCATTGTGTGCAAAACAATACCCTGGTAGTTAGCTTGTGAAGGTACATGTTTGGGTGTTTGTGCTGCTGGTGTTTGTGTGCTCAGGGAGGAAGGCAGCACATGGACGTTTCCCTTTGCTGTGTGCTGCTTGAGTGCAGCTGGTGAGCACAAAGCACAGGTCACTGGTGACAGGCAAGGCCATCCGATGGAAATGGCTTTCAGACAGAGTTATTGAGTATTTTTGTGTAACGAATGCTCCCCAGGAGGTAGGCATCTGCTTATGTTTGCTCCATGAAAGGAAATCAGTGGCTGCATGCAGCAGATAAAGCGCTTCAGAGAATGCAGACATCTCCTAAGAGCACAGCTCCAGCCTACCTTGGTGTATGGCAGTGCAGGGCACCAGTGTGAGGGCATCCAGTGACAGCAGCCTGGTGCTCAGTGAGCTAGGAGATGGGGGCTGATCTCCATGCTGAGTTGAGCCTGTGAATCAAAATGTAGCAGGAGGCAGAATCATAGAATCAGCCAAGTAGGAAGAGACCTCCAAGCTCAGCCAGTCCAACCTAGCACCCAGCCCTGGCCAATCAACCAGACCATGGCACTAAGTGCCCCAGCCAGGCTTGGCTTCAACACCTCCAAGCACAGTGACTCCACCACCTCCCTGGGCAGCCCATTCCAATGCCAATCACTCTCTCTGGGAAGAACTTCCTCCTAACATCCAGCCTAGACCTGCCCTGGCACAGCTTGAGACTGTGTCCCCTTGTTCTGTTGCTGCTTGCCTGGCAGAAGAGCCCAACCCCACCTGGCTACAGCCTCCCTTCAGGTAGCTGCAGACAGCAATGAGCTCTGCCCTGAGCCTCCTCTTCTGCAGGCTGCACACCCCCAGCTGCCTCAGCCTCTCCTCACAGGGCTGTGCTCCAGGCCCCTCCCCAGCCTTGCTGCCTTTCTCTCAACACCTTCCAGCATCTCAACATCTCTTTGAATTGAGAGGCCCAGAACTGGACACAGCACTCAAGGTGTAGCCTGAGCAGTGCTGAGCACAGGGGCAGAAGAACCTCCCTTGTCCTGCTGCCCACACTGCTCCTGAGCCAGCCCAGGATGCCACTGGAATGTGCCCACCCCTCTGCCTGAGGTGAGAACTTGCTGTGCTCGCAGACATTGGCTCTACTACAACTTCACTACAAGGCACTTGGGAAATAAGGAAGGGACTGGAGACAGCCAACATGAGTCCACTAAGGGTAAATGGTGCCTGACTTCTGGTGGCCTTTAGCAGCAGGGTCATGGCATGGGTGGATGAAGGAAGAGCCACTGGTGTTTGCCTAGATGATGTTAAAGGTCTCTCCCAACCCATTCTGTGATTCCATTCAGAGTCATCAGCTTAAAGCAGGTGGCAGTGCAGTTCTCCTGCTGTGAGTAAGGACTTTTGCTGATTCCCAGGCTTCTTTTGCTTTATTTTGGGATTAGAGAAGTGCCATGACAACAGCAATAGTCAGTGTTTGGTTTGTTCAGCCTGGTGTGTTTTCCCAGTGGGTGGTTAGCAGTTTGGTCAGGGGACAGGAAGAGTTGAGTAAACTGTCAGAAAACAGTGAATGAGAAGAATTTGTTCCATCCTGTGGAGCAGGCTGAGCCTGTGTGTGAGGGAAAGTACCAGGAGGAAGCAGCTGATATCCTCTGGCCTGCCCAGCAGCCAAACTGCAGCTGGAGAAGGCATAGAGGTACTCAAAAGCATTGGTGTGAGCCACACTTATCCTACCAGGATGTGTTCCTGCTGTTCCTCACACCAGGAAATACCTTCTGGTCTTGTTAGGTGCAGTGCTCAAGGCCAGTGCAGGAAAAGCCTTTAGCTGTATTCTTCTGAGAAGGGCTTGAAGGATCCTTCAAAGCCATGCTGGTTTGGGCTCCCCATGATTGAGAAACAACTGTTTCTGTGTTGTGGAGCACAGAAGCACCCAATGTGATCTTTGAGTGATCTGGAAGTTGCTGAGCATGAGAGTGGTGAGAGGCTGGAATGGGTTGCCCAGGGAGGTGGTTGAAGCCCCATGGCTGGAGGTGTTTAAGGCCAGGCTGGATGAGGCTGTGTGCAGCCTGCTCTAGGGTAGGGTGTCCCTGGGCATGGCAGGGGGCTTGGAACTGGCTGCTCCTTGTGGTCCCTTCCAACCCTGACTGATTCTATGATTCTACATCCAGGCAGAGTAAAAGCATCAGAGCTGAATCTGGGTTTTTCTGTGCTGTTCAGGTGGGTGGAATGTTAAGCAATGAGCCACAAAATTTACATCCAGCCCTGGGTACATCCTCTGCATGTTCCTGCTGATGAAAGAGAGGATGGCTAAAGTGAATATCTTATTATTTTGACTGTTTCTTCACTCATTTCTTATTCCTGTTGAATTTCCTGGCTGTAATGTTGTTCCAGTTAGGGTTAAAGGTGGCTTTCTGATGGCTGAATTAAATAATGCATTCCTGTCTGGGGGATGCACTTGAGTTCAGAAGCACAGCAATTCCTCCAGCTCACTGCAGCACAAAGTCAGGGTCCATATTTGTAGCCTGGGATATACTGAGAGAAACTCATGCTATAGCTTTAAATGTTAAGGGCTTTTCCATCCCTGCTGTCCAGAGTGGCTGTGAGTGTGATGCTTCCCAGAGGGTCTTAGTTCCAACTAAATCTCCTTGCTGAGCTGCCTCTCTGCTGCCTGTGCTCTCTGTGCTGGCTCACAGGCTGTGCAGGGATGGAGGCAGGGTCTCTTCCCTCAAGCACCAATATAGGCTGGGCAGTGCCTGGCTTGAGAGCAGCCCTGGGGAAAGGGACTTGAGGGTGCTGGAGAAGCTCAGTCTGAGCTGTCAGTGAGCTCTGGCAGCCCAGAGAGCAACCAGAGCCTGGGCTGCAGCAAGAGCAGTGAGGGCAGCAGGGCGAGGGAAGTGATCCTGCCCCTCTGCTCTGCACTGCTGAGACCCCACCTGGAGTGCTGCATCCAGTGCTGGAGCCCCTGGGGCAAGAGGCCTGTGGAGGTGCTGGGAGGTGTCCAGAGAAGGGCCATGAGGGTGAGCAGAGGGCTGGAGCTGCTCTGCTGTGAGGAGAGACTGAGGGAGTTGGGGTTGTGCAGGCTGGAGAGGAGAAGGCTCCCAGGTGACCTTATTGTGGCCTTCCAGTATCTGAAGGGGGCTACAAGAAAGCTGGGGAGGGACTTTTTAGGCTGTCAGGGAGTGATAGGACTGGGGGCAATGGAACAAAGCTGGAAATGGGTAGATTGAGACTGGATGTGAGGAGGAAGTTGCTCAGCATGAGAGTGGTGAGAGCTTGGAATGGGTTGCCCAGGGAGGTGGTTGAGGCCCCATGGCTGGAGGTGTTTAAGGCCAGGCTGGGTGAGGCTGTGTGCAGCCTGCTCTAGTGTGAGGTGCCCCTGGGCATGGCAGGGGGTTTGGAACTGGCTGCTCCTTGTGGTCCCTTCCAACTCTGAGTGATTCTCTGCTTCTCTTCTCTGATTCTGTCCCAGTTTCTCCAGAAGGATTTTATGCACAGTGTTCACTGTGCATATTGCATTGTACCAGAGGCTGCAGGCAGTGAGGAGGAGAAGCTGGAAAAGGAGGTGATTATAGATGAAAATATGCTTCTGAGGAGGGAAGGGGAGATGTTGCACATTCAGAAAGGAGGGCAGCTTCCTCCTGCACATCTTGCAAACCCCCATTTTCATGCCAAATGTAGGGGCCATTAACTTTCATATCTTATCTCTAGGTGAGCTGGTGGGATGGAGTGCGTGGGTGACTTCCAGGGAGCTTCTCTATTTGTGTCCTACACCTTTCTTATGGCTCAGAAGCAGCTCAGATGAGGCTGAAGATCTGAACTTTGGCTTGAAGTCAGGGGTGGAGAGGGAATTGTCACATCAACTGGGTCAGATAGGGCTGGGTGCTAGGTTGGACTGGATGAGCTTGGAGGTCTCTTCCAACCTGCTTGATTCTCTGATTCTATTCCCAGGGAGAAATGGAATGAAACTCAACAAGGGCAAGTGTGGAGTCTTGCACCTGGGAAAGAACAGCCCCACAGACCAGTACAGGCTGGGGATTGACCTGCTGGAGAGCAGAGAAGGGGAAAAGGACCTGGGGGTCCTGGTGGATGGAAGGATGCTCATGAGCCAGCATTGTGCCCTTCTGCCCAACAAGGCCAATGCCATTCTGGGGTGTATTAGAAGAGCTGTGTTCAGTAGGTCAAGAGAGGTTCTCCTTTCCCTCTATTCTGCCTCGATGAGGCTGCATCTGGAACATTGTGTCCAGTTCTGGGCCATTCAGGTCAAGAAGGACCTCGGGGAACTGCTTGAAATTGTCCAGTGCAGAGCCACAAAGATGCTGAAGGCAGTGGAAGATCTCCCTGCCAGGACAGGCCTGAGAGCCTCATGCACGTTTATAAAGATGCAAAGGGGGAGTGCCCAGAGGCTGGAGCCAGGTGCTGCTGGGTGATGCCTAGTGACAGGACAAGGGGCAGTGGTGGAAGCTCCAGGAGGAACAACATTTTCCCTGTGAGGCTGACAGAGCACTGGAGCAGGCTGCCCAGGGGAGTTGGGCAGTCTCCTTCTCTGGAGATATTCAGGGGCTGCCTGGATGCATTCTTGTGTAATCTGCTCTGGGTGATCCTACTCTGGCAGGGGGCTTGGGCTGGGTGAGCTTTTGAGATCCCTTCCAGCCCCTAATTTTCTGTGATCTCTAAGCCACAATTCTTCACCTTGAGGGTGGTGAGGCATTGCAAGAGGTTGCCCAGGTTAGATGAGAGCAAGATGAATGCACATTGATGATAAGCATATGATCAAGCAGTGCTGACAGTAAAAAATGGTTCAATACCATCAATAGCCATTCCAAGAGGAGAACACTTTCTGTCATCACACAACTATGGAAAAAACCCAAACATTTGGGCTTGCCTTTTGGTTTATTTATAACTCATATCCAATGAGCAGGGATAGATGCAAGAGTTGAGGGCAGGAGCAAATTTATTGGTACACACTTTGAGAGTAAACCCACTCAAAATGGAAAAATTCTGATCCCAAAGGCAAACATGAGTTATCACTGTAATGAAACACAACACTCCAAATATTGGCCCAGAGCCTGTTGTTATCCTTGCAGAGGTCTAGATGTGGTGAGCTGGAAAGCTCTGTGAGAAGGGAAAGGGAGCTTTTGAGGAGGTGCTCATAGGTTTGCAGGGTGGAAAGCAGTTTGCAGAGAGGCTGTACTGATCACACATGGAGTCACACAGAATGTCAGGGGCTGGGAGGGACCTCAAAAGCTCATCCAGTCCAACCCCTCTGCAAGAGCAGGATCTAGACCAGATCACACAGAACACTTCCAGGTGGGTTTTGAATATCTCCAGAGAGGGAGACTCCACAGCCCCCCTGGGCAGCCTGTGCCAGTGCTCTGTCACCCTCACAGGAAAAAAAATTCCTCCTCATGTTTAAATGAAACTTCCTCTGCCCCTGGGCTTCTCAATTCAAGAGAGATGTTGAGGTGCTGGAAGGTGTTGAGAGAAAGGCAGCAAGGCTGGGGAGGGGCCTGGAGCACAGCCCTGTGAGGAGAGGCTGAGGGAGCTGGGGGTGTGCAGCCTGCAGCAGAGGAGGCTCAGGGCAGAGCTCATTGCTGTCTGCAGCTACCTGCAGAGAGGCTGTAGCCAGGTGGGGTTGGGCTCTGCTGCCAGGCAAGCAGCAACAGAACAAGGGGACACAGTCTCAAACTGTGCCAGGGGAGGTCTAGGCTGGCTGTTAGGAGGAAGTTGTTGGCAGAGAGAGTGATTGGCATTGGAATGGGCTGCCCAGGGAGGTGGTGGAGTGGCCGTGGCTGGAGGTGTTGAAGCCAAGCCTGTCTGGGGCACTTAGTGCCATGGTCTGGTTGTCTGGCCAGGGCTGGGTGCTAGGTTGGACTGGCTGAGCTTGGAGCTCTCTTCCCACCTGGTTGATTCTGTGATTGCCCCTTCTCCTGGCATTGGGCATCACCCAGCAGAGCCTGGCTCCAGCCTCCTGGCACTCACCCTGCACATATTGATAAACATTGATGAGGTCACCTCTGAGTCTCCTTTTCTCCAAGCTAAAGAGCCCCAAGCTCCTTCAGGCTCTCCTCATGAGAGAGATGCTCCTTCATCATCTGTCTGCATGGAGCTTGTGGTGGGGCTGCAACCTCTCTCCTTCACCAAAAGGAGCAGAGAAAAAACCAAATGGAACAGGTGCATTTAGAGCTGTGCACAGGGCTCTGGCCCAGGCTCTGTCCTTGGATCTCTTAAGAGCCATGGTGTGGAGGGGTTTGATGAGCAGCTATGGTAAAGAAGAACATCTGCCTGTCTTCACCAGCTTCAGTTGCTGCTTTGTCTTTAGGGTCCTGCTTTATAAGCTACCTTCATTTGAGACATGGAGCACGCTCAGATGTTATCCTCTCTGCTGACCTTCTCAGATGCTGCCCCAGCTCTGCTGGTGGTGTCTGCTTCCATTATGAAATAGATATTGATTCCATGCACAAAACCATTTCCCAGGCAATGCTGTTGAGCTCCTGGCTGCAGCTCTCTTTCCCCTCCAAGATGTGAACATTTCAGTTTTGGCTTAAGGGAAATGTATTAGTCACTTTAGTGCCTCTCCCCCTCCCCTGAGTATAGCAGAAATCAGAGTGGGTGGCTTGGGGCAGCAGGAAATGGAAGGTTAACAAAAGTCCTTTTTCCTGACACCAAGTCTTCAAATTGCCAAATTCAGAACCAAATAGTTCAGCAGGAAGAGGGAAGATGATGGCTTGGTGGTGTCTGGAGGTATTCGAGACCCACGTGGGTGTGGTCCAGTGTGGTCTGCTATAGATGGCCCTGCTCTGGCAGGGGCATGGGACTGGATGATCTTTCTAGGTCCTTTCCAGCCCCTGACACGCTGTGACTCTGTGATGTGCAAGCCCAGGCTCAGAATTGCTCCTACTGCTCTTAGAGTCACAGAATCAGTCAGGGTTGGAAGGGACCACAAGGAGCAGCCAGCTCCAACCCCCCTGCCATGGGCAGGGACACCCTACACTAGAGCAGGCTGCACACAGCCTCAGCCAGCCTGGCCTGAAACACCTCCAGCCATGGGGCCTCAACCACCTCCCTGGGCAACCCATTCCAGCCTCTCACCACTCTCATGCTGAAGAACTTCCTCCTCACCTCCAGCCTGACTCTCCCCACCTCCAGCTTTGCTCCATTCCCCCCAGTCTTGTCACTCCCTGACAGCCTAAAAAGTCCCTCCCCAGATTTTATGTAGCCCACTTCAGATACTGGAAGGCCACAAGAAGGTCACCTGGGAGCCTCCTCTGCTCCAGCCTGCACAGCCTCAACTCTTTCAGTCTGTGCTCACAGCAGAGCTGCTGCAGCCCTCTGAGCATCCTCCTGGCCCTGCTCTGGCCACACTCCAGCATCTCCACATCCCTCTTGGAATAGAGGCTTTGAACACCTCCACAAAGGGGGCAGAGATAAGGTGGTCTGCCAGGACCAGTGGTATTGGCATGGCCAACCAACACTGCTAAGCTCACCCAACCAGCACTTCCAAGCTCACCCATCCAACAAAGAGCCACCCAGGTTGGCTGTCCCAAAGCAGTCTATGATCAACACCACCATGACTTTTCAACAGCATTAGTCAAGAAATAGTCAAAGGGGCAGTTGTGGCCTCTGTAAGGCACCAATACCACCTCTTGAGCACTACCAAAGAGTCTCTCTAGCTTCTCCACATGCCAAAAGGGCAAAAGGTGGTGGCAATAGGCAGGTGAAAGCCGTTTGTGTGCCTGCAGTAAGGACCAGTTGGGAAAGGAAGCACATTTGTGTTTGTGTTTCCTGTCTCCCAAAGCTTATCCTCCTCCTGCTTTACAAACTGGGTTGGGGACAGGGAGCTGCCATGGTTCTGAGAAACCTAGGGTCTGTCTGCACGAGGCTGGCTTCTGCTTTCCCAGCAGGAAAAGTGGGTCACCAGCCTGGTATTGGCAACTTCATTTTGGTGTCATTTAGGCAGCTGAAGAGAAACAAATAGGCCATCGATCAGCCTGGCAGCAGCCTGGGGCCTCTGGATTTTAATTACATGTGCTCTTTGGATCAAATTCATCTCTGCTGGAACTTCAGCAACTCCAACATGGAGGAATTTGCCCCAGTACAGTTCCCTCCTTCCCCCTCCTCGTTATTAATGCATCTACAGCTGTTACAAATAAGCCTTTTTTTCCCTGCCTCTCCAACTTTCCCAAGCAAAGTTCACTCAGCTTTTGATGCCATTTTCAAGCAGGGAAGAGAGGAAGAGAACTTTTTGTGTTAGCTCTTATTATAGGAAGGAGCTTTAAGCAATTGTGGGAACACCTTGTCCCACTAGGGATGAGCTGCACTCAGCACAGATGAGCTCCATGCAGCATCAAGCTGCAGCTCTGTGTTTAGCCCAAGAGAGCTGATGGCTGACCAAAGGGAATGTTGGTGTCAGGTGGTTGAGGCCCCATCCCTGGAGATGTTTAAGGCCAGGCTGGATGGGGCTGTGGCCAGCCTGATCTAGGGTAGGGTGTCCCTGCCCATGGCAGGGGGGTTGGAACTGGCTGCTCCTTGTGGTCCCTTCCAACCCTGGCTGATTCTGTGATTCTAAGTCTTCTCTCTGTGGGTGCTGGAGAAATCCAGTGAGGTCCACTGTGAGATAGGTGCATTTCTGGGTGGAGCTGTTTTATCTGGGACCTGTTCTGTCAAAGCCCAGAAGGTATTTTTTTCTTCACCTTCAAGAAGAGTTTCTGAGAGACCAGAAGCCAAATATCTGTCAGGAGTTAGGGCTACAATGCACCCTGTCCCCTTCTGAAGCATGCAGAGACGTGCAGCTGGTCTCAGGGTGCGTGAGGTGTGGTCCAAGAAGCATCTGCAGAAGAGCCTCTGCCTTTTGGGGTGCGTGGTGCCAAAGGATGCAATTCCCTCACAGGGTCTCCCAACTGGAAACTAATGGACCAGGGAGGAGAGCTGAGGGAGGGGTGGGACAGCTGCTTCTCTCTGCAGCAACCCAGACAGAGGGCGAGACAAGAGCTGCTGTCTGCAGCACCGCTCCCCGTCGCTCACCCATCACCCACCAACCGGCAGCAGCCAGAGGCCGAAGCCCTGCGGCAGGCAGCGTCCAGGATAAATGGGCAGGCAGGGGCTGGGGTGCAGAGCTGCAGCTGCTGTGCTGGCTGGGTCCTTGCTCTCCTGCATCCTCCAAGCCACCGGAGTCCACAGCGATGCCGCTGCTGGAGGATGTGATCCTGGAGAACGTCAGCTGGGCTGCCGAGGAGTCCCAGGGCAACGAATCCTCTCAGCATGCCTTCTTCTCTGTGGACTACCAGCACGTCCAGGTCCCCTTTGAAATCACACTTTGGATCATGCTTGCATCCTTGGCCAAAATAGGTAAGGCATCTTGAAAGGGTGAGGAAGGGTTTCTGTGGGGATGGTGTGGACAAGGGGACTTTTGATTCATCTCCTCCAGTCTCCAGAGTGATTTGCCATTGGAATGGGCTGCCCAGGGAGGTGGTGGAGTCACCGTCCCTGGAGGTGTTCAAGAAAAGCCTGGATGAGGCACTTAGTGCTGTGGTCTAGATAGGGCTGCGTGCTAGGTTGGGCTGGATGAGCTTGGAGGTCTCTTCCAACCTCTCTGCCAACAGCTTCTCCTAACATCCAGCCTAGACCTCCCCTGGCACAACTTCACACTGTGTCCCCTTTTTCTGTTGCTGCTTGCCTGGCAGCAGAGCCCAACCCCACCTGGCTACAGCCTCCCTTCAGGTAGTTGGAGCCAGCAATGAGCTCTGCCCTGAGCCTCCTCTGCTGCAGGCTGCACACCCCCAGCTCCCTCAGCCTCTCCTCACAGGGCTGTGCTCCAGGCCCCTCCCCAGCCTTGCTGCCCTTCTCTGGACACCTTCCAGCACCTCAACATCTCTCTTGAATTGAGGAGCCCAGAACTGGACACAGCACTCCAGGTGTGGCCTGACCAGTGCTGAGCACAGGGGCAGAATAACCTCCCTTGCCCTGCTGGCCTCTGCAGCCAGGTTTGGCCAGTAAGGTAAGATGTATATATGTGTTTTCTCCTCTCTCCACCCTCTTGCAGGCTTTCACCTCTATAACAAGCTGCCTTCTGTCGTTCCCGAAAGCTGTTTGCTGATCTTTGTGGGACTGATCATGGGGGGCATCATCTACGGCTTCAACGACAGGTCCCCGCCGGTGATGGACAGCGACATCTTTTTCCTCTACCTCCTGCCGCCCATCGTGCTCGACGCAGGCTACTTCATGCCCAGCCGCCCCTTCTTCGAGAACATGGGCACCATCCTGCTCTACGCCGTGGTGGGCACCATCTGGAACGTGTTTGGGATCGGCTTTTCCCTCTATGGCATCTGCCAGGTGAAAGCCTTCCAGCTGCAGGACGTGTCGCTGCTGCACAACCTGCTCTTCGGCAGCCTGATCGCGGCGGTGGACCCGGTGGCGGTGCTGGCGGTGTTCGAGGAGATCCACGTCAACGAGAAGCTGCACATCCTGGTCTTCGGGGAGTCGCTCCTCAACGATGCCGTCACGGTGGTAAGGGGCAGGCTCGGAGTGCTTCGTGTGCAGGGGAAGGGTGGGCAGCTGCTGAGGGGTGAGAGTGAGATCTGCAGAAGGGAATATCACAGGCAGGTCACAGGATCGCGGGAAGATGCAGGCTGGCAAAGCCCCTCAGGGTCTCACTGAGTCCAACCTAGAGCACTGCTCTGCAAGATTCACCTCAAGCCATATCCCCAGGCACCACATCCAAACCACCCTTAAACACACCCAGGGTGGGTGGCTCCACCACCTCCCTGGGCAGCTCATTCCAGGCTCTGACCACTCTCTCTGTGAAAATGATTTCCCTACTGTCCAATCTAAACCTCCCCAGCCTCAGCTGGAGGCCATTCCCCCTTGTTCTGTCTCCAGCCTCCTGCGAGTGATTTGCCATTGGAATGGGCTGCCCAGGGAGGCGGTGGAGTCACCATCCCTGGAGGTGTTCAAGGAAAGCCTGGATGAGGCATTTAGTGCTGTGGTCTAGTTGGATGGATAGGCTGTCCCTTCAGGCAGCTGTAGACAGAATGCATCAACAGCCTCTCCTAGCAGAGAAGTCCTCATCTGCTTCTCTAGTCTGAGCTACTGAGAAGCTTTCAGGTGAGCAATGGGAACCTCATTAATTTCAGCAAGTAGAGTCCTGCTCCTGGGGAGGAATATTCCCCTGCACCCATATGGGTTTGGGATTGACCTGAGGGTCTTTTTCAACCTGGATGTTTCTGTGACTCTGTGACCTGCTGGAATGCAGCTCTGCAGTGAAGGACCTGGGAGACTTGGTGAACAGCCAGCAATGTGCTCTCATGGCCATGGATGCCAATGGTCTCCTGGGGTGCACTAAGGAAAGTGTGCACAGCACATCAAGAGAGATTTCCCTCCCTCTCTACTCTGCCCTGGTGAGGCCAAATCTGGAGTACTGGATGCAGTTTTGGGCTCTCCAGTTCAAGAAACAAAGAGAATTAGTGGCAAGAGTCCAGTGGAGGCTAGGAGGATGCTGAGGGGCCTGGAGCATCTCTGTGGCAAGGGAAAGTTGAGAGCCCTGGGGCTGTTTGGCCTGGAGAAGAGCAGCCTAAGAGGGGATCTGATCAATGCTGATCAATAGCTAAAGGGCAGGGGACAAGCAGATGGGACCAGATTCTTTTCTGTGGTGCTCAGAGACTGGACAAAGGGCAACAGGCAGAAACTAGAGCAGAAGGAGGGACAAACTTGATTGCTGTGAGGGTGCCACAGCCCTGGCTGCCC
Organism: Pogoniulus pusillus; assembly: GCF_015220805.1. NCBI lineage: Eukaryota > Metazoa > Chordata > Aves > Piciformes > Lybiidae > Pogoniulus > Pogoniulus pusillus. The sequence goes on along the minus strand of NC_087282.1, from coordinate 3,529,323 downwards.
AGAGCGGTTGTGGAGTCTCCTCTGAATAGATTCTAACCCCACCTGAATGTTGCATTCCTGGGCAACCTGCTGTGGGCAACCCTGCTTTAGCAGGGGGGTTGGTCTGGATGATCCCCAGAGGTGCCTTCTAACCCCCACCTTTCTGTCATTCTGTGCCACCGTCCGCTCTATCTGGAGACAGAAATTCACTTGGGTGGCACAGTCCTCCCCCGGTAGGAGCCTGACCTCCAGAGGCAGATGCTGACTCTGCACTGGCAGGGACCTAGCGGCAGAACAACAGGGCACAGCCTCAGGCTGCATCAGGGCAGGCTTAGGCTGGATGTTAGGAAGAGATTCTTCACGGAAAGAGTGGTTGGCATTGGAATGGGCTGCCCGGGGAGGTGGTGGAGCCCCATCCCTGGAGGTGTTTAAGAGGAGGCTGGACAAGGCACTTAGTGCCGTGGGTTAGTTAATTAGAAGAGTTGGGTGATAGGTTGGACTCGATGATCTTGAAGGTGTTTTCCAACCTGTTTGATTCTGTGGTTCTGTAACGGGCTACTAAGCTCAGCCAGTCCAACCCATCCCCCGGCCCTATCCAGTCAAACAATGGCACTAAGTGCCCCAGCCAGGCTTTTCTTGAACACTTCCAGTCACAGCGACTCCACCACCTCCCTGGGCAGCCCATTCCAATGCCAATCACTCTCTCTGGGGAGAACTTCCTCCTAACATCCAGCCTGCACTTCCCCCGGCACAACTTGAGACTCTGTCCCCTTGTTCTGTTGCTGCTTGCCTGGCAGCAGAGCCCAACCCCACCTGGCTGTAGCCTCCCTTCAGGTAGTTGCAGACAGCAATGAGCTCTGCCCTGAGCCTCCTCTGCTGCAGGCTGCACACCCCCAGCTCCCTCAGCCTCTCCTCACAGGGCTGTGCTCCAGGCCCCTCCCCAGCCTTGCTGCCCTTTTCTGGACACCTTCCAGCACCTCAACATCTCTCTTGAATTGAGGGGCCCAGAACTGGGCACAGCACTCCAGGTGTGGCCAGCCTGGTGTTGCTGCCTGCTGCAGCTCCTCACCTCCTGGCCGTGCCTCTCCTCTCTCCCCACGCCAGGTTCTGTACAAGCTGTTCCGCTCCTTCTGCGAGATGCCTGCCATCCAAGGCGTGGACGTGTTTGCCGGCGTGGGGCAGTTCTTCGTGGTGGGGCTGGGAGGGGTGCTGGTGGGGCTGGCCTTCGGGCTGACGGCCGCCTTCACCACGCGCTTCACCAAGGACATCCGCGTCATCGAGCCGCTCTTCGTCTTCCTCTACAGCTACCTCTCCTACCTCACCGCCGAGATGTTCCACCTCTCGGGCATTGTGGCGTAAGTGCCGGCCAGCTTCTCGCGCCACAGCCTTGGCCTCAGTGGGGCCAGGGCTCTTCTCCAACCTGGTTAATTACAGTATCACAGTCACAGTATCCCAGTATCATCAGGGTTGGAAGAGACCTCACAGATCATCAAGTCCAACCCTTTACCACAGAGCTCAAGGCTAGACCATGGCACCAAGAGCCACGTCCAACCTTGCCTTGAAGTGCCCCAGGGACAGCGACTCCACCACCTCCCTGGGCAGCCCCTTCTGCAAACTTCTTCCTTGTGTCCAACCTAAACCTCCCCTGCTGCAGTTCCAAGCCACTGCCCCTTGTCCTACCACCGCAGGCCCTTCTAGGCAGTCCCTCCCCAGACTTCCTGTAGATCCTCTTCAGGTATTGAAATTTAGCTCTGAGGTCTCCCCAGAGCCTTCTCTTCTCCAGGCTGCACAGCCCCAGTTCTTCCAGCCTGTCTTAACAGGATAGGTGCTCCAACCCTCTGATCACCTTTGTGGCCTCCTCTGTCTCTCTTGTGTTGGCAGCCCCCAGAGCTGGGAACAATACTCCAGGTGAGGTCTATCCACAGCAGAGTAAAGTGGCAGAATCACTTCTCTTGACCTGCCTACTTTTGATTCAGCCCAGGATGCCATTGGCCTTCTTGGCCAGTAGGATGAGGGAGGTTATTCTGCCCCTGTACTCAGCACTGCTCAGGCCACACCTTGAGTGCTCTGTCCAGTTCTGGGCCCCTCAATTCAAAGAGAGATGTTGAGGTGCTGGAAGGTGTCCAGAGAAGGGCAGCAGGGCTGGGGAGGGGCCTGGAGCACAGCCCTGTGAGGAGAGGCTGAGGGAGCTGGGGGTGTGCAGCCTGCAGAAGAGGAGGCTCAGGGCAGAGCTCATTGCTGTCTGCAGCTACCTGAAGGGAGGCTGTAGCCAGGTGGGGTTGGGCTCTTCTCCCGGGCAAGCAGCAACAGAAGTAGGGGACAGAGTCTGAAACTGTGCCAGGGCAGGTCTAGGCTGGATGTTGGGAGGAAGTTGTTGTCAGAGAGAGTGATTGGCATTGGAACGGGCTGCCCAGGGAGGTGGTGGAGTCTCTGTGGCTGGAGGTGTTGAAGCCAAGCCTGGCTGGGGCACTTAGTGCCATGGTCTGGTGGCTTGGCCAGGGCTGGGTGCTAGGTTGGACTGGATGAGCTTGGAGGTCTCTTCCCACCTGCTTGATTCTATGATTCTAAGTGCGTACAGAGAGGTATCAGGTGAAGTTCCAAAGCAAGTTTGCTTAGTTGGAAATCTGTGTATGGCAGCAAAGGAGGAGGACAAAAGCCTTGTGGAGGAGCAGAGGTGTGACCCCATTTCATACCTTACACCATGACATCAGTGGTGATGGCTGCAAGTCTCAAGCAGCCCAAATGACTACTGCTGGGCAAGCTCCTCATGGCTGACTGGTTTGTGTGGGTTACTGAGGAATGTTTGTTTGAGCTCCATGGTTTCTGTTTGGAAAGCCTGGGTGTTCCAGCAGTCACATGTTTGGCAGATCTGGCAGAGCCAGAAGAGGCTTTCTTGGCATGCTCTGTTATTTTCCATGTCACTGAGTCAACCAACAGTTGAAGAGCTGCAGGGAGTGTTGGATCAACCCCTCAGAAAGGTCTGATCTCAGTTTACAGCACATTTGTTCTAGCATCATCCCTCTCATCTGCATGCCCTACCTGCCAGCCAGCTTTGGGGTGGTGGTCTCAAAGGTGTGCTGAGGCAGAGCTCATGGTGGCAGAGCAAAGAGAGTGCTGGAGTGGGAGTTGTGTTTCTGTGCAGAGCCGAAGCCTGGAAGTATTCCTGCTGATTGGAGGTGGAGTGGCCTAATGGAAACCTCTGCTCAGGAGATTCTGAGTGACTGCCAGAGGTTCAGACCCAGCTCAGGAGTTTGTCCTCCTGAGTGAGGCTCTAATCCATTATCTCCTGTAGTGCTGGGAATCTACTGCCCAACTCCAGCCAAAGTTACCAGAGATGAAGATTTTGAAGGCAGTGACACCAGAATTCTTGCAGTTGCAGTTGTAGCACTCTTCAGCCTAAAACCACTTCAGAGCACAGGCAGGTTACTTTGTGAAGCCTTCATTCAGTGAGGCTGCAGCAATAGGAGGCAGACAGGGACATGGACTGGCTGACTGCAGCAGCTGCCCCACGCTGTGGCAGGCACCAGCTCATGGATCCCCTCACCACTTTCAGGATCAGAGAAGCAGAACTATTTGGTTCTGCAAATGTGAGCTTTCACAAATCCATAGATCACAGAATGGAGAGGGTTGGAAGGGACCAGAGCAAGTTGGCTCTGGAGTGTTTGGAGTCTCTCCAGAGGAGGCTCTACAACCTCTTGGGGCAGCCTGGGCCAGGACTCTGGCACCCTCAGAGCAGACAAGTGTTTTCTGTTAGAGTGAGTGCAGAGGAGGCCACCAAGATGCTCAGAGGGCTGCAGCAGCTCTGCTACGAGGACAGGCTGAGACAGTTGGGGCTCTGAGGCCTGGAGAAAAGAAGGCTTCAAGGAGACCTTGGAGTGGCCTTCCAGTATCTGAAGGGGGCTGGGGAGGGACTATTGACAAGGTCTTGTAATGCCAGGATGAGGAGGAATGGGTTTGAACTGGCAGAGGGGAGATTGAAAGTGGCTGTTAGGAAGAAGTTGTTTGCAGTGAGGGAGGTGAGACACTGGCACAGGTTGCCCAGGGAAGCTGTGGCTGCTCTCTCTTTTGAGGTGTTCAAGGCCATGTGGGATGAGGCCTTGAGTGGCCTGTTCTAGTGGGAGGTGTCCCTGCTTGTGGTAGGGGTTTGGAACTGGATGAGGTCCCTTCCAACCTAAACCATTCTATGATTCCTTATGTCTAGATTCCTTATGTCCAGAAAAGACTGCATGAGGCACTTAGTGCCATGGTCTGGTTGACTGGACAGGGCTGGGTGCTAGGTTGGAGTGGATGAGCTTGGAGGTCTCTTCCAACCTGGTTGATTCTGTGATTCTATGATTCATTCTGCATTTTGCTTGCAGAGAATGTGCTGAAGCAAAAGTAGCTATAGTAAGGGCTATAATCCTCGTGGTCAGTGAAAGCTCACCTCAGAAAGCAGGTGAAAACCAGAGTGATTTGGTCCTCCTGCAGGCTGATACCTGTTGCATTTGGTTCTCCTACCCAAACCCAGCCAGGTGATGCTGAGGGTCACAGCCATTTAGTATTTCCCAAAGGGCTGCAAGGTGCACTTAGGCTGCTGCAGTGTAAACAACTGCAAATCTGATAATCATGAAGAGAAGAAGGAGATCAGCAAACGAAGTCAGACACCAGCCATGCACAGCAGGAGCTGGGAGACCTCTCTTAAAAGTAAGGCTGCTGCTTTGGGTACAAAACCATTCCTCTGTCATGCAGATTTTGTTTCCTCGAGTGGTTAATAGGAGCAATACTCCAGCGTTACTGAAAACAATTCCAGCTCTGGGAATAGGTAAGAGAGAGCCTATTTATAGGAGCCTAAGACAGAGCAGTGAAATAAATAAGCTGCATAATCACTGTGGAGCAGAAAACATTCAATCCTAATGGTGTCTGCTCCTATCAATCACCATCTCCTGTACCCATTATGGATCCCATTTTCTGTTCTTTTGAATAATGCATTGTTCCAAAGGCAAAACAACTGCAGAGGCAGCTGAATCCTGCACTGCTGCTCTTGGAATTGCCAGACCACAAATGCCTCCTTTATATATCTTGATTTCAAACCATTCAGGCATTGGTGAGCAGGGAATATTGCGTTAGGAGAAGCAGATCTCGGGGGGTTGTTTCTTGGAAAAAAGAATTTGATTGCCCCAAATCAATTTGTTTAAAAGGAGATAAATCTGTGAGTGAAACTCAGCCTGCTAAACAATTCTGCAAATGGGTTTGGCTTCATTTATTTATCCTTTTTTTTCCCCTTATTAATATATTTTTTCCCTCTTTTCTCTATTTTCTTAATTCTCCTTTCTCTCTTTTCCATTCTCCTTTCCTTTCTCTTTTTTTATTTCTTCTTTGCCCCTGCTCTCCCCCTTTCCCCCTTTGCCCCTGCTCTCCCCCTTTCCCCCTTTGCCCCTGCTCTCCCCCTTTCCCCCTTTGCCCCTGCTCTCCCCCTTTCCCCCTTTGCCCCTGCTCTCCCCCTTTCCCCCTTTGCCCCTGCTCTCCCCCTTTCCCCCTTTGCCCCTCCCTCTCTCCATTCTCTTCAGTCCTCTGATAAATATTTCCCCATGGCAGTGCTGCTGGTTTTCTTAGTGCTTTAAGTGAAGCAGGGATGAAGGCAGCTGTTGTCCACTTCTGTTTTGGTCCAGCCATGGATGCCAAGTGAGGATATGCTGCTGAAGCACTGATGAGCCAGAAGGAAAGAGGACTTTGCTCTGTGTTAGCAGCAGCAGTGCAGATAAGGGGCAGTGATGCACTAGCCAAGAGTGTCTTCCTGACATCAATAAGTGGCTGTAGAAAGAGTGAGCTGGGTCTGTCCTGCTCCCTGGGTCAGCAGGCACCCCTGGGCTGCTTCCATCAAAGCTCACATAACACAAAGGCAGGAGCTGGTCTCTGCTCCCAGGCACCCAGAGGACAAGAGGAGCTGTGCCAGGGCAGGTTCAGGCTGGATGTTAGGAAGAAGTTCTTCACAGAAAAAGTGATTGGCATTGGAACGGGCTGCCTGGGGAGGTGGTGGAGTCCCCATCCCTGGAGGTGTTTAGGAGGAGGCTGCATGAGGCACTTAGTGCCATGGGTTAGTTAATTAGAAGGGTTAGGTGACAGGTTGGACTTGATGATCTTGAAGGTGTTTTCCAGCCTGGTTAATGCTGTGATGATTCTGGGGTGAAATGTGAGGTGCTCACTGCAAGGCTGTGGTTGCATGACTGCTTCTTAAAGAGTCCTTAGCTGATAAGCTACATTGTGGAGGCCACTGCCTATCTTAGCACCTATTTGGATCTATATGGTAGGCAATTGAGATCAGACTCGATGTGGCTCTGGGCAGCCTGATCTAGGTGGAGGCATCCCTGCTCACTGTGGGAGGGAGGTGAGACAAAATGGCCTTTGAGGATCCCTTCCAACCTGATGCCATCTGTGAATGTGGTCACAGCTGGTGCCTAAACTGGTTCTGCCAGACCTGCACTTCTGCAAGCTGAGGATCTGCTCTGTAGGCTCATCTACATGTGATGCCACATAAAGAGATCTCAGAAGTGGAAAGCTGTTTTGCTGCAGCCAGGTGGGGTTGGGCACTTCTGCCGCGCAACCAACAACAGAACAAGGGGACACAGTCTTAAGTTATGCCAGGAAAGGTTCAGGATGGATGTTAGGGGAAAGTTGTTGGCAGAGAGAGTGATTGGCATTGGAATGGGCTGCCCAGGGAGGTGGTGGAGTCGCTGTGCTTGGAGGTGTTGGAGCAAAGCCTGGCTGGGGCACTTAGTGCCATGGTCTGGTGGATTGGATAGTTCTGGGTGCTAGGCTGGAGTGGCTGAGCTTGGAGGTCTCTTCCAACCTGCTTGATTCTATGATTCTATGGTTTTAGTGCTGGTGCAATATTTAGAACAAAATATTTCTCTCCAGGTTAGTATTTAGAGCTCTATAAAGCAGCTTTGAATCTTCGAGCACTCAATTGTCTTGACCTTCTAAGATTGCTGGCCTGCAAAAGGTATTGATTTGAAAAGCTGATGAATTAGGCTGGCTGCATGTACCCTGGAACTTGAAGAACCAATTACCCAGAGAAAAATTGCAAGGCAGAAGCTTTAATTGGTGCAGCACACTTCTGAAGTGACCTTGGGTATGCAGTAGCTGGAGGGGTCAGATGTTCCAACCATAGCAACAGCATTTCTTGGTTCACTCTGTGGCCTTGTGAGTGAGCTTGAGTGTTTTGTAGTCTCTTGGTTGCATGGAGTCAACAGCTTCCTAGCTGTGCCCAGATAATCTGTGTGCAAGGACTGTCAGGCTGCATCCAGTTCTGGAGCCCTTATTCCAAGAGGGATGTGGAGATGCTGGAGTGTGGCCAGAGCAGGGCCAGGAGGATGCTCAGAGGGCTGCAGCAGCTCTGCTGTGAGCACAGACTGAAAGAGTTGGGGCTGTGCAGGCTGGAGCAGAGGAGGCTCCCAGGTGACCTTCTTGTGGCCTTCCAGGATCTGAAGGGGAGCTACAAAAATCTGGGGAGGGACTTTTTAGGCTGTCAGGGAATGACAGGACTGGGGGGAATGGAGCAAAGCTGGAGGTGGGGAGAGTCAGGCTGGAGGTGAGGAGGAATTTGTTGCGCCTGAGAGTGGTGAGAGGCTGGAATGGGTTGCCCAGGGAGGTGGTTGAGGCCCCATGGCTGGAGGTGTTTAAGGCCAGGCTGGCTGAGGCTGTGTGCAGCCTGCTCTAGGGTAGGGTGTCCCTGGGCATGGCAGGGGGGTTGGAACTGGCTGCTCCTTGTGGTCCCTTCCAACCCTAATTGATTCTGTGACTCTATAATGTGGATTTCTGAGCCTGAGGCTCTTCAGCCTGGATGGTTAGAGTTTGGCAGAGTCAAAGAACTGAAAACTGTGTTGTGATAGGAAGTTTGGTCTAGTTAATTGTAGGTAGTGCAGTGTGTCTGTGGTAAATCACCCAGGTTGTAAGAGACCTCCAAGCTCAGCCAGTCCAACCTGGCACCCAGCCCTGGCCAAGCAACCAGACCATGGCACTAAGTGCCCCAGCCAGGCTTGGCTTCAACACCTCCAGCCATGGTGACTCCACCACCTCCCTGGGCAGCCCATTCCAATGACAATCACTCTTTCTGCCAACAACTTCCTCCTAAAGGAATAAGTAATGCATTGATAAAGCCTCCATAAATGCAGTAGATGGTGAATCATTTATCTGTTAAAAAGCAGATTCAAAGAGTCTGGTCAACCTATATAATATCTTATTGTCTTGGTGGTCCTCTTGTTCTTGCTGCAAGAAGTGAAGTGAGATGTCTGCAAACATCTGTATCTTTTTAATGACTAATGATGTATCTCTTTATGTGCTTCAGTTGCAAAACCTGTTTTGCTTCTGTCTTCTCAGCATCATTGCTTGTGCCATGGGCATGAAACGTTATGTGGAGGCCAACATCTCTCTGAAGTCTCACACCACAGTCAAATACTTCATGAAGATGTGGAGCAGTGTCAGCGACACCCTCATCTTCATCTTCCTTGGAGTTTCCACCATTGGAGAAAACCACGAGTGGAACTGGCCATACATTTGCTTCACTGTCATCTTCTGCCTCATTTGGAGAGCACTAGGTATGGGGAAATGGTGGATTTTGTGTATATGGACTGTACAGATGGGAGGGGAAATTGTGGTGCCATGGAAGGAGAGAATGCCCTCCTGCCCTCCTCCTCATCCCTTCCTGCTTGTGCTGTATTGTGTGGTGTCCCAGATGTGAATCGCAGAAGCATTCAGGCTGGCAAAGCCCCCTCAGGATCACCAAGTCCAACCTAGAACCCTGCTCTACAAGATTCACCTTATAGGCCATAGCCCTAAGCACCACATCCAAACCACCCTTACTCACATCCAGGGTGGGTGACTCCACCACCTGCCTGGGCAGCTCACTCCAGTCCCTGACCACTCTCTCTGCGAAAAACTTTCTCCTCATATCAATCACAGAATCAAGCAGGTTGGAAGAGACCTCCAAGCTCAGCCAGTCCAACCTAGCACCCAGCCCTAGACAACCCCCCAGACCACGGCACTAAGTGCCCCAGCCAGGCTTGGCTTCAACACCTCCAGGCACAGAGACTCCACCACCTCCCTGGGCAGCCCATTCCAATGCCAATCAGTCTCTCTGCCAACAACTTCCTAACAACATCCAGCCTAGACCTGCCCTGGCACAGTTTCAGACTCTGTCCCCTTGTTCTGTTGCTGCTTGCCTGGCAGAAGAGCCCAACCCCACCTGGCTACAATGTCCCTTCAGGGAGCTGCAGACAGCAATGAGGTCTGCCCTGAGCCTCCTCTTCTGCAGGCTGCACACCCCCAGCTCCCTCAGCCTCTCCTCACAGGGCTGTGCTCCAGGCCCCTCCCCAGCCTTGCTGCCCTTCTCTTAACACCTTCCAGCACCTCAACATCTCTCTTGAATTGAGGAGCTCAGAACTGGACACAGCACTCAAGGGGTGGCCTGACCAGTGCTGAGCACAGGGGCAGAATAACCTCCCCTGTCCTGCTGCCCACACTGCTCCTGAGCCAGCCCAGGATGCCATTGACTCTCCTGCCCACCTGGGCATACTGCTGGCTCTTCTTCAGCTACCATCTACCAGCACCCCCAGGTCCCTTTCTTCCTGGCTGCTCTCCAGCCACTCCTTGGAGGTGTTCAAGCCAAGCCTGGCTGGGGCACTTAATGCCATGATCTCGTTGATTGGACAGGGCTGGGTGATAGATTGGACTGGATGAGCTTGGAGATCTCTTCCAACCTGGTTGGTTCTGTTATTCCATTGCCTCTTCCAGTGTGCACTGCCACCCAAGTGGGTGCAGAGCCCCTACCTCATAGGTGGTTTTTTGTATGAACTCTGTCAGCAGCTCTGTCAGAGCACACTTCTTGTTTCGGCAAAGAACCTGGGCCTGAGATGCATTCAGCAAGATTTGTTTACAAATCACTGAGCCAAACTCCAATTTGATAGACACCTCCAGAAATTGCCTAAATAGGCTAGGCCATGATTAGCAAGAGAGCCCAGAAAGGGGGTTATTAGCTGGTAGCACATGCCAAGGTTTGTTTTAAGAGCTCCTTGCCATGAATGCCCTCAGAAACCTGCCTGCTGGTCACTCGTGGGCAAGTTCAAATGTTTCACTGGGATTGAGGGGGTTTGTCTTAAGTGCTGTGCTCAGATGAGAAGTTCTGAGTGAGTTTGACTTCTTTTTTAGCTCAAAAATGCTTCACTGGAAGACAGTAATGTTGCAGAAGCACACAGAGAATCCTCTGGCTCTCTGAACACAGCTCTTCTGCTGCAGCAAAGTGTTAGGGAAGGGCTCAGTGCTGCAGCCAGGAAAGAAACCTCCCTTTACAGCCTTGGATTAAATAGAGACACAGAAGGCAGAGCTGAAAACCATCTTGCATATCTGATCCCTTCTCTGCAGGCTGTAGGATGCAAGCTGGGCAGGGTGCTGCTCCTGGAACATTCCTGCTGTGGAGGTGGTGGTTGAGATTAGCCCCTGACCTGCTCAGACTCATCCAGCAGCTTGAGGCACTGCTCCAGAAATGGGAGGCACCCACAGAGTTTGCATGCAGGAATTGGGGACTTCAGGGCTGCCAGTGCTGGGTTAGGGTCTGAGTTGTCCTTTCCTGGACCTTTTCAGTGCTCTCAAGTGAGAAATGGTTCTGCTGAGGATTGGAATTAGTTTGATATGAGAGATAATCTAATAAGCAGGATGCATTCATTTCATGACAGCATCTCTGTTCTGCTGTTACCCAAGCACCAGAGAGGTTTTCTTCTACTCTTAAGGTTTATCTCCAGAATAAAATACATTCTGCACAGAATGATTAATGGCAGGAGCCTTCTTGGGGTAAATTGGCCATGAATTCATTTAGGGAGTGCTAATAAGAATTTATGAGGAAGGATGAAATGAAGACAAAGGCCAAGATACCAGTTCAAGAAAACTTTGTTCCTTTAAATCATCAACACTGCCTGAGCTTCATGGTAGCTGCAGCTGTGGTCTGAGATGTATTTTACTAATTGATTGATTTGTTTATACCTTGAAACCAAAGCAGTTCCCATCTGCTGGTCTGGGCACCTGCTCCACAGAGCTCTGGAGATGGGAAAGCTGTTGCAAGGATCATTTAGTTGAGTTCCCTGTTCCTGATCATCCCCAGCTTTTTGTTTCCTCCAGAGCAGTCTGATGTGAGGGAGCTGGGGGTGTGCAGCCTGCAGAAGAGGAGGCTCAGGGCAGACCTCATTGCTGGCTACAACTACCTGAAGGGAGGCTGTAGCCAGGTGGGGTTGGGCTCTTCTGCCAGGCAAGCAGCAACAGAACAAGGGGGGACAGTCTCAAGTTGTGGCAGGGGAGATCTAGGCTGGATGCTAGGAGGAAGTTGTTGGCAGAGAGAGTGATTGGCATTGGAATGGGCTGCCCAGGGAGGTGGTGGAGTTGCCATCCCCTGGAGGTGTTGAAGCCAAGCCTGGCTGGGGCACTTAGTGCCATGGTCTGGTTGACTGGCTAGGGCTGGGTGCTAGGTTGGGCTGGCTGAGCTTGGAAGTCTCTTCCAACCTGGTTGATTCTATGATTCTGTTTTCAGTTGCACCTGTCTGGGAGGGTGTTTGGTGATTTATTTTCCCAAACACCCTTCAGACAAGCAGTGGTGGTATGGCTGCAGCTAATTCTTAGCTGAAGTCAGTCCCAGTCTGTGCCATCAGCTCTCACCATTGTCATTAATCTTCAGCAAACAGCATGTTTATCTTATCTGGTGATATTAAGATCAGAGCCTGCTGATTTAAGGCCTGGCTTCTTGTACCTTTCTGCATCTGCTTATGTATTTGCAGCTAATAAATTCCTGTGAATTTGACTGTAAATGACTATAAATTACATCAATGGCTGCGTCACCTCACCTAGTCTTAAATTCATGCAGCATAAATCTTTGAGTGAGTGATTTGTGAAGAAGCACCATTAGCACAGGCAGAATGCAGCTGCTGCGTGGGGACTGTGGGAAACTGGAGGGTGGCTCATGGCTAAGTTGTTGCTGATGGTTTCCCTCAAGAGCATTTATAATCCAAGCTGCTCACTCTTTAGTTGTCACCAGTTAGAACAAAGCAATTGATATTTCAGTGCAGTTCATAGAATCATAGAATCAGGGAGGTTGGAAGAGACCTCTAAGCTCATCCAGGCCAACCTAGCACCCAGCCCTGTCCAGTCAACCAGACCATGGCACTAAGTGCCCCAGCCAGGCTTGGCTGCAACACCTCCAGGCACAGTGACTCCACCACTTCCCTGGGCAGCCCATTCCAATGCCAATCACTCTCTCTAGCAAGAACAGTTGATTGGCCAGGGCTGGTTGCTAGGTTGGACTGGATGAGCTTGGAGGTCTCTTCCAACCTGGCTGTATCTATGATAACATCCAGCCTAGACTTCCCCTGGCACAATTTGGGACTGTGTCCCCTTCTTCTGTTGCTGGGTGCCTGGCAGCAGAGCCCAACCCCACCTGGCTACAGCCTCCCTTCAGGTAGTTGTAGCCAGCAATGAGCTCTGCCCTGAGCCTCCTCTGCTGCAGGCTGCACACCCCCAGCTCCCTCAGCCTCTCCTCACAGGGCTGTGCTCCAGGCCTCTCACCAGCTTTGTTGCCCTTCTCTGGACACATCCCAGGACCTGAACATCTCTCTTGAATGGAGAGGCAGGAATTGGGCTCTGTGTCATTACAAGAGTACAATTTCATCTGGCAGGTGACCATGGAGTCCCTAGAAGCTTTAACTGCCATCAAAATAAAAGTGTTCCTGCACCCCATGTTCCAGTGCTTGTTGGTTGTCCTGCACTGAGCTGATGCTTAACACTGAGTCGTCAGGTGGAGGTTATGCTCTGAGCATCCCTGGGCAGGGGAGCAGGATGACACTAAAACTCCCCTGCAGGGTTCAGAGCCCTTCAGAAAGCCTCTCCTTTGTTTCTAAGCTGGACTGTGACAAGCACAAGGCTGAGTTAACAGAAAACAAGAGAATTTGCTACCTAAAATTTCAATCCTGCAGCCCCCTGGAGCTGTGGCCAGTTGGTGGTGTTTATAATCCCCCAAAGCTGAAACATACTGAGGCTTGGCTTTGATTTGGGCAAAACAAATGTGAAGCTGTTGGAGCAGGCTGAGAGAAAAGCCCTTCTCCAGTGGCATGTTGGGAATACAGCACCTTGGGCCCTGACCAATTCCTCATGATTGGTGTTCAGTATAACATATCAAGGTTATGAATTTTATCTAGTTGCCTTTTTCGTTGTTGTTGATGCTGTTGTTTGATGTGGTCCTATCTTCTTTTCTGCTTTCCAGGGGTCCTGGTGCTGACTTTCTTTGTGAACAGGTTTCATGTGAACACCATCACTGGCAAAGACCAATTCATTATAGCCTATGGGGGTCTCCGAGGAGCCATTTGCTTCTCTTTGGTTTTCTTGCTCCCTGACTTCCACAGGAAGAAGCTCTTCATCGCAGCAACAACTGTTGTCATCCTCTTCACTGTGTTCATACAGGTAAAAACAGTCTCAGTATCACCATATCTTTAGCAGGTGTATGGAGTGAGCATGATAATTTTTCCCTCCCTCCAAATCATAGAGTTTTTAGACTGGAAAATGATCTTTAAGATCATTGAGGCCAATCATTAACCCAACCCTACCAAGCTCACCACTAAGCAATCTCCCTAAGGAGCATGTCTAGGTCTCTTTTAAATGTCTTTAGGAATGATGGCTCCACCACTGCCCTGGGCTTGGCATTTCTTTCAGGGAAGAAGTTTTCTCTAATATTCAACCTGGTACAATTTGAGGCCATTTCCTCTCATCCTATCACTTGTTGCTTGAGAGAAGAGACCAACCTCCATTTGGCTCCAGCATCCTTTCAGGGAGATGTAGAGAGTGAGAAGGGGGACGTCTAGGCTGGATGCTAGGAGGAAGTTGTTGGCAGAGAGAGTGATTGGCATTGGAATGGGCTGCCCAGGGAGGTGGTGGAGTCACTGTGCCTCGAGGTGTTGAAGCCAAGCCTGGCTGGGGCACTTAGTGCCATGGTCTGGTTGATTGGCCAGGGCTGGGTGCTAGGTTGGACTGGATGAGCTTGGAGGTCTCTTCCCACCTGGTTAATTCTATGATTCTGTGATCCCATCCCTAGGGTGGTAAGGCATAGAAGGGTTTAATATTATTACTGCAGGAGGCAGGAGATGTGAGAATGTGTCACAGGCTCATGAGGCTGTGACTAGCAGCTGTTGACTTGCAATATGTGCTGTAGTGTTTGCCATGGTACCTTGGCCCATCTTTGATCTGATCCATCCATAACTGGGATAGCACAGGTAAAAATTGCCCAGAGTGCTACTGGCAAAGGTTTCTTCTCTGAAGCAGTGCTTTTATGTGTCCTATATGAGAGCAAAGTCTGGTATAGGTGTTCCTGCTCTGACAGGGGGGTTGGACTAGATGATCTTTCAAGGTCCCTTCCATCTCCCAACGTTCTGATTCTGTGAACAAAGCCAACACAAAGCAACTTGTGCTGTTTGAGCAGGGCAAGAACCTCTTGTAGGCCTTGTTATGAAATGAAATGCTACCTGAGACCTGCAGTAATGGAGGTCACTTTTACTGATCCCATAGTTGAGGAGATGGAAGGTACTGGAGATATCCCAAAGGCTGGGACCATAGGCAGCAAGAATTTAAAGAGTTTTGTAGTTGCTTGTCTCAGTTTTGGTAGCTCACAAGTGGGGCAATTTAAAGGGATCTAATTTAGCAGGAAATGCTTTTCACACAGTCTGAGAATGAGTTCCAGTTCAGTGGTGCACCCAGCAGCTGGAGCACCCCCAGGCATTAGCTGTCCATCAAAACACTTTGCACGGCTGCCTGAGACGTTGCCACATCCGCGCAGCAGAGCAGCTGCAGCTGCTTTGTGATGGTGCAGCAGGAAGGGCATTGCTTTGGTGCTTCCACTGGGAAAAAAAGTGGGGTGTGCTACTTGTTGTACATCAAGGAAAAGCAGTAAAAGAAGCCCTGGCACATTTGATGGACTTGCTTCTAATTTTTCTTTCATAACTGATGCCTAAGCCCTGTTGCTACCTGCTTTCTCTTTTTGCCCTAGGGATTCTGGGCTTGTTTCTAGGTGCTCTGAGATGTTTAGTTTATTGTTGAAAGCACAAATGTGCTTCTATTGTTAATAATAATGCATTACTAATAAATTATAGTTAATAAATTATTATAATTATTATTACTATTATTATTATTATTCACCATGAAGGTGGTAAGACCCTGGAATGGGTTGCCCAGGGAGGTGGTGCTTCCAGATGTTTAAATCCAGGCTGGATGAGTCTCTGGCCAGCCTGATCCAGTGTGAGGTGTCCCTGCCCAGGGCAGTAAAAAAGTCCTGGCATATTTGATTGGTTTGCTTCTCATTTGTCTTTTATAGCTGTTCCCTAAGCCCTTTTGCTGCCTGCTTTCTCTTTCTGCCCTATGGTTCTTTCTAACTGAGATATTTAGTTTATTGTTGAAAGCACAAATGTGGTGTTGTTGTTATTATTATTTATTATTATCATAAAATCAAGCAGATTGGAAGAGAGCTCCAAGCTCATACAGCCCAACCTAGCACCCAGCCCTGTCCAATCAACCAGACCATGGCACTAAGTGCCCCAGCCAGGCTTTGCTTGAACACCTCCAGGGATGATGACTCCACCACCTCCATGAGCAGCCCATTCCAATTATTACTGTTATTCCTATTATTATTATCATTATTATTATTATTAGTAGTATTCCCCATGAGGGTGGTGTGACCTTGGAAGGGGTTGCCCAGGGAGGTGGTGGAAGTCCCATCCCTGGAGGCATTTAAAGCCAGGCTGGATGAAGCTCTAGGCAGCCTGATCTAGTGTGAGGTGTCCCTGCCCATGGCAGGGAGGTTGGAACTAGCTGATCCTTGAGGTCCCTTCCAACCTTGACTGCTTCTATTGGTATGATTATGATTGCTGTTGTTGTTATCATCATTATTATTATAGTTATTACTGTTATCATTACTACTACTATTATTATTATTATTTGTTTGTTTGTGGTTTTTTGCTTATTTATTTTAGGAGGCTGATTTCCACTGTCAGTCTTTTTTTTTGGGCTTTTTCCACTGTGAGTCCCTTTTGTTTTTAGGCCCCATCCTGTAGAAGAAGGGCTGCAGGCTGTGTCTGAGAAGCAATGAGAAGGGTAGGGCTTGCAGGGGAGATCTTACTGTGACATTTCTGTATTTCAAGGGCTCTGTAAGAAAGATGTGGAGAATCTCTTCAGCAGCATCTACTACAACAGGACAAGAGTGATGGCTCTGAGCTACACAGGGGGAGATTTAGATTAGATCTAAAGAAAATTTTCACACTGAGGATGGTGACAGTGACCAAGATTGACCAGAGAGGTGGTAGAAACCCCATCTCTGCAACCATTCTGGGTCAGGCTGTTGGGAGTACCTGAAGGGAGAAGAGGAGGCTCATTGCTGGCTACAACTACCTGAAGGGAGGCTGTAGCCAGGTGGGGTTGGTCTCTTCTGCCAGGCAACCAGCAACAGAAGAAGGGGACACAGTCTGAAGCTGTGCCAGGGGAGGTCTAGGCTGGATGTTAGGAGGAAGTTGTTGTCAGAGAGAGTGATTGGCATTGGAATGGGCTGCCCAGGGAGGTGGTGGAGTTGTTGTGCCTGGAGGTGTTGAAGGCAAGCCTGGCTGGGGCACTTAGTGCCATGGTCTGGTTGCTTGGCCAGGGCTGGGTGCTAGGTTGGGCTGGCTGAGCTTGGAGCTGCCTTCCAGCCTGGTTGATTCTGTGACTTCCAGCAACCTGATCTATTTAAAGATGTCCCTGCTGATTGCAGGAGGTTTGCACTGGATGACCTTGAAAGGTCCCTTCCAACCCAACCGATTCCTCCTCTGTAGTTTGGGCTGCTCCTGGAGGTGCCACATCTGCCTCCTGCCCACGGCTGCGCAGCTAGCAAGGAGCCAGGCAGCTCAGCCTGCCGCTGGGGCCGCGGCAGAACCTGGCGCATCTGTTGCTGTCCCCTGCCGGCGTGTGCCGGAGAGAGGTCTCTGCCGTGCGGCACAGGGAGGGCTGTGAGCAGCGCAGCTCGGGAGGCGCAGGCAGCTCTCGGCATGGCTCTGACATCTAGCGGCAAAACCACTGCCGCAGCCTGCCCTGCCGCAGAGCTTGGGCCTGCCTCTCCCTGCGCTCCTCGGGCCGGCGGCAGGCTGCTGCTGGGGGCTCTCTGAGGGACCCTTTGCTTTCGGCTGCGAGCGGTGTCACGCCCGCAGGGGCATGTGGAGGGCAAACAGGGGTTGCAGGGCGGGCCAGGCTGCCTGCTGCGGTGCTCTCACAAAGGGCTGAGTGCATCTCCACAGGACTGGAGCAAGTGGGAGAGGAGCCTGGGTGTGATGCTGTGGGGAAAAGAATCACAGCAGCCTAGAACCAGCCAGGTTGGAGGAGACCTCCAAGCTCAGCCAGCCCAACCTAGCACCCAGCCCTGGCCAAGCAACCAGACCATGGCACTAAGTGCCCCAGCCAGGCTTGGCTTCAACACCTCCAGGCACGGCCACTCCACCACCTCCCTGGGCAGCCCATTCCAATGCCAATCACTCTCTCTGACAACAACTTCCTCCTCACATCCAGCCTAGACCTGCCCTGGCACAACTTCAGACTCTGTCCCCTTGTTCTGTTGCTGCTTGCCTGGCAGCAGAGCCCAACCCCACCTGGCTACAGCCTCCCTTCAGGTAGTTGTAGGCAGCAATGAGCTCTGCCCTGAGCCTCCTCTGCTGCAGGCTGCACACCCCCAGCTCCCTCAGCCTCTCCTCACAGGGCTCTGCTCCAGGCCTCTCCCCAGCTTTGCTGCCCTTCTCTGGACATGTTCCAGTATCTCAACATCTCTCTTGAATTGAGTGGCCCAGAAATGGATCCCTGAGAGCTCCTGCTGAAGGGTTTGAGTTCCACGTGGAGCTGCTGACCTGGTGCTGTCCTCGTGCTGCCCTCAGATGGAGGGAGCAGAGCAGCTGCTGGGGCTCTGGGAGATGGTGAGCCATGGTGACAGCTACTGAGTG
Source organism: Pogoniulus pusillus (assembly GCF_015220805.1). Classification (NCBI taxonomy): domain Eukaryota; kingdom Metazoa; phylum Chordata; class Aves; order Piciformes; family Lybiidae; genus Pogoniulus; species Pogoniulus pusillus. The sequence goes on along the minus strand of NC_087282.1, from coordinate 3,511,336 downwards.
GCCTCACAACTGAGCATCACCCCTCAAGATCATATTCCTTTCACTTGGCCTCCCTGAACCTCTTAGGGCAATGTGAAGCATTGGAGTTGACTCTCTGCTTCCTTATGTCCACCTAATCCACATCAGAAGGTGCAGAAGTGGTCAACAAGTGAGACATGCTGATGGTCTGGGAGCTGAGACCCCTGGACAGCTGGACTGCAGGTGTGTTGGAGACTGAAAGGAGGGAGCAGGGGCCGGGGTAGGGAGCTCATGCTTAGGTGGAGCCTGCCGAGTTTTAAGATGCAAATGTGGGTCAGAAACTGAAAAGCTCCGGTCACTGGGCACGTCTGCTCACGCAGAGATGCCCCTGAGGCTCAGACAAAGGTTGCTCTAAGGCATCAGCTCCATTCTCTGAGGCTTCGGGAAATCCTGCCCGGGAGTGGGAAAAGGGCTTTTGTGGCAGCTCAAAGCTCAACTGGTGATGTCAGCCCCGTGCAAAAGGCTGGGAGTGAAACAGGGTCCCCGCTGGGTAGGTGTCGGCAGGGCGACCCCTTGAGCTTCAGCTGCTTAGATGGAGCACAGCATCTCTGCAGACAGACTTTGCTCGGGCTCCAGGTACCTGCAGTACTGTGGAGCTGAGGCCACTGCTGGAACAGGAGCAGAGGAAGCAGTAAACTTGCTTAAAAAGCTAAACCAGAAAGGCTTTGCTGCAGCTCAGCACAGAAAACACAGATGAATACAACAGAACAGCTGCCAAGGTGAACCTTCAGAAACCTGCAGAGTCACTCAGAGGATGCTTTGGGTTGGAAGATGCCTTTAAGGACTTTAGGTGGGTGGAGGAGCATCACAGGGGCCCTTTGTGTGCATTGTGCAGTGACAGGTGGCCTAAAGTCACAGAATGGCTCAGGTTGGAAGGGGTAGGGGGCTTGGAACTAGGTGACCCTTGTGGTCCCTTCCAACCAGGGCTGATGCTGTGATTCTATGATCATCTACTCCAATCTCCCCCTGCCATGGACAGGGACACATCTCAACCTGGCTTTGAATGTCCCTGGGGAAGAGGCATCCACAACATCTCTGGGCAACCTGCTCCAGAGTCTTACCAGCCTCATACTGACAAACTTAAGCTCCAGTCTAACCCTGCTCTCCTTCAGCTTCAAACCATTTCCTCTTGTCCTGTCTCCAGACACCCTTATGAAAAGTCCCTCTGCAGCCTTCCTGTAGGATCCCTGCTGGTACTGGAAGGCAGCTCCAAGGTGCCTCCAGGGTCTTCTCTTCTCCAGGCTGAACACCCCCAGCTCCCTCAGCCTATCCTCATAGCAGAGGTGTTCCAGCCCGTAGATCACGTTTGTGGCTCTCCTTTGGACCCACTTCAGCATCTCTGTGTCCTCCTTATGCAGGGGACACCAGACCTGGATGCAGTATTGGAGGTGAGGTCTCAGCAGAGCAGAGTCAAGGGGCACAATCCCTTCTCTTTCCCTGCTGGCCACACTCCTCTGAATGCAGCCTGGGATACAATTTGCCTTCTGGGCTGCGTGAGTGCACTGCTGCCTCATGACACACAGGATTCCCAAGGCCAGGAAGGGCTGGAGTAACTCAGACATTTCTGCTCTCAGAACTCCAGAATTCCACTTTAAAATGAAAACAAATGCAGCTGCTCAGCCAGTGGAGGCAAGGGCCCAAGCTGCTTCATTTCTGTGGTCCCTGTGATTTCTGAATCTGTGAGTGTTCTGTTAGCTGCTCCGAGCAGTGGTGCAGGTTTTTATTGCTATTAGCTATTAATGTGACACATTAATTGTTTCTGCAATTAAAAATGTGTCCAGCTTCCCTCCTTGCCAGTGTTTCTGACATTCAGAAGTCATAAACATCAACCACTCCAGCATCTTTGCTGTAAACATGCCCTAGGAAAGTCGTTTCATACAGAAGCCAAGCTCAGAAATGCACCGCAGCAGCACTTTAGAAGTTGTCTTGTGAGGCTTAGAGGACATGAAAATCCTTCCCTTGCCCCTTCCCACCAGGTGGGTACTCTGATTTGTGATCTTAGCCATCTACTGGCCAGCAAAGATTGCTGGAGTCATGATCTGTGGCACAGAAACCTCGAGAAGTTAGCAGCAAGGGTTGTGCTGGGGAGTCTCAAGGACTGTCACCATTTCAGGCATTTGAACTTTGAAAGTTTCAAGCCCTTTTGCATCTGATAAGAGACAAGCAAGAGTAAGCCACAGGCTTGACCTTGCAGTTACTGGTTGACTCTTTGTGATCTTTGAGATAGCAGATGAGGAGAGTGCTGGGCCTGATCCTGTTCAGTATTTTTATTGGTGGTCTGGACCAGGGGATTGAGTCCAGCATCAGTAAGTTTGCAGATGACACCAAGCTAGGAGCAGCTGTGAAGCTGTTGGAGGGTAGGAGAGTCCTGCAGAGTGACCTGGATGGGTGGGCAGAGGTCAATGGGATGAGACTGAACAAAGCCAAGTGCAGGGTTCTACACTTTGGGCACAACAACCCCAAACAGTGCAACAGGGTGGACACAGAGTGGCTGGAGAGCAGCCAGGCAGAGAGGGACCTGGGGGTGCTGGGAGAGAGTAGCTGAAGATGAGGCAGCAGAGCCAATGGCATCCTGGGCTGGCTCAGGAGCAGTGTGGCCAGCAGGACAAGGGAGGTTCTTCTGCCCCTGTGCTCAGCACTCACCTTGAGTGCTGTGTCCAGTTCAGGGCTCCTCAAGTCAAGAGAGATGCTGAGGTGCTGGAAGGTGTTTGGAGAAGGGCAGCAAAGCTGGGGAGGGTCCTGGAGCACAGCCCTGTGAGGAGAGGCTGAGGGAGCTGGGGGTGTGCAGCCTGCAGCAGAGGAGGCTCAGGGCAGAGCTCATTGCTGGCTACAACTACCTGAAGGGAGGCTGTAGCCAGGTGGGGTTGGGCTCTGCTGCCAGGCAAGCAGCAACAGAAGAAGGGGACACAGTGCGAAGTTGTGGCAGGAGAGGTCTAGGCTGGATGTTAGGAGGCAGTTCCTGGCAGAGAGAGTGATTGGCATTGGAATGGGCTGCCCAGGGAGGTGGTGGAGTCGTCGTGCTTGGAGGTGTTGAAGCCAAGCCTGGCTGGGGCACTTAGTGCCATGGTCTGGTTGCGTGGCCAGGGCTGGGTGCTAGGTTGGACTGGATGAGCTTGGAGGTCTCTTCCAACCTGCTTGATTCTGTGATTTTGGTGGCTCTGCACTGGATTCTCTCAAGCAGCTCCCTGTCCTTCTTGAGCTGGGGGGCCCAGAGCTGGGCCAGAACTTCACTGGGTGTGAAGAAAGGCTGAGTTTTGTCTCTGTGCTTGTGCTGCAGGGCATGACCATCCGTCCTCTCGTTGACCTGTTGGCTGTCAAGAGGAAAAGAGAGAGTGCTCCAACAGTGGGAGAGCAGATCCACATCCGGGTAAGTGGTGCCTCAGTCAGCATACACAGCCAGGGCAGTCCAGTAAGCTCCAGTGTGGAGCTGTGGCTTCCCATCTTTTGTGTTTGCATCCACTATGGAGCTGTGGCTTCCCATCTTTTGTGTCTGCATCCAGTGTGGAGCTGTGGCTTCCCATCTTTTGTGTCTGCATCCAGTGTGGAGCTGTGGCTTCCCATCTTTGGTGTCTGCATCCAGTGTGGAGCTGTGGCTTCCCATCTTTGGTGTCTGCATCCAGTGTGGAGCTGTGGCTTCCCATCTTTGGTGTCTGCATCCAGTGTGGAGCTGTGGCTTCCCATCTTTTGTGTTTGCATCCAGTGTGGAGCTGTGGCTTCCCATCTTTTGTGTTTGCATCCAGTGTGGAGCTGTGGCTTCCCATCTTTTGTGTCTGCATCCAGTGTGGAGCTGTGGCTTCCCATCTTTGGTGTCTGCATCCAGTGTGGAGCTGTGGCTTCCCATCTTTTGTGTTTGCATCCAGTGTGGAGCTGTGGCTTCCCATCTTTTGTGTTTGCATCCAGTATGGAGCTGTGGCTTCCCATCTTTTGTGTCTGCATCCAGTGTGGAGCTGTGGCTTCCCATCTTTTGTGTCTGCATCCAGTGTGGAGCTGTGGCTTCCCATCTTTGGTGTCTGCATCCAGTGTGGAGCTGTGGCTTCCCATCTTTGGTGTCTGCATCCAGTGTGGAGCTGTGGCTTCCCATCTTTGGTGTCTGCATCCAGTGTGGAGCTGTGGCTTCCCATCTTTGGTGTCTGCATCCAGTGTGGAGCTGTGGCTTCCCATCTTTTGTGTCTGCATCCAGTGTGGAGCTGTGGCTTCCCATCTTTTGTGTCTGCATCCAGTGTGGAGCTGTGGCTTCCCATCTGACTGTTTATGCCCAGTCACATTTCTGTGGGTATGGCTCCTTCAGGAATAATTTTGTCATCATTTTTGGGTAGCTGGAAATGAAGACATTAGGTCTGAGGACATTTATAGAAGCTGTTTGGCATCCTCACAATTAGGTTGTATTACAGGGCTTTGTCTGAGGTTAACGGAGGGGTTCAATAGGCTGAAGAGGCTTTTCCTGTCGTGAACAGAGGAGACTTTCTTCTTTTGTTAGGTTGTGAATAGTAAATCATCTCTGGAAACGTGTTTATTAGGAGATGTGAGCTGAAAATGGCCGTGTACCAATTAAGTTAAGTAGAGAAGGTAACAATGCAGATGGTTGGAAATCAGGGAGGCAGAAGCCAGAAGCAGCTTTCTTCCTGAAATTAATTTCTCCATTCAGGTAGTCAGGATGCTCTTGCTCACAAGAGTGATGGGCAGTGGTAGGAGTGGGGCTCATTTGCTGGTCCTCGGACCATACAGCTGCTAGCAGCAATGTGGGGACTCTAAACCTGTACCAGGCTGAACCACTCTGACATTTTTCTGTCTTTGACCTCACACAAATTAATTATTATGAGAATCAGAGCTGGAGGAGGCTCTGGGGACATTGGTAGCTAAGCCTGGAGGGGGCAGTGACCCAGAGCAGAGCTTTCTCCCAGTTAGAGATGTCAGGAGGAGGAAAAACAAATGGGAAAATTGGGGTTTTAACTTCTAGGTGGGAAAAAAAAGCAACATGCCTGGCACTTTGAACGTGGTGTTAACCAGTAGGAGTGTTTTGGCATGAGGCATAATATGGCCAATGATTTAATTCAGTGGGAAGTGTCTGGGGGAAGGCAGCATTCATTATTCAAGTCAAAACATGATTTATGTGTTATCTGCATCTCTGTCCTGAAGATACTGATCTCCTGGGACAAGTTGTCCTACTTATCAAGGCCCAATATGCAGGACATGAGCCCTGCTGTACCTATCCTAAAGAGCGGATTTGCCTCCCTCGGTGCTTATCCTTTGCTTGTGCAGACCTGAAAGCAAACAGCCAAACTAGTTATTATGCTCCAGAACCAAGGGATACACGTGGGTGCCTGGATGGGGAATTGGCCTGACATCCCCTTCCCTTGTTTTCTGGAGCTCTGTGGTGAGCTGAAAGCCTCTCCAGTTTCCTCAGCTGCCTTTTGATGTTTGTTGCCTGAGTTCATCCCACATGCAACACGTGCAACCGGTGTATAGCAAAATCCTCTCTTCTGTTTAGTTCTTGGATCATTTGCTGGCTGGCATTGAAGATATATCTGGACACTGGGGACAGTATTACTGGAAAGACAAGTAAGGATTTGCCAAAGCACACCTGTGTACATGTGTAGAAAAAGAATGAGGCTGGTTTATGTTCCCTGAGCTTCCAGCGTGGGCAGCTGAGCCCTGTCCATCCTTGTGGCACAAGGCGGGTGACAGAGGGGCAGCTTTTCCTGTCCAAGGTGAGGCCAAGTTCTTGGGGCACTTCCCTGCTGCAGGTCCCATGTTGTACTTCACCCTGAAAGGACTCCTTTCTTCTCTCCTTCTTGTCCAAAGAAATCTGCTGGAAGTGCAAGGTGCATGACAGCACAACACAGCTGCTGTGGCTTCAGCCTGTCCCTAGCTGGCCAGCTGGGAGCTGAGGACCCCAACTCAGGGTGGGCACAAGTAGCAGGACAATATGAGCTTACAGCACTCAGATGGGCAGCCACTTGTAGACTGAAATATTATAGAGGATTTAGCTTGGAGAGGAGGAGACTAAGGAGTGACCTCAGCTGTGTTTAGAAATATGGGCAGGGTGAGTGGCAGGAGGCTGGAGCCAGCCTCTTCTTGGTGATGCCCAGTGACAGGACAAGGGGCAATGGGTGGAAGCTGAGACATAGGAAGTTCCATGTGGACCTGAGGAAGAATTTTTTCCCTGTGAGGGTGACAGAGCCCTGGCACAGGCTGCCATGGGGAGTTGTGGAGTCTCCCTCTCTGGAGATATTCAACAATCATCTGAGTGCATTCCAGTGTGATCTGCTTTGGGTGATCCTGCTCTGGCAGGGGGGCTGGACCAGATGATCTTTCAAGGTCCCTTCCAGCCCCTGACATTCTGTGATTCTGATTTCTGCAGGTTTCTGTAGCAAAGTGCTCAGTTCTCATGAAGCTCAGGTGGATTGTACACGTAAGGGAGTGTTTGAAGCACGAGTAACATCAAATACACAAGTAGCTCTCTACCAGGGTTAATCCCTTGGCTGTGCAGGCACAGATGCAGCTAGCTTCCTGGTAAAGACTCTGGTTCATACAGCTGGCAGGGACTTTCTTAGGAATTCCAGTGCTTGAAAGTGCCACTAGAGGGTATGGGAATCACTGCTTTTAAGGGTTGTCCTGGTTCCTTGTGAGGAGGCTTGTGAATGGCCACCAGCAGCCGAACTTGAGTGGCAGGATCTGATACCAGCTAGACCCTTTCCAAAGGTCGTGCTGCATTGGAGCAGAAAGCAAGAGGAGATGGATCAAAAGGGAGTCTGGAAATGACATCCCTTAGGGATACTGCATGTACTTTTAGCATGGTCAGTACTCACCATGATAAATTGGGCACTTTAGGGAGTTTTTATTGTATCTGGCACAGTTTTAACATCTTAGTTCATGCATTGTAATGCAGAAATCGTTGGGGACTGACCTGCAGGACCATTAGCTTCTGGAAAGAAGGTAATGGAATACAACAGGATAGAGTAAGGGGCTCTGAGCAACATGCTGTAGTTGCAGATGTCTCTGCTGACTGCAGGGGGGGTTGGGCTGTATGACCTTTAAAGGTCCCTTCCAGCCCAAACCATTCTGTGCTTCTCTGAACCTGCTGGCTTGTTCAGCAGCTCTGGTTTGGTACTGGGGAGCAGCAGGAGGAGGCTAAGCCCATCTTGTTCTCCAACAGGTTAGAATATTTCAACAGCAAGTACCTGCAGAAGATGCTGCTGCGCGAGTACGACCAGCCCAAGTCCAGCATCGTGCTGCTCTACGAGAAGCTGGAGCGGAAGCATGCCATCGAGCTGGCAGAGGCAGGGCAGCTGGGCCATGCCCCACCACACCCAGCCTTGCTGTAAGTGCCCCCCTTCCCAGCACTGCCCCCAGCCTTCCCACTGCTGAGTTGGCCTCTCTTCTAGGCCATGTGGGAGAGGGAGACACCAGGCTTACACCAACGTGATGCGTAATGGTCAATCTGTTTATTGAAGCTAAACCTGTATCCAATATATAACTCCACTTATATCATGGAGTTTGGTACAGGGGCCTGTACTTTGATAGGCTTACACAGGCAGAGTTGGGCTGTCCACCCACACAGAGGCAGACCTGACCAACTACCCCTCTTAATCCCCCTTTGCAGCAGCTTAGCCACAACATTGCTTGCTCCCAGGGCTGACCAGCCTACCCTCCACACACAGCTCAGCTACAGATAGCAGCTTCTCTGCCAGCCTCCAAGGGCCACCCCTCTGCAGCTGTGCCTCCTTATCAGAATGACCTAAGTCTGTTCAGTTACTCGGCCTACTCTCCTTATTTTCTCACACTATCCAGTTCTGCTCAATCCTGTTCAAACCCCAGCATCCCACCTGAGGGCACAGAAGCCATTTGCTGAAAGATGCTAGGAAAAAGCTTTTGCAACCCTCTCAGCCTGACGGGAAAGAGCAGCTTAGCTTGGACAATGCATGGAAAGCAGGATCAAAAGTCAGACGGTGGGCACTGAGATAGCTAGGGGGGTGAGCAATCTACTGGCATCAGCAAACAGAGCTGCTGACTCTGGGCATGGGAAGTCATCTGTGTCCACACCTCAGCTGCACGGAAATGGTGCTCTGAGAAAGAGGCTCTTGTGCTGTTTCTTGAGGGCTCTGCACCACTTCTTGATGGTTCTGCACCACTTCTTCATGGCTCTGCACTGTTTCCCCGTGGCCTTGCACCATTTTTTGATGGTCTTGCACCATTTTTTGGTGGTTCTGCATCATTTCATGGTGGATCTGCACCATCACACATACTGAAGGAATCAATAGTGAGAACAAAGTTTAGCTGAGGCTAAACGGTGTGTCAGAATGGCCATCTCATCTCATCTCATCTCTTCTCATCTCTCCTCTCACAGACTGTTCTGCTCTGCCACAGCTCCTTTAGCTACCAAGAAGCACATAGATGGCACAGCTCTGATGCAAGTACCAAATGCTCTTTCTGCACTGAGCTCCATCTGCAAGGATTAGCTGTTGGTCGTGTCCGCTGGTCTTGGCCATACCTGCTGCTGGTGGGATGTGAAAGGGCTGCTGTGAGGATGCTCTGGTTGCCCATTTTGTTGTGTTTTTTTTTTCCCTGCAGCAACAACAGGGCTGTCATAACAGACAAAAGATTGGAGGATGCTCTGAATCCGGACGTCCTGGACAACATACAGGAAATATTGGCAAGGAACCTGTACCGAACGAGGAGAACGGTATAACCCTTCCCTCAATCTCTATTTTAGATGTCCAATAACAAAATAGATCTGCCTTACCCTAACAGCCTGAGCAGATGTTATGAATATTTACAGAATTACTAATGATGTCTCTTTGTGAGCAGAGAATAGTTGGCTGTGTGAAGCCAGATCCAGTTTCCAAGTCAGTGGCACATTTCTGTTTGCAGCATGACAGCTTTTGAAAGGTTCACCCAGTCAGCCTATAATTTCATGAAGTATTTTAGGCATCAGTACCCAGAACCAGAAAGGAGAAAGGAGGAGCACATGGATCAGCAGGCAGCAGGTTTGCAGATCCAGCAGCTGCGGCAGCTCCTGGTTACCTATGGGGCAAGGCGGGAACAGACTTACCCTCATGTTGTGGATTTTTAACCCCCCACGGAAAGAGAGCTCAGGGAGTGAGAAAAAATTCATCTGCAGAGGTTTTAAAATCACTCAGCAGTTTTGCCACGAACCTGGCACCAGTGGCAAACAGCACAGAGCTCACTTGCTGTTTACAGAGTAACCTGTCTGAGGTTTTACACAGCAGCCAGGGCTCTGTGCTGTAATTGCTGCTCACGTGGTGGTACATGCAGCCTTGTCCTTAAAATCCATCTTAAGCCTTTGTTTTAGGGATTACACACGAAGTGCTGAGTCCTTGGGGATGCAGCTGGTGTGGGCAGCTTGGCATAGAGGGATCCACCACCCTCCCCTGTCCAGAAAGAAACAGCTAGATAAGCTTAGGAGGAGACCAGCAGGAATGGTGACTGGGATAAAGATGAAGGCATTCCTCCTGTTTGCACTGACTCCTGCCTAAATCCAGCCTCACTCCTTGTATCTCAACCCTGGCTGATGTCAGTGGAAGATCTGACTTTGTGGGTTGATGGCTTTTGAAGCAGGATTTATGGTTCATGGGCTCACAGGATGCCAGGGGGTGGAAGGAACACAAAGAGATCATCGAATCCAACCCCGCTGCCAGAGCAGGACCATACAATCTAGCTCAGGTCACACAGGAACACATCCAGACAGGCCTGGAAAGGCTCCAGAGAAGGTTCCTGTGATGCTGTGGTTTATGTATGGAGCTGGAGGTGTTATAGCATATTGAAGGCTGGGTAGAGGCACTGAGGCTGAGGACACCTCCAGCAGAGTAGTTGCACTAGGTGGGTGTGCCAGCTGGACTGCTAGAGATGCCCTGAGCTTGTCAGTCAGTGACTGGCTGGGCAATTTTGGGTAAGGCAGGGTTTGGAGTCTCAGCTTCCTTCTTTCATCTCCATCCCCACCTCTCGTGCGTGGCTAGATCAGTTTATCCCCACGACCAGGCAGGAAGGTTGCCGGGGGGTGAAGGACCGTGGAAGGCAGGGCGCTAGTGAGGGGATGGTGCCGTGGCAGGAGGGATGGTCCCACCTGCAGCCACGGTCTCTGGTGCCATGTGCAGGGGCCGGCGTACAACAGGCACACCCTCCCTGGAGAGACTGAGCCCGCGGAGCACGCCAAGGAGATCCTGATCCTCCGGCACAGGGGGCTGCATGTGGAGCTGAGCGGAGGGGACGTGGCCAGCTCCAGGAAGCAGGTAAGAGGGAGCCAGGAGCGCTTAGATCTGCACAGACCAAGCGTGGGCTGCTATCCCTGGGCAGGTATGACAGGCACTGTCAGAGTCACAGAACATTGGAAGGCATCTCCAGACATCATCGAGTCCAACCCCCCTGCCAAAGCAGGATCACGCAGGGTAGGCTGCACAGGAATGCATTCAGGAGGGTTTGAAGGTCTCCAGAGAAGGAAACTGCACAACCTCGCTGGGCAGCCTGCTCTAGGGATCTGTCACACACACACAGAATCACACAGAGAACCATGCAGGTTGGCAAAGTCCAACCTTGAACCCTGCTCTACAAGATTCACCTCAAACCATAGCCCCAGGCACCACATCCAAACCACCCTTACACACATCCAGCCTGGGTGACTCCACCACCTCCTTGGGCAGCTCATTCCAGTCCCTGACCACTCTCTCCAGGAAAAACTTTTTCCTAATGTGCGACCTAAACCTGCCCAGCCTCAGCTTGAGGCCATTTCTCCTTGTTCTGTCTCCAATTCCCTGTGAGCAGAGCCCAGCAGCAGCCTCTTCACAGTGTCCCCTCAGGTATCTGTAGACAGCAATGAGGTCTGCCCTCAGCCTCCTGTTTCACACTAACCATCCCCAGCTGCCTCAGTTGCTCCTCATCAGATTTACTCTCCAGACCCTTCCCCAGCTTCATTGCCCTCCTCTGGACCTGCTCCAGCACCTCCACATCTCTCTTGTGTTGATGTCACCCTCACAGTAAAGCAGTTTCTCCTCATGCTGAGTTGAAACCTTCTCTGTTCCAGTTTGTACCTGACACCCCAGCAATAGTGCTGTTTGTCACTGATGCTGCTTCCTTTCAAAGACAAATCCTGTTGCCTTAAAATGAGAAGAAAAAGTCTCTCTTTGCCCTGAATTACTTTTCCCCTGAGCAGAAAATACAGAGGTGAAAAACCCCCAAGCCACCAACAACAAACCAACAACCAGCCCATCCCAGCTCCTGCCAGCCAGCTGAGCCGCGCTGCACGCAGTGCTCTCGGGTGCTTTGTGAGCACAGGCTGCCACCCATGCTGGGACCCTTATTTGCTGAGCAAATGTTATTCATTTGGCTCCACTCTCTGGATTCAGAGGTCTGCTCTTCCCATGGTTTTGTTTCTGAGAGGTTTTGTCGAAGGCAGGGATTTGTTTCACCCACTGCCAGTGGCCCAGGGGGACTGCAAATGTTTGAAACCCTTTGGTGTTTGAGCCCAGCCCTCCCTCCTCTTTCCGAAGCACAGAAGCATGGTTGTGAGCTTCTCTCTCTATTCTGAAGGTGGTTTGCTTTGAGAAGCAGCTATGTTTCTGGGCAGACTGCTGGCAGGAAAGTCTTTCTACTCGCCTTTTGAGGAGCTTGGAAGTAGATGACCCTTAAGGCAACCAGCAACAGAACGAGGGGACACAGTCTCAAGCTGTGCCAGGGCAGGTTTAGGCTGGATGCTAGGAGGAAGCTCTTGCCAGAGAGAGTGATTGGCATTGGAATGGGCTGCCCAGGGAGGTGGTGGAGTGGCTGTGCCTGGAGGTGTTCAAGAAAAGGATGGAACATAGAATCATAGAATCAACCAGGCTGGAAGAGACCTCCAAGCTCATCCAGCCCAACCTAGCACCCAGCCCTGTCCAGTCAACTAGACCATGGCACTAAGTGTCTCATCCAGTCTTTTCTTGAACACATGATGGGGCCATGGTCTGGTTGATTGGCCAGGGCTGGGTGCTAGGTTGGACTGGATGAGCTTGGAGGTCTCTTCCAACCTGGGTGACTCTGTGATTCTTTGCAACCCAACCCATTCTGTGATTTACTGAGGAGAGTAAAATAGGTGTGTTAGCAGATTCCGAGTCCAAATTTGCTGCTAGCACAGCTCCATGTTGGTTCATCTTCTGAATTAGAGGAGTAACAAGGTAAGTGCAATGTCTGTAGCTGGAAAAGACACTTGCTGACTTTCTTGGAAATCAAATGAGAGGACCTGAGCCTACATTTCCCTGTGGAAAGACAAAAATGGTCCAGGAGTAGTGCTTAAGGAGGAGACTTGGACTTTTCAGTTCCTCCCATCCTCTGCTTCAGAGGAAAAGCAATCAAGCTCTTTAATATCTTGCCCCTAAACCTCCAGGTCATCAGCAGTCATTGCTGGGCCATCCTCAAATTTTACCCACTTATCTGAACCAAAGCATTTGATGGCTCGAGCTAAAGCACCATCCAAGTGCAGGCTGTGGTCTCTAATCTGGGCAGCAGTGCTCCATCACTTAGGAGAACAGGATGACCTTTTAAAAAGAAATAATTTGTCTTTCTTTATTTAGACAGTAATTTTCCATGACAGCACAAGGACTCAGGACTGCCACAGGCTTCCTTCCACTCCCATTTCTCTGTTCAAATGCCAGTTGCTGAAGAGCCCATCGAGAACGGCAGTAAGGCACCAAATGCTGCTGCTTCTCAGCCCTTCATTCACAGAAAGGTGTTCCAGCTCTGGCAAACAACTTGGAAGATTTAATTTGATCATTTACATGCTGATTGGTACTTACAATTCAAAATAGATAGGCAAGAACATGGCATGTTCCTGTAGAACATTTGGTATAATTAAACTTCAAAAGAACAGCATGACGTTGCACACTTTAAGGACATTTGATTGTTAACCCTTCTGCTCCTGCTCTCCCCTTCACTCTTGCTCCTCTCTGGTGCCTTTGGGAGGCAATTTAGCACTTTTGGGAAGACCATTTCTCTTTTTCCCTTTGAGTGCTCATGGCTGGGCTTTCAGGGCACAGAATGTTGTGGGGAGGGAGTAGCAGAAGCTGAAGGATTGGCTGTGTCTCTGCATTGCCTCAGGGGTGGTGGCTAATGTCCTGTGAGCCTGGGCAGTGCTCCTGTGGATGATGCAAAGTGCCAGTCTGATCATAGGATGTTAGGGGTTGGAAGGGACCCAAAGAGATCATTGAGTCCAACCTTCTGACAGAGCAGGACAATACTATCTAACACAGAGCAACACATCCAGAGAGGCCTGGAAAGGCTCCAGAGGAGGAGACTTCATGACCTCCCTGGGCAGCCTGTGCCAGTGCTCTGGGACCCTTCCAGTAAAGAAGTTCCCCCTTGTGTTGAGGCAGAACCTCTTTTGCTGCAACTTACACCCACTGCTCCTTGTTCTGTCACAGGGAGCAAGTGAAAGAAGCCTGTCCCCACCCTCCTGGCCAACCTTCAGGATATGCTGAACACTCAGAGGCTCATTTATTTGGCTAATCACACCTCTCACAACAGCTACCCTTGCCTTCTGCTGGGCTGAGTGGAGCAGATGTCAGCACTGGGAGCTGATTCCACTGATAACTGTAAGGGTGACTCTAAGCCCCAGCAGCATCCCTCTGTGCCCTAAAGGAAAAGTCAGGTGTGGGCTGTGTGACCAGCAGCTCATTTGCTAATGTTTTAGACAGCTGCCTCATTATGAGGAAAGGCTGAGAGACTTGGGGCTGTTAAACCTGAGGAGGAGCACACTGAGAGGAGATCTTCTCAGTGCTCACCAGTAGCTAAAGGGCAAGAGGATGGGGCCAGATTCATTTCAGTGGTGCCCCAGCAACAGCACAAGGGACAATAGGTACAAACTAAGCCACAGAAAGTTCCATCTAAATATGAGGAAAAACTTTGATGTAAGAGTTTCAGCACCCTGGCCCAGGCTGCACAGGGAAGTTGTGGACTCTCCTTCTCTGCAGATTCCAAACCTGCCTGGACATTGTGGTCCTGGGCAACCTGCTGTGAGTGACCCTGCTTTAGCAAGGAGTTTGGACTGGATGATTTCCAGAGGTCACTTCCAAGCCCCACTGGTAATTGTTGATTGGACAGGACTGGGTGCTAGGTTGGACTGGATGAGCTTGGAGGTCTCTTCCAACCTGATTGATTCTATGATTGATTCTGGGAATTTGTTGCAAGTGGAAATAAGGCAACACCCAAAAGTAATGGGATAATACACTTTGGCCACAGCAACCCCAAGCAGCACTGCGGGCTGGGGACAGAGTTGCTGGAGAGCAGCCAGGCAGAGAGGGACCTGGGGGTGCTGGTAGAGAGGAGCTGAAGCTGAGGCAGCAGTGCCCAGGTGGGCAGCAGAGCCAATGGCATCCTGGGCTGGCTCAGGAGCAGTGTGGGCAGCAGGACAAGGGAGGTTCTTCTGCCTCTGTGCTCAGCACTGCTCAGGCCACACCTTGAGTGCTGTGTCCAGTTCTGGGCTCCTCAGTTGCAGAGAGATGTTGAGGTGCTGGAAGGTGTCCAGAGAAGGGCAGCAAGGCTGGGGAGGGGCCTGGATCAGAGCCCTGTGAGGAGAGGCTGAGGGAGCTGGGGGTGTGCAGCCTGCAGCAGAGGAGGCTCAGGGCAGAGCTCATTGCTGTCTGCAGCTCCCTGCAGGGAGGTTGTAGTCAGGTGGGGTTGGGCTCTGCTGCCAGGCAAGCAGCAACAGAACAAGGGGACACAGTGTGAAGTTGTGCCAGGGGAGGTCTAGGCTGGATGTTAGGAGGAAGTTGTTGTCAGAGAGAGTGATTGGCATTGGAATGGGCTGCCCAGGGAGGTGGTGGAGTGGCTGTGCCTGGAGGTGTTGAAGCCAAGCCTGGCTGGGGCACTTAGTGCCATGGTCTGGTTGATTGGATAGCTCTGGGTGCTAGGCTGGACTGGCTGAGCTTGGAAGTCTCTTCCAATCTGTTTGATCCTGTGATTCTATGAATATTAACACCAGGCAGGAGGGTGGGTGAGCACTGTTGCTGCCTGCTGTGGGAGGAGAGATTGCACAGTTTGTCAGCAGAAGGCAGGAACACTGTGCTAAAAAGTGGCTTTCAGCCTATTAAAAGCAGCTGAATATTTTTAATTTTTTTTTTTTTGGGGGGGGAAACCCCCATGAAGCCTCTGGGGTTTAGTTGCACACCAAGCTGACAAGCAAATAGCATCTTCCTCCTGAAAAGAAATTAATGGAGCTGGTTAATGCCTGGGTTCTTTCTGATTGCCAGATACTACCTCTTTTGTAGTTCCAAAGGGAAGGGTTTGGCCTTCCAGGTTTTGAGTCAGCAAGGGGAAAAAAAAAAAGCCAATCGTCCAAAATAAATCAGCATTGTCATGCCACCCACGTTCCTATTCTGCTCTTCACCGCGAGATGGAAGCATTACAACTGTGTTTGCAAACCCAACCCCACCGCAACTGCGCAGCGAACTTCCAGCCGCTGAAACCCCTCCGGTGCTGCCCGAGTGCTGCAGGTCTGCTCCTGCCAGGCTGCTTGCAAGAAGCTTTGGTGAGACGTTCCATCAGTTGGCTGTTACGAGCTGAGAGCATGATGAATGGCTCCCTTTGGTTGGGTAGAAGCTCTGCTTTTCCTGCATAGAGATTTGTCTTTTTCTCAGTCTTTTGCTCTGAAAACCTGGAGTTGCTGTGGCTCGGTTTGATTCATGTCCTGGTTTATTAGGTGCTGCTTGGGGTTTTTTCTTCAGTGTCAGCCACCAGAAATATGAGGTGCATGTGAGAGGGCATCTTTGTAGAGCCCTGAGGCTCCACCAGGCTGAGGAGGAGCCAGGAGTGAAGGTCACCTCACCTGATGGACAGTCAGTCCTTGCACAGTCAGTGTGGATAAGCCGGCGTCCTCACCAGGGCAGGCAGCAGTCCAAGGGCTTCAGCCAGGGTGAATCACCTCTGGGTGGCTTTAGAGGTCTGGTGCACTTCAGGTGCCTACTTTGCTTTGACAGGTGCAACCCGAGACAACTCTCAGGGTGCATCAGAAGGCTCTGCCAAGGAAAGCTTGGGCAGTGATTAGGGAAGGCAGAGGAAAGAAGGGAACAATCCTCATCCCTGCTGAGCCACCGGTGCAGGTTAAATGATTTACACCAGGCAGAAAACCCTTGGCAAGACTACAAGGTGACTTCAGACCTGAATCGTAGCCCAGAGGATTAACTCCAAGACTATCTATTTCCAGCAGAAAGTTCTCCTTCCTCTGCCTAAGGACAAAATTCCTCCTGAAGGCTGCTGCTTCCTGGAGCTGTGCATCAGACTGGCCCTGAACGCCGCTCGGAGTTTGGGCTTGCTGTGCTTTGGGCAAGGATCCAGCACCGCCTGGGCTGGCAGGGAGCTCTCTGAGACCCAGGATGGCTTTTATTTACCACCGAGCACCCAGAAAATCCTTGCACCTGTAGCCAGGCAACTTTGTCCTCTTTTCTTCTGCCAAAACATGAGCACACTCCCCCAGAAGGAGCTTATTTGGAGCTGCCTGTAAGCCGTGTGCCTAAATGACATAGTGCCTTTGGTAATTATGCCGGAGCCCTTTCATGGAGCATGCTCTGCGAATCCTTAACCGCCCCTGGGAATGGCTTTCCAGGGAGCCGGCTGCTGCTGCTGGAGCTGGGAAGGCATTGTTAGGGAAACGGTCAATAAAAGTGTGAACAAGGGATGGAGGGCATCGGTCCTCGTTAGGGGAGGGAGGAGAGCGAGCTGGAACAAAACAGCAACCCAGGCTGGGAGGTGTCCAGAGTTATTTTGGCAGACTGGGTTTCTGGACCGGGGTGCCAAATCGCAGCTGCACGGAGAGAGACTTATTCCCACTTTACAGAAGCACTGAACAGCTCGGGCAGCATTGTGCTACCTGATTTGGTTTGCTTTGGTTTGTCTCCTGAAGGGTGGAGATTAGCGCTGGAGTGAAAGGACAGGGAGCTCATTAGTGCCAGTTCGTTACCTGCCTCCTTGGCCTGCAGCCAGGGTGGGCAGCAGCCAAGGTGAGAAATGTCCTGGGGGTGAGTTTTGCCTTCCCTACTTGCCTGTCCCGTGCCCTCTGCTCCAAGACTGCTCCTTCCCATCCGTTCTGTTGGACTGCTCCTGGGGAGTTCAGACCTCTTCTGCCAACTTGAGGCAGAGCAGTGTCTGCCAATATTTCCTGCCATCTATTTGCTCTGGTTTTAGCAGCGTTGTGTTTTCTTTGGCGAGAGTAAAACCGGTGGAAAGAGAAGCCCCCGGGGCTTGCAAGTGGCTGGTTTGTGAAGGTGGGGTGTCGTTAGCAGGCTTGCCAGCAGCCTTCACGAGTGCAGTAAAGTCCTTCTCTTCTTTAGTCACAGAAGGATGACTCCTGCTCAACGCAGAGTGACTCCAGCGTGCAGCCCAAGCTGTGCCGCTCCTTCACCGGTAAGCTTGGGAGCTGGTGGGTGCTGGTGGTGACTTCCTCCCTCCCCTGCTCACTCTGCCCCATCCCCATGTGATGGTCCAGCATATGACAGAGAGGCTGGGCTGAGATCCATGGCGTGTCCGTTGCAGGACTGGGGTTGAGGAGACAGCCAAGGCCAAGCTTTCTGCCGTCCCTCCCTGGCTACAGGCAGCAGCAGGAGGATCTGGGCTGTGTGTTGCAGGCTGGTGGCTGCAGGGACATCAATCCAAGTCTGTGGGGACAAAGTGGGGACTCCTTAGATGAGCAAACAGAACCAGGAACCTTCCCAGCCCCACTGCCCCATCCCAGCCTGACCTCAGACTAGTTGTAGTGTGCGCTGGGATGTGTGAAGGGGCAGCAGGCATCTGCTTGGGGACATGAGTGGTGCTGGGGACCAGAACAGTGAGAAGTGTGCCCCAGTCCAGATGTTTGCCTTCTTTATTACCTGTGTGCTGGTAGGGGGGTGCAGGGATTTCCATGAAGCTTCTTTGTCTCCCAAGTCCAGCCAGGTCATGATTTGAAACAGGTACAGCCTTCATATTCCACTGAGCACTAAGAGGGTTTGGCAGCAACTGCAGATCACTCTGCTCACGGTGATGCTAATGCATGAACTAAAGCCTTGTGAAAATGAACCACACTTCAAAATGTGAAGTTTGTGTCCAAATGCCTTCCAAAAATTAAGATTTTTTTTTTTTTTTTGGTGCTTGCTTGCTTGCTAAGTGTTATTAAAATGCACTTTGAGTGCCCCATTAGCAGCACTGACTGCTTTGATTATCTGTTACAGCAAGATTTGTGGCTCAGGGCCTCATGTTTTTGTAAGCCCAGGCTCAGTTTTTAGATTACTGAGAGCATTGTTTTCACACTTAGCAGCAGCAAAGGTGTGATATCAATGGTTTCATACCAGCAGCACGACATAGAGTTGGACAAAGCTGTCAGCAGAGTTGGCACAATGAGGTGTTCAGTGGGGAGCTGAGCACTGGGTTTTTACACCACCAGGCACAACACCTTTAGTGCCGTGGGAGGGATGGGTGCTTGTTGAAAACAACAAAGAAAGAACATTGCCTCCCAGCGTGGGCTGCCACAGGTTAAGGGTGCAGAGTCAAGGGCTCATAGTGATAGGATGGCAGGGGGACAGCTTTGAGCCTGAGGAGGGCCAATTTAGACTGGCTATTAGGAAGAAATCCTTTACAGTGAGGGTGGTGAGACTCTGGAACAGGTTGCCCAGGGAGCTCATGAGTGCCCTCTTGCTGGAGGTGTTCAAAGCCAGGTTGGATGAGGCCTCGAGCAACCTGGGCTAGTAGAAGGTGTCCCTACCCATGGCAGGGGGGTCAGAAGGAGATGAAGTTCTCCAGGGAGGGGGAATGCACAGTGTCCCTGGGCAACCTGTTCCAGTGTCTCACTCCTCTCACTGTAAAAAATCCTTGTCTAAATCTGCGCTCCTCAAGCTTAAAGCCATTGCCCTTCAGCCTATCACAAGCCCCTGCAGAAGTCCCTTCCCCTAAGTACTTTTGCATTCCTGTTGACCCACAAGGGAGAAGCCTTCTCACACAGGTTGGTGTTCTCTCTCCTCCCGCAGTGGGGAACGCAGAGCAGGTTCGGGAGGTGAAGCAGAACCGGTCGAGGTCGGTGTGTGTCATCCCACCACAGCCCGGCGGCACCGCCAGGAGCGGGGAGAAAGAGCTGGCTTTGGAGATGGAAGAGCAGCACTGACGCTTCTGGCTCTCCAAGAGGGACCCAAGTTTGCTTCCCTACGTGTAGATAGTGTAAATAAGAGGCACGTTGCAAAGCACAGCATGGAGAGGGCAGGTACCCCGAGTGGCTTGCAGCCGAGCCTGTGCTCTCCCTGCCGCAGGAACCAAGGAGAAGGTGCCCAGCTGAGCACTGGCAATGTGAGGTGATGGCTGAGAGAGGATTTCTGAGACATGTCTAGGAAAAATTAGTCTGTTCAGTCTGGGAAATTGCTGGAATTGTCTACAACTGCAGGAGAGGAGGTTTTAATAAGGTGAGCTCTCAGATTTTCTCTGTCAGCAGGGACAGAGTAAGCAGCAGGGAGCATTTTAGATTATATGTTAGGGAAAAAAACTTTCTAATCTCAAGGGGGAGTTTGTTAGGTGATGGAGCATGCCACCAGGAATGACAGAAGATCTCTTCTGCTCCTCAGGAGCTGGTGGGTCCTGGCTATGAACATCAGTCATGTTAAGGGCAGAGTTAAAGCACATAGTTAAGTAAGGCAATGTGTCTTGCCAGGGGGACTGCCCTACACCTCGTGAAATCTCATTGCAGCTGCATTAAGAAGGGAAAAGATATTCTTGGTGATGCTTCAAAGTGTTTGAGGAATAGTTCACCTCAAAAAAACGAATCCAAGGAAGCTCCAACCCCAGTGCTGGTACCAGGTGCTGAATGTGCCAGCTCTTCAACAGGTGGGCAAGCCTTGTGCTGGTTGTTTGCAGCAAGCCTGGCACAACTGTCCCAGGCGATCTCTGCAGCCATTGCTAAGGCTGCAGTGTCAGAGGAGGTTTGGATATGTCTGCTTCTGAAACACAGCAGAGAGAGGCACCCAAAACCTCACTGCCGTAGAGCACTTCTGCCAGGAAAGGTGGGATGCCTTTTGCAGATCAGATGCAGCTGAACCTGGGGAAGACAGGCATTGCCAGACTTGGGTAAGTGTTCAAGCCTTCACATTCTTGTCCTCAGCTGGGCCTGACAGGGTAAGTTCTGCTGATGCAAATGCTGGCACTTTCCTTTCTCTTCCCTGTTCTCTGCCTTGAAGGATCCAGGAGTATTTAACCTGAAATAACTGTAAAAGGAGTTAACATGCTCCCCTCCATGATGATTTTGGACTTCCAGAGGCAGTCTTATGTGTGTGCAGAAATACTCCACTAGGAGACTGTTGCCTGGTACATAAGGGGGGTTTTGTTTTCAATTAAAGACCCCAAATTGGATGTATTTGCTTTGTGATGATGTGGAGGTCTCAATTACAGTTGAACAAACCCCTTCAGTGTCCTGGCAGAGGCAGATGTAGTTCACTGTGACTTGAAAGCCACTCTGCCTCCTAACTAGAAACTCACAGAGAATGCCAGAAGCCCATGTGAAGGGGGTTGGAGCAGACCTCTGGGGATCACCTAGGCCAACCCCCCCACTAAAGCAAGGTCACCCACAGCAGGCTGCCCAGGATCACAGTGTCCAGGCAGGTTTGGAATCCCTCCAGAGAAGGAGACTCCATAACCTCTCTGGGCTGCCTGCCCCAGGGCTCCAGCACCCTCACAGGAAAGAGTTTCTCCTATGTCTAGTGGAACCTCCTGTGTTCCAGTTTGTGTCCAGTGCCCCTTGTCCTATCACTTGGCACTACTGGAAAGGATCTGGACCCATCCTCTTGACCCTCTTTCTTTAGAAGTAGATGAAGGCATTGTCCAGATCCCCTCTCAGGCTGCTCTTTTCCAGACTAAACAGCCCCAAGGCTCTCAGCCATTCCTTGAGAGGTTCTTCTGTCTCTTCAGCATCTTTGTAACCACCACTGGACTCTCCCCAGTAGTTCTGTGTCTTTCTTGAACTGGGAAGTCCAGTAGTCCAGATGTGACCTCATTAGGGCAGAATAGAGGAGTCAGGAGAACCTCCCTTGACCTGCTGGTTCACCTTGTAAATAAACCCTGGATCATTCAGCCTTCTGTGTGTACTTTGTGTGTCTGCATACACATGCATAGCTATTTGTTTGCTGTCCACTGTCTTCTTCAAGCTCTTGATTAAAACTTTAATTCCTCTTGCCCAGGAGTTGTGTGAATTTGTCCACACTTTG
The DNA here is from genome assembly GCF_015220805.1 of Pogoniulus pusillus. Lineage (NCBI taxonomy): Eukaryota > Metazoa > Chordata > Aves > Piciformes > Lybiidae > Pogoniulus > Pogoniulus pusillus. Next base: position 3,490,124 of record NC_087282.1, on the reverse strand, counting down.
CTATAGAAAGCTTCTCATCTTGGGCTATGCTGCAATATGCAACAGGTTGTATTGTACTCCAGGTCTATTGCTGCGTAAAGAGGTCAGGAGGACAAGGAGCAGTGGGTGTGAATTGCAGCAAAAGAGGTTCTGCCTCAACACAGGGGGAGCTCCTTCAACTGGAAGGGTCCCAGAGCACTGGCACAGGCTGCCCAGAGAGGCTGTGGAGTGTCCTCCTCTGGAGCCTTTCCAGGCCTGTCTGGATGTGTTCCTCTGATCTGTGTTAGATAGGATTGTCCTGCTCTGGCAGGGGGGTTGGACTTGATGATCTCCTTGGGTCCCTGTGATCACCTAAGAGCTGTTACCTCCTTGCATCAGGAACAGGCTCCCCATGGCATCAGTGATAGCTGGGGACATGCAGGGATGCCTCTCCAGCATACCATACCCACTTTGAACAGTGTCACATCCAGGTCTGCCTTGGGCAACCACTGCTCAGTGCTCACAAGACCATAAGCAAGGCAAACAATGCTAATGGGTGAGGATAAAAAGGGCCTGATATCGGCAGCAGCAATTCTGTACAAGTGGGAGGAGGGAAAGTACTGAATCAGAAGGCCCCCAGGTGCCTGGGGTCGCAGTCTTCACTGTTCCCCTGCAGTTTAATTCCTGTAGTGTTTCAAGTTTCTCCTTGAGTTCTGCCCAGTAAATAATTATAGCAAGATTTACTGAGATGAGTCCTTTCTATTCCATAGCTGGGCAGCTAAAGGAGAAAATAAATCAAGTTCCTTGCCAAGGAGTCTTTAATCAACTTTTTTCCCCCATTTAATCTAGAGTAGGAAATTGGTGAATCTCTGGGCAAAGTTTTGCTTCAGTTTGTTGGCTTTGTTTGAGGTTTGGTTGGTCAGTTTGAGGGGTTTGTTGTTATTGGCTTTCCTTTGGGTTTCTGAAGTGTCTTGCTTTTGACCAAGATCTCTGGAGGTCTGTACCATTGGTGTCATGTGCAGAATCTGTCACACTTCTGGGCACTGGGTACTTAGATAATGATATTGCCCTGCTTGAGTTTCTCATCATGTAAAATGAGTTCTCTGTGATATTGGCCACACCTTGAGTGCTGTGTCCAGTGCTGGGCTCCTCCATTCAAGAGAGATGTTGAGGTGCTGGAAGGTGTCCAGAGAAGGGCAGCAAGGCTGGGGAGGGGCCTGGAGCACAGCCCTGTGAGGAGAGACTGAGGGAGCTGGGGGTGTGCAGCCTGCAGCAGAGGAGGCTCAGGGCAGAGCTCATTGCTGGCTACAACTCCCTGAAGGGAAGTTGTAGCCAGGTGGAGTTGGGCTCTTCTGCCAGGCAAGCAGCACCAGAACAAGGGGACAGAGTCTCAGGCTGTGCCAGGGGAGGTCTAGGCTGGATGTTGGGAACAGCATTGGAATGGGCTGCCCAGGGAGGTGGTGGAGTCACTGTGCCTGGAGGTGTTTAAGAGGGGGCTGGATGGGGCACTTAGTGACATGGATTAGTTAATTAGAAGGGTTAGGTGATAGGTTGGCCTGGATGATCTTGAAGGTGTTTTCCAACCTGGTTGATTCTGTGATTCTGTAATGGGCTACTAAAGACCTTTTTGGGCTTGTCTAGACACCTCCCACTAGAACAGGTTGCTCAAGGTCTCATCCAACATGGCCTTGAACATTTCCAGGGAGGTTGTGGAGCACAGAATCACCCAATGTGATCAAAGATCACATTGGGTGATTCTGTGCTCCACAACCTCCCTGGGCAACCTGTGCCAGTGTCTCACCACCCTCCCTGCAAAGAACTTCTTCCTAACATCCAGTTTCCAGGAGGAGCATCCACAACCTCCCTGGACACAGTGGTTCATGGCTGCAGAGGCTGCTCCAGGCAGCCTCTTGCTCATGCACTGGCTGGATCCTTCACGCATCCCAGCCTGTTAATCCCTTTCCACCCTGCTTTGCAGCGCCCATAAATACCTCTCCGCTTGATCTGCAGCGAGGACCACGTTCTGTGCGGTGCATACTTTCCCAGTGAGTCACTCTGCCCTCAACTTAACCTTCTGGATACGATGGATTTCTCCTTCAATTCTCTTTACAAAATATAATAGCCTGGCTAAAGCCTTCATGAAGTATTTTCCAGTTGCTTAGTGGCCAAGCCCTCTCCACTAGCATGAATTTCAGCCCAGAATACCTTTGATAATCTTTGCCCAGTATCCAGTGTTGGTGGTCTTAAAATTCTACAAGGGAGTGGAAAGCTGTTAAATGCTCAGGCTTCAGAGCATGCCTAATTAATTCTTTCCAGGGTTTTAGTCCTTTAAAAAGTGTTAAAAACATGGATTCAGTGTATCATTGAATATTGCATGCTTCTGTGGAAATAAATTGCATCAGTTTGATTCCTTTAGCAGTTCAGAGAGTTGCTGCTCTGCCTTTACTCTATGAAGTTTACAAGAGGCTTTGGAAAGTTCAGGTTAAGAGAGGCAAAAGTTGCTGCTGGTGTGGACGAGCTCCATGGCCAAATGAGAGCCCAAAAAGCTAAGGTCTGGGCACACCCATCAAGAAGCCAGGCTGAAAAAAAAAAAGAGGCTCTAAATCTCCCTGGCACTGGCAGCTCCAAAAAAGCATTTGTGGTCAGCAGGTGGGCTACTCTCATTTGTGTTCTGAGCAGGAAAAAAATAAGCACCCTTCTGGTGAGTTTATTTCACCACTGCTTGAGGAGATTAGGATGGCTTAGTCCTGGAAAGTGCCAGCAATACTTAAGAAGCAAGTGAAGCAAATGTGAGCTTTTCTCCCCTCTCCTGACATCAAGTACCAAGGGTTAGGCAAACCCATAAGAAGCAGTAAGGATCTGTCAGCATCCAGGCTTGTGTGTGTCTTCAAACAGGTGTGTAGGTGGGAGAGGTGGAAATGGAGAGGGAGATGGAGATCATAGAATGGGTTAGGTTGGAAGGGACCTCAAAGCTCAGCCAGTTCCAACCCCCTGCCGTAGGCAGGGACACCTCCCACTAGAACAACCTCCCTGGGCAACCTGTGCCAGTGTCTCACCACCCTCACTGCAAACAACTTCTTCCTAACAGCCACTTTCAATCTCCCCTCTGCCAGTTCAAACCCATTCCTCCTCATCCTGTCATTACAAGACCTTGTCAGTAGTCCCTCCCCAGCCCTCCTGTAGCCCCCTTCAGATACTGCAAGGTCACTCCAAGGTCTCCTCCAAAGTAAGGAACTCTTTCCTGGGTCTCCTTGGATGCTCACAGTCAGGTTAAACAAACAGCAGCTCTGTGACAGTGAGAAAGAGAGGTCTGATATAATAAGAAAGCACAATGGAGAGGGCAGAATAAATCAGTCCAATTGCAAGCCTGTTGTGCTCGGTGAAGAAGAGTGAGCACATTCATCAGTCCATATGCCTCAACAGTTGGCTGGAAGTGTAGTCAAAATTTCACCCAACCTTTCTCCAGTTTCATTCCCCTAACCAGTGTGCAGCATCTCTGAGATACCCATATGTTCACAGTTAACTTTAACTATTAAATTGATTTGGAAATCAATTTGGCCATGCAAAATCCCACAGGAGAAGGAGGCCAATGTCTTCATCTATCCTGCTTCTTAGCACAGGGCATGACTTAGGCTGAGGTTAGAAAATCACAACTTGGATTTGTTTGCTGTAATCTACATTTTTCTCCCCTCCCAGGCTCCTGGCATGTCACAGGAATATTTTTATTGGCCTACAGAAATCACCATTTTCCTAGTCTGGCATCCCCTTCCTGGCAGTGATCTACAGCAGATGCTCCAGCAGAAGACAAAAACATTAGGAATCAACTGGCAACAAAATTCCATGTGGGGAATGTGTTCATTCCCCTGAGACACTTCTTCCACAGCAGGCTGAGGTGCTGGGAGGGGTATGGGTACTACATAATCCTCTCTTCTCTGGCAGGGGAGAGAACATCTTTCTGCAACTGCACAGCAAGGTGCTCCAGGTCTGTTGGTGTCTACAGCTGGTTTGATTGCACATGAACTCACTAGATGTGCAACTGCCTGATTTAAATGTGTTTGCAGGGGTTGATGGCATCATTTCTGAGAGCACCAAGGTACTCAAGGGAGCACCAATGTTTGTAAGTCATTGCATGCATCTCTGTGCTTACAGTGTGTGAAAGTTGCATCAGCTTCGGAGGAAGCAGGAGATGAAGGAGATGCACAGTCCAGAAGCGACACTTGCAGGACATAGAATCATAGAATCAAGCAGGTTGGAAGAGACCTCCAAGCTCAGCCAGCCCAACCTAGCACCTAGCCCTATCCAGTCAACCAGACCATGGCACTAAGTGCCCCAGCCAGGCTTGGCTTCAACACCTCCAGGGATTGGGACTCCGCCACCTCCCTGGGCAGCCCATTCCAATGCCAATCACTCTCTCTGGCAAGAGCTTCCTCCTAACATCCAGCCTAGACCTCCCCTGGCACAACTCAAGACTGTGTCCCCTTGTTCTGTTGCTGGTTGCCTGGCAGCAGAGCCCAACCCCACCTGGCTACAGCCTCCATTCAGGTAGTTGTAGCCAGCAATGAGCTCTGCCCTGAGCCTCCTCTTCTGCAGGCTGCACACCCCCAGCTCCCTCAGCCTCTCCTCTCAGGGCTGTGCTCCAGGTCCCTTCCCAGCCTTGCTGCCCTTCTCTGGACACCTTCCAGCACCTCAACATCTCTCTTGAGTAGAGGCTAAAGGTGTCTCACAGCAGTGACTGTGGAGACAGTGAGCTCCATGACATGGTGATGATCTTTGAGTTCAGATCTGCTCAAGCCATGCACAGCCTCTCTCTGTGCACAAACAGGGTTTTAAAGCCCCTTCAGCGTCCTGGGTAGTTCTGCATCATGACCACTTGTGACCTGCAGGTGCCGCCTGACCAGCCGAGGCTCAGGACTCCACACAGCTCTTCTGAAACGAGCAGCCATGTGTTCATTTGGAACTCTTCCTGCTCTGCCTCAATAGCTATTTGTCATGCTCCTTAATGCCACAGCTGTTTGGTTACACCAGGTCATCTTCTTTTATTAGTCCTGTTCCTGCCACCCCCTGAAACCCACACCAGCAGGGAGAAGATTATTATGTCTCTCCAAAAATAGCTCTGCTTCTCTTTCCCCCTCTTCCAGCGAGCCTGGAAACTTCAGGGCTTCCCTTCTTTCCTGATTTCCAGCTCTTTTGCCTCCCTGCTGCCCCATGAAGGCTGGAGCAGCTGCCCTGGCAGCCGGCATCCTCGGCGGCATCGGTGTCTTGCTCTTTCTGGTCGCTTTTGGGACGGACTACTGGCTGCTGGCTACCGAGACCTGTGGCACCTTTGAGGGCACCAATAGCACTCTGCAGGCTGAGGAGGTAAACTCTGAGATCCTCTCTTTCTTTGGAGGAATTGGCCTCAAGCTGAGGCTGGGGTGGTTTAGTTTGGACGTTAGGGAAAGGTTTTGCATGGAGAGAGTGGTCAGGGACTGGAATGAGCTGCCCAGGGAGGTGGTGGAGTCATAGAATCATAGAATCAAGCAGGTTGGAAGAGACCTACGAGCTCAGCCAGCACAACCTAACACCCAGCCCTCGCCAGTCAACCAGACCATGGCACTAAGTGCCTCATCCAGGCTTTGCTTCAACACCTCCAGGCACAGTGACTCCACCACCTCCCTGGAATGGGCACCACCAGCCCATTCCAATGCCAATCACTCTCTCCGGCAAGAGCTTCCTCCTAACATCCAGCCTAGACCTCCCCTGGCACAACTTGAAGACTGTGTCCCCTTCTTCTGTTGCTGCTTGTCTGGGATGTTAGGAGGAAGTTCTTCACAGAGAGAGTGATTGGCATTGGAATGGGCTGCCCAGGGAAGTGGTGGAGTCACCATCCCTGGAGGTGTTCATGAGAAGACTGCATGAGGCACTTAGTGCCATGGTCTAGTTGACTGGATAGGGCTGGGTGCTAGGTTGGACTGAATGATCTTGGAGGTCTCTTCCAACCTGCTTGATTCTATGATTCTATGAATGTTAGAGAATGAAAGGCACAAATGTAAGAGCTTTACTTTTTGACAGCACTTGCTGCTAAAGACAAAAGTATCCCCCTGATATTTGCCATTAAAAGAGTTCTCCCCCTGTAGTTTCTCCATTTGAAGATATTTCCTACTTGAAGGTTGGCAATTATTTACATCTGAAGCGATGTGACTGTGGCACAGACAGAAAACAGAAGCAGCCGTCAGAGGCAGACAAGAGTTCCTGCCCATCTAATGTAAAGAGACCTATACATTCAAAATGAAGATGCATGTGGGCTTTTAGTTGGCAGGCAATGCCATTTGGAAGGCCAGTTTGGTATTTCAGGGCTGGCTGCTGGCATCACGTGCTTATAGATCCCCTCAGAAGCTTGATCTTCGTCCGTGCTGGCTCTGCACTAACTCTGCCACCAAAGAACACAGCAGAGCAGTTCCTTGAGCCACCTCCCCTCCCCTCTCTGCAAAAACCTCGTGCTGATCAATGGTGGCTTCAATTACAGAATGACAGGAAGGCCCTTGTTGTGCTCAGACTTTTTGTTGCTTCAAAGTTCAATCCAATTAGGTTTGATTTTGGTGCTTCTCTTTCTTGTCCCGGCATGGTGAGTCACACTGGGTAAGCGTCGTGATGCCGGCAAGAAATATTCCTTCTTCATTTCAGAATCCCATAATCGAATGTAGGACACTGTTCACTTGAGTCATGCTTCCAAATGACTTTTCTCTGTTGAAGCAAACTAGAAATGATGACAGGAAAGCTGCCTGGCAGAAGCCACTGTCTCTACTATTTAAAGCAGCACAGTAAAGCCCCTAGAGATGGCAGAGCGTCACGGACAGAGCGGTGCCACTCCGTTTTTGTGCACTTGGGAGATGTCAATGTTAATTGTTGCAGGTTTCTGTCCAGGCTGTTGTCTTTTAAGTGGAGAGACTGGAGACTTTGCACTGCAGGGCATGGAGAAGCATCTCAACCACGCAAGATCTGCTCCTGGCCAAGTGTGAGCGTGCCTGTCGCTAAGACAGAGCGGCTTCAAAAGCCAGGCAGAAACAGGACCTGCTCTTACTCTTTCCTCTGAGCTTTTTTGAGTTCTGTTTATTTCAGTCAGCATTGCCATTATTTCTGTTTCAGTTGTGTACAGTGGGGCTGTTTTTTTACCTTCTTTGCCCTGCCTTAAACAGGCAAGTCCTGTCCCTTACAGATAAGAGTGGTCTGGAGTGTCTGCCGAACAGCGATTAAGCGCAGCGTGGATGCAGGAAGGCAGCAGCCAGCCCAGTGATGACGTTGCAGGGCTGCACATTGCCATTGTCACAGTCAGTATTTTGTCCTGAAAGTAAAAGGAGAGTTGAGTCAGAGCTCTGGATGAGGTCATGACAATGCATAAAAACCTCAAGGAGAGAGTAGTTCTGGTGCCTCCTCATTGAGTCCCATCTGCTTTCTTTAGTCTGCAGAGTCCAGCCCTGCCTGGAGTTTCTCTGTCCTCCATGAAATGGCATTTTGTGGCTGTTGTCTCCTTTGCCAACTGCATGACAAAGATAAAGTTGGTTTTGGCTGGAGTTTTATTAAGTTTTATGGTGAACAGTCCATGACTGAACTTTGCAATGTCCTCCCTTCTGGGAAGACCTAAACCTTGTGCCTACAGCTCTAGTCTGGAGGCTGAAGTAGATAAAGGAAAAAGGAGAACTTGTTAAGATCCCAGTTGTAGGATGGGATTGATGCTGTGGTTTGAGTCATTTCTATCTCATGTAATTTTAGCATAAATTCTGAATTAGCAGTGAGAGAGAGAGAAGGAAGAGCTTTGGTGTTTGGAAGAGGCTCGCTGGGAGTGTTAGAGTTGGGCTGTCAAAGACGCAGAGATGTGGTGCTGAGGGACGTGGTTCAGCGACAGCCTGGTAGAGAATCACAGCAACATCCAGGCTGGCAAAGCCCCTCAGGATCACCAAGTCCAACCTAGAACCCTGCTCTACAAGATTCACCTTAAACCATAGCCTTAAGCACCACATCCAACCACCCTTAAACACATCCAGGGTGGGTGACTCCACCACCTCCCTGGGCAGCTCATTCCAGTCCCTGACCACTCTTAGAGTTAGGTAACAGCTAGACCTGATGATCTGAAAGGTCTTTTCCAACCAAAATGATTTTATGACTGAGTCATCTAGGGTTAAGCTGGACCTTACAGGGGTCCTGCAGAGTAGCAAGGACATCTTGAACTGTTGTATTGTGAAACACCTAAAATTGCTTATCTGGTAACCAACCTGCTTCCAACTGGTCATAACAGCAATGGCATTCACTTAAGGAAAGTGTTTGGAAGTAGACTAGACCAGAATGTTCTACTTCCAACTCTGGCCATCAGTGCTTCCAATAAATTAGAGAAAGAAGAAGCTGCTTGGTGAAGGTCTGCAGGACTTTGTGTGGCCAGAACATTTTGTGGCTGTTAGATGACAGAAGGTCAAGGACAGCAGCTCTGCCTCTGTGTTTCCCAATCCTTCCAGAGCCAGCTTGAACCACAACTGAAAACCCCAGCAAAAAATGCAAGCAAGAACTGTCTGAGCAAAAAATGCCTTTCCAACAAGGTCATCCCTCTATCAGCTTGGACTTTCTTTTTCCCACAGGCTGAAACACCGACAGAGGTCAGGAGGGAACTCCTCACTTTCCATCATGAGGGCTTCTTCTGGAGGTGCTGGTTCTTTGGCGAGGGCCACCCAGAGACCATCTGGACCTTCTGGTACAGTAAGTATGATGCCACTGCAGCATACCCACAGCATTCTCTCACAGTGAGAGCTGCAAACAAGCACAAGAAGGGATCCCAGTCAGGAGGAGACAGTTGTCTTTGTTTCATGTGTTTTCATTCTCATCATCTCTCTACCAAAAGCAAACTTGGCTCACTCTTTCTCTGCTCTTTTTTTTTTACTTGGATTTTACTGTCAGAGGGTTGTTGTAGAAACCTCTTAGAATCATAAGCAACCAGGTGGGAAGAGACCTCCAAGCTCATCCAGCCCAACCTAGCACCCAGCCCTGGCCAATCAACCAGACCATGGCACTAAGCGCCCCAGCCAGGCTTGGCTTCAACACCTCCAGGGGTAGCGACTCCACCACCTCCCTGGACAGCCCATTCCAATGTCAATCACTCTCTCTGCCAACAACTTCCTCCTCACATCCAGCCTAGACCTCCCATGGTGCAGCTTGAGGCTGTGTCCCCTTGTTCTATTGCTTCTTGCCTAGCAGAAGAGCTCAACCCCACCTGGCTACAGCAGGAGCCAGGCGCTGGTGGCATTGCCTCATGGGCTGCAGGGTTCCCCCTCCTCAGGAGTGACTCAAATACAGTTAGTGTGGCCACAGTCCAGCAGCTTGGCTGTGGGTAGCTCCCTACTTCTTGGTCTACTCAAGGGTGCCTCCAAGCCTGGGTAGCTCCCTACTTCTTGGTCTACTCAAGGATGCCTCCAAGCCTGTGAAGTGATGTGGTGGCCTGGCAGGGCATTGTGCTGCCAATAACAGAGGTTCCCACAATCAAATGAAATGAAATGAAGAATCTCAGAGGGCTTAGCTTGTCCCTCAGGCCCTGCCCTGTGTTTCCTGTGAGACCTTGCACCTGCCAGCACGCAGCTGAGCGCTCGGAGACTTCTTTTTTTCACCCAGGAGGTTTTTTTTTCCCTGATTAAAAAAAGGAAGTCAGGAGGGGGAGTTTCCTACCTAATTGTGTTCTGTGGCAACCCATGATATAATATCATCTTACCTGAAGTCAAATGACTCTTTCTGATAAGTGGCAAATTTCTATTACTTCTTTAGGTATTTATTATAATAGGATTGATCATGGCAAATTAATTTGCTGCTCTCGTGGATGTAATAATTAATTCAATAGGTATTCCATAGTCAATTTAGCATGAACTAATGTCCACCTATTATAAAGTGTTCCTTTGAGCTGGGGAACACATTTAAATAAGTGGCCAGCCATTAATTAATTCATTTAACATTCATTCTATTCCTGTTAATCATGATAAGCCTCGGTGGTATTAATATTGATGGGGCACTTCCACTCTCATTGTGCTTTCCCCTCTCACAAACTGAAGGTCTTCTGAAGTAGCTTGTTCTGGTAGCCAGGTGCCTTTGCCCATCCCAGGTGGTGGTACACAGCAGTGGGAATGTTCACGCTGATTTCAGCTGCTTCATCTTACATGGTTGATGCCCATCTTGGGCTCAAGTTATGAAGATGAGAAGCTCTGCTGCCTAGGCAAAGAACCCTAGAATCAGTCAGGGTTGGAAGGGACCACAAGGATCAGCCAGTTCCAACCCCTTTGCTGTGGGCAGGGGCACCTCACACTAGATCAGGCTGGCCACAGCCCCATCCATCCTGGCCTTAAACACCTCCAGGGATCATCCTGATGGTCCTCCTCTGGACACCTCCCAGCACCTCCACAGGCCTCTTGCCCCAGGGGCTCCAGACCTGGATGCAGCACTCCAGGTGGGGTCTCAGCAGTGCAGAGCAGAGGGGCAGGATCACTTCCCTCTCCCTGCTGCCCTCACTGCTCTTGCTGCAGCCCAGGCTCTGGTTGCTCTCTGGGCTGCCAGAGCTCACTGACAGCTCAGACTGAGCTTCTCACCCACCAGCACCCCCAAGTCCCTCTCCTCAGGGCTGCTCTCAAGCCAGTCACTGCCCAGCCTACATTGGTGCTTTGGATAGTCTCAGTACAGCCTCAGGCCTCCCCTGTCATGTCATTCTTCTACTTCTTTCTATTTTCTTTACTGACCTCCTTTACTTCCCAGCCTTCTGATTTGAGTGGGGGTTTGTAGGTTCCCAAACCAATATTCTAACTGTGACTTTTCTTCATGTTCCTTTTCAGCCAGCCAAGCACATCCCAAGTTCTGCATGCATGGCTACCTTTTTCCTATGCCCATTGCTCTTGGACCTTTCCCCCATCCTTCCTATGACACAACTGCAGGTGAGTTTCTTTTCTTCTCCCCCAGCAGTTCCTTTCCTGAGCAAGCAAGTAGAGAGATTTATATGTGTCTCATTGTGGCAGTTCTCCTATTGTAAAGACACATGGTCAGGGAACATAGAATGGTTTAGGTTGAAAGGGTCCTCAAGGATCATCCAGTTCAAACCCCCTGCCATAGGCAGTGACACCTCCCACTAGAACAGGTCTCTCAAGGTCTCATCCAACCTGGCCCTGAACACCTCTCTGGGCAACCTGTGCCAGTGTCTCACCACCCTCACTGCAAACAACTTCTTCCTGACATCCAGTTTCAGTCTCCCCTCTGCCAGTTCAAACCCATTTCTCCTCATCCTGTCATTACAAGCCCTTGTCAGTAGTATCTCAGTCCAAGGCTTTTGGTAATGACCTTCCTTAGGTGACCAGCCCAAGCCATGAGCACATCAACATATTCTTCCATGTCCTCTCTTCTCTGGAGCCAGCCATGCTTGGCCATGAACCATTCACCTTGCTGCTGGGTGCTCAGTACCTACTTCTATGAGCAAGGGAGGATGCCAAACCCACACACTCCCACCTCCTTGCTTTCTGGGAGGAGCTGGACTTGAAATTTGCCCCATGGACAAATCCAGACCTAGGAAAAAAGTCCACATCCATCAGGAGAAAGAATCTCTCCTGAACTGCAGGTTTCATAGATTCCTAGAATGGCTTGGGTTGGAAGGGACCTGAAAGATGATCTAATGGCAGCCCAGTGCAGACTCTATCCCAGAGTCTGCCTTCCTGGAAGAGCTCTGGTGTTGATTTCACAGAATCAGAGAATCAACCAGATTGGACGAGACCTCCAAGCTCATCCAGTCCAACCTAGCACCCAGCCCTGGCCAATCAACCAGACCATGGCACTAAGTGCCTCAGCCAGGCTTGGCTTCAACACTTCCAGGGGATGGCAACTCCACCACCTCCCTGGGCAGCCCATTCCCATATCAATCACTCTCTCTACCAACAAATTCCTCCTAATATCCAGCCTAGACCTCCCCTGGCTTGAGACTTGAGACACAGCTTGAGACTGTGTCCCCTTGTTATGGTTGCCTGGCAGCAGAGCCCAACCCCACCTGGCTACAGCCTCCCTTCAGGGAGCTGTAGACAGCAATGAGCTCTGCCCTGAGCCTCCTCTGCTGCAGGCTGCACACCCCCAGCTCCCTCAGCCTCTCCTCACAGGGCTGTGCTCCAGGCCCCTCCCCAGCCTTGCTGCCCTTCTCTGGGCACCTTCCAGCACCTCAACATCTCTCCTGAATGGAGGGACCCAGAACTGGACACAGCACCGAACACAGCTCAAGCAGATATTTGAGTCAGGTTAAAACAAACCAACTCTGGAAAACCATTTGAAGGCCCAAATGTTAGAATCTGCCCACAAGTGCCTGGCTTTTCATCCCCTGCCTACCAGGCAGTTGGAGAGCTTCTCCTTTCAACTGCTTCCCTTTTTATTTATGTTTCTCTCCATTTTTGCAGAGTTCTTTAATGAATCAGCTGCTGCTAGGAATTTTAATTTGCTAAATTGGTGGCAGCAGCTAGAATTAATTCAATGATCTTCTCTTTATTTTTTTTTTGGGTTGTTTTTGGACTGAATTGATTTCTTTAAATAGTCTGCATCACTCTGCCTTGCCTCCGGGGATCTGGGGCAGGCATGCTGCACAAACAAACATCTTGACCTTTTCCTTAGCCTTTAGCAGTACCTTTTTGTGGTGTGGGTTTTTTTTTTTTCTTCATTTGGAAATGATTTTTTTGTTGTTGTTGTTGGTTATTATTGGGATTTATTTATTTATTTCAGCTGGGATTAATTAAAACAAAAAAGCACAACCCACAACCCTCTGCCATTTGTCAGTAAAGGAGCACGTGAGGGAGGGCAGCTACTCTCTTTTGCTGTGCTGTGCAGGATTCCTGCCTCGGGGAACAAGGCATAGTGGAAAATGGATATGAGGGACATCACAGGCTGACAGGATATTAGGGGTTGGAAGGGACCCAAGGAGATCATCGAGTCCAACCCCCCTGCCAGAGCAGGACAATCCTATCTAAGACAGATCACAGAGGAACACATCCAGGCAGGCCTTGAAAGGCTCCAGAGAAGGAGACTCCACAACCTCTCTGGGGAGCCTGTTCGAGTGTTCTGGGTCCCTTCCAGTCAAGAAGTTCCCCCTTGTGTTGAGCTGGAACCTCCTGTGCTGCATCTTACACCCATTGCTGCTTGTCCTATCCCAGGGAGCAGAGCCTGTCCCCCCCACTTCAGATACTTATAAACATTTATTAAATCCCCTCTCAGTCTTCTCTTCTCCAGACTAAGCAGCCCCAGGTCCCTCAGCCTCTCCTCACCAGGCAGTGCTGCAGTCCCCTCATCATCCTCACAGCCCTCCACTGGACCCTCTCCAGCAGATCCCTGTCCCTCTTCACCTGGGGAGCCCAAAACTGAAGTCAGTACTCAAGATGAGGTCTCAGCAGGGCAGAGTAGAGGGGGAGGAGAACCTCCCTTGATCTGCTGGACACACTCCTAATACACCCCAGCATCCCATTGGCCCTCCTGGCCACAGGGGCACATTGCTGTGCTGTGACGTGTCAGTGGCAGAGCCTGTTGGAGGCTGGGGGCTGCAGGCAGGCAGTGGGCTTTTGGCAGCTCAGGAGAGGCAGGCATGAGGCTTAGTTTCTGAATGACCTCCCTGGTAAACACACTATTTTTTCCATACTAAATAAGGAGCTCTGGAGGCATCTGTCCCTGCCTGTCAGCCCTTGCTGTGAAAGCCTCTCCAGCTGCCTATCAGAAATGCCCCTTGGGAAAGGTCTTGGGCGGTGCTGGGCATGTGCTCTGCACCACTGCATCATAGAATTAGCCAGGTTGGAAGAGACCTCCAAGCTCATCCACTCCCACCTAGCACCCAGCCCTGGCCAGTCACCCAGACCATGGCACTAAGTGCCCCAGCCAGGCTCTGCTTGAATACCTCCAGGGATGGTACACCCTGGAGTGCTGTGGGGCTTGAGAGGCTCTGCCAGCACCTACCTCAGTGTGAGCCCTGGGGGAATAGGGGTATTGTAGAATCATAGAATCACAGAATGGGTTAGGTTGGAAGGGACCTCAAAGCTCAGTCAGTTCCAGCCCCCTGCCGTAGGCAGGGACATCTCCCACTGGAACAGGTCGCTCAAAGCCTCATCCAACCTGGCCTTGAACGCCTCCAGGGAGGTTGTGGAGCACAGAAGCACAGAATGTGATCAGAGATCACATTGGGTCATTCTGTGCTCCACTACCTCCCTGGGCAATCTGTGCCAGTGTCTCACCACCCTCATTATCAAGAGCTTCTTCCTAACATCCAGTTTAAATCTCCCCTCTGCCAGTTCAAACCCATTCCTCCTCCTCCTGTCATTACAGACCTTGTCAATAGTCCCTTCCCAGTCCTCCTGTAGCCCCCTTCAGATACTGCAAGGCCACTCCAAGGCCTCCTCAAAGCCTTCTCCAGGCTGCAGAGCCCAAACTCTTGTGGCTTCTCCTCATCGCAGAACTGCTGCAGCCCTCTGAGCATCTTGGTAGCCTCCTCTGGACTGGCTCCAACAGTTCCACGTCCTGCTTGTGCTGGGGGCTCCAGAACTGCTCACTGTGCTCCAGGTGGGATCTCACAGGAGCAGCCCCCACATTTAGGGCAGTGGAAGAATTCGGCTCCTCTGCTGCAGCAAATCCACTGCAAGGCACTCTGCAGCAAGCAGAGCCTTCTGCTGCTGATACCCCAAGCCAGCCTATCCCCACAGGCAAAGGGTGACCACACAGGAGGCCGTCCAAGAAGGAGGAGTCCTGCAGCTATTGCCTGCTGCAGAGATAATTCTGCCTTATCTGCATCCTCTTAGTGTTCCTGAGAGAAACAGGTGACGGGAGGTTAAACATGAAAATGAATTCTGTGGTTTTGGAGAGTTCATGATACTTATCTCTCCCTAAGTGGCTCTCCTGACAAAATGGTTTCAAATGAGTAAAAGGCTTCTTTTCTCTATCATTTCTCTTTCAAGTGTGAATCACTTCAGAATTACCCACTTGCTCGTGCTCAGATTAAATCTCTCTAACTGGAGCTTCTCAACAACAACAGGCAGAACTAGAGGCAGTGGTCCGAGGGGACTGGATAAATCAGGGGAGCAGGGGATCAGAGGGGCTCTGCCTGAAGACCAAGGTTTGGATCATGATGGAAGAGATTTGGGTGAGGGGATTATCATAGAATCAACAAGGTGGGAAGACTCCCCCCAAGTTCATCCAGTCCAACCTAGCACCCAGCCCTGGCCAGTCAACCAGACCATGGCATTAACTGCCCCAGCCAGGCTTTGCTTCAACACCTCCAGGCACAGCGACTCCACCACCTCCCTGGGCAGCCCATTCCAATGCCAATCACTCTCTCCACCAAGAACTTCCTCCTAACATCCAGCCTAGACCTGCCCTGGCACAACTTGAGACTGTGTCCCCTTGTTCTGTTGCTGCTTGCCTGGCAGAAGAGACCAACCCCACCTGGCTACAGCCTCCCTTCAGATTCTGCCCCTCTGCTCTGCTGAGACTCCACCTGTAGTGCTGGGTCCAGCACCAGAGAGACAGAGACCTGCTGGAGAGGATCCAGAAGAGGCCACAAAGATGATGCGAGGGCTGGAACCCTTCTGCTGTGAGGACAGCCTGAGAGTTGGGGTTGTTCAGCCTGGAGAAGAGAAAGACTTCATGGTAGCCTTGTAGCCAGTGCTGAGAAGAGCCTACAGGAAACATAGGGAGAGTCTTTCCAGCAGGGCCTGTTGTGACAGGACAATGGGTGGTGGCTTTAAACTATAAGAGGGAGACAGAGACTCAATTGAAGGAAGAAATGCTTCACACTGAGAGTGGTGAGACACTCCCAGGTTGCCCAGAGAGGTGCTAGATGGCCCACCCCTGGAAGCACTGTAGGTCAGGATGGGGCTCTGAGCATCCTGACCTAGTTGAAGAAGTCCTGCTCACTGGAGGGGGAGGTCATTTGACTAGATGACCTATGGAGGTCCCGTCCAACCTAAACCATTCTATGATAGGAGACTGAAATTAGAGGGCTATGTCCATGTGATGGACAGAAGCCTGCTCAGTTCTGGCTGATGTCATTGCAGAAGTCCCAGCAAAGCCCCCAAATTCAGTGGCTGAAGAGGCAGCTGCTCTCTTGTCCTCTTCTCTTGCTCAGCATCAACCACGAGCTTCTATTTCCCCTGTGATCCTGCTAACACAAACTGCCTTTTTTTTGACCCAGGAACCTGGCACCTTCTCTAAGTGTTAATTAAAATGGATCAAAGATGTGGTCTGATTCCATCTCTCCAAACGTTCCTATTTTCTTTCCATCCTTGCCAAGATCTTCCATCCCCCCCAGGCACAGCTAAGCCTGGTGTCCTTTACTCTCACCCCCTTTGTGTGGTGTGCTTCCCTGGCAAGCCTTTCCAAGCCCTCCTTCTCATTGCAGTCCCTTGAGGCCATTTCCTCTTGTCCTATAGCTTGCTGCTTTACAGAGGGCAGTAACCTCCACCTGGCTCCCACCTCCTTTCAGGGAGCTGTAAGGAACAAGGACTCCCCTCAGCCTCCTTTTCTTCAGGCTAAACAAGCCCATTTCCCTCAGCTGCTCTTCATGAGAGTTGCCCTCCAGACCTTTCACCAGCTTCAGTGCCCTTCACTGGATGTGCTCCAGCACCTCAGTGTCCATGCTGTAGTGAGAGGTCCAAAACTAAACCCAGTACTCAAGATGTAGCTTCACCAGTGCTGTGAAGTACAGGAGGACGAGTCCTTCCCTGGTCCTCCTCGCCACAAGTGTTGATGCTCAAAGCCAGGTTGCTGTTGGCTGCCTCAGCTGTTCCTTCAGGTTATTCTTCTTACTGTTGCTGAAGAAGTCAAGCATGGGCTGCATGGATCTGATTTCCTCTCCTTTCCCTTGACTTTAGTCCTTTTTGTCTGTGCAGTGTACAGAGGCTTCTGGACGGCGTTCATCCTGCTGGCTGTCGCCGCCGGGCTGGTAGGAGGGCTGCTGCTGGTCTGTGGTGTGCCCTTCGTCAGCCCCAGCTCCTACAAAGCTGGAGGTGCATTCCTCCTCATCTCAGGTAAGCAGGACACACCCTGGGTATTGGATTTTACGACTTCTGCTAAGCAGTGCTGGCCATTGGTGTGTTTCTGTGCTGAGATCAGCTCATCCTGTGAGGCTAAGGATGAACACTGCAGTCTTCTCAGATGGGACACTCTGGCCACCTCAGTAAGAGCCCTACCCCTTCAAAACACTCAACTTTTAGCCCAAATGGTAAAACCTGAGCTTGGCTACCTTCTGACACTGGCCAGTTCCATACAATATCACAGAGGGAAAGATTTTGAGTGATATCAAATCACTGAATTCCATTTTTCCCCCCATTGTTTTTGCACTTCATTTGACTACTTCTTGATTAAAAGGCTGGGGCTTAGAGGGTGACACTTTTTAGAGGAGCTGATTATGCATCACATAAACCTCTTGGCATTAGACAGAGATGCTGCTGTTTAAATTGAAGTTTGTATTAATGCGGTTTCAATCTGAACAGCAATCATTGTTATTAACTGTCATTAGGAGGAATGAGTTCAGCTGGAAGAGGCTTCCTGCTATATTTTCATCTCAATGATAGCCAGGAGGCTGCAGCAGTATTTCAGCAAAGTTTGCTTGGAGTTTCAGGAGTTGTTTGGGGTTTTTTTTTGGGGGGGAGGGTTGAAGTATCCCAAACTCAGAGCTCTTGGAACCTGCTTGGCACTGTTTTCCCAATGGATTCAAGATGCATCCCTCTGTGGTTATTTTCTCTCTCTCCTATCCAAAAATACTTTGCATAATTGCACTAAGCAGTAGGAACAATAGATTTAAGACAGCTCCAACTCCCTGGCCAGCTCTTTCCTGCAGATAGCAGGATGCGGAGAGACAAGGCAGGAGCAAGCGCGGCGCCTTCTCATCATGGCCTGCGGGTCAGTGTTAATTAACCTCCTCACGAAACCAGCTCTGCTTGAGGACGTGTGAAAGCATCGGCAGTTTGCAGAGTGGCAGCCAGGTGGTGAGATGAGGCACTACAGCTGCAAGGTGCCCCAGCCTCACAGGACATCCTTCCTTCTGTCCCCAGTTTGGTAGCAGCCCGCTCTGAGGTCATAGCATCCCATCCCTGCTCAGTCAGCACAGAACCAGGCAGCATTTGCTGCCAAAAGGCTCTAAATAGACTCTTGGTGCAAATCTATGGTCAGTCTGGCGTGACATTGAGGAGGTCTGTGTGCAGCTCAGCACCTAAGGGTGGAGGAGGATGATGAGGGCACTGGAGCAGTGCCTGGTGAGGAGAGGCTGAGGGATCTGGGGCTGCTTAGTCTGGAGGAGAGAAGACTGAGAGGGGATGGAATCAATGTTTATGAATACCTGAGGGCTGGGGGTCAGGGGGGGGGGACAGGCTCTGCTCACTGCTCCCTGGGATAGGACAAGCAGCAGTGGATGGAAGCTGCAGCACAGGAGGCTCCAGCTCAGCACAAGGGGGAACTTCTTGACTGTAAGGGTCCCAGAGCACTGGCACAGAGATGCTGTGGAGTCTCCTTCCCTGGAGCCTTTCCAGGTCTGTCTGGATGTGTTGCTGTGTGCCCTGAGCTAGATTGGATGGTCCTGCTCTGTGAGGGGGGTTGGACTCAACGATCTCTCTGGGTCCCTTCCAATCCCTGACATCCTGTCAGCCTGTGATTGTTATTGCTCAATTAGACCTCTTTGGTTTCCTCTCTAAGAGGCCTTTTATTTGCTGTGCTTTCAAGAGGGCAAACCTAACTCTCTGTGAGCTGCTGCGACAAACCTAGTGCTCAGGGGGTGGCATTTCTGAGAGGCTTTTCAAAGGGCTGAAGCCATCCCCCTTGATTTCCACCGCTGGGTGGTTTGGGAAGTACAGCCAGAGTCCATCTGACATTTGCTGCTGCAAATACCACCCAGCTGAGCAGTTGTCCTTGCCAGTCTGCTCTCTGGAGCACCTGAACTGCATGAGCAAATAGCTGACGTGCTGCTTTCCTTCTCCCGTTTGCCATCTCAGCCTTGGTTTCGGTGCTTGCAAGGGGGAGGCTGCCACTGCCTGGTGACTCACTGTCCCCTTCTTTCAGTAGTCAGATGACAATATGATTAATTGTCACTACAATGTCACCAGGAGGGCTGGGTGAAGGCTGAACTGCAGCTTCTGCAAGCCCAGTTGCTGAGGCAACTTCGGTTTTTGCTCCTTGGTTTTCTGTGCTGGGGCTCCTTTGTTTTGGTTTCCTCTGGGCACTTTGGAGACAGAGCTCAGGAGTGGGCACATGCTTCATCCAGACCCAGGGCAGCTCCTTGGCTTGCAGTGCTGCTCCAAGAGAATCACAGAATCAGGCTGGTTGGAAGAGAGCTCCAAGCTCATCCAGCCCAACCTGGCACCCAGCCCTAGACAAGCAACCAGACCATGGCACTAAGTGCCCCAGCCAGGCTTGGCTTCAACACCTCCAGGCACACAGACTCCACCACCTCCCTGGGCAGCCCATTCCAATGCCAATCACTCTCTCTGGGAAGAACTTCCTCCTAACATCCAGCCTAGACCTCCCCTGGCACAGCTTGAGACTGTGTCCCCTTGTTCTGTTGCTGCTTGCCTGGCAGAAGAGCCCAACCCCACCTGGCTACAGCCTCCCTTCAGGTAGCTGCAGACAGCAATGAGCTCTGCCCTGAGCCTCCTCTTCTGCAGGCTGCACACCCCCAGCTCCCTCAGCCTCTCCTCGCAGGGCTGTGCTCCAGGTCCCTCCCCAGCCTTGCTGCCCTTCTCTGGACACCTTCCAGCACCTCAACATCTCTCTTGAATTGAGGAGCCCAGCACTGGACACAGCACCCCAGGTGTGGCCTGAGCAGTGCTGAGCACAGGGGCAGAATAACCTCCTGATGTGTTCAGCCCAGTTGGCATGGCTGTAGGCTTCAGCCAAAAAGAGATCAGCTCCATCTATTGGTTTGCTCAGAAGTGAAGAGGCTGTTCTGGAGGGAATGCACAAACCCAGTGTGAATGTGGAGGGAGTTCTCAAAGCAAGCAACCATAGAATTGTTTTGGTTGGAAGAGACCTATAAGATCATCAAGTCCAACCTGTAACCCAGCACTAAACCACATCCCACAGCACCACATCTCCACAGCTGTTCAATTCTTCCAGGGATGGGGACTCCACCACTGCCCTGGGCAGTCTATTCCAGGCTTTGCCAACCCTTCTGGGAAAGAAATTGTTCCTCACATCCAAGCTAAACTTCCCTAACCCAATTTGAGGCCATTTCCTCTTGTCCTTTTGCTTGTTACTTGGAAAAAGAGACCAACCCCCACCTGGCTACAACCTTTCAGGAGAGCAAGGTCTCTCAGGCTAAACCAACTCAATACCCTCAGCCAGTCCTGGCCTTGTGAGCAGAGCATGCTAGAGCCAATCTGTTCTTCAGAGTGCTCAGCTCCTAGGAGTTGAAGTGCTGCATTTTGTGCTCTGACTCCTCTTCCTAAATCGAGCCTCTTCATTTTGACAGTCTCAGGCTCCCCACACGCAGAAAAGGCTGAAAGTTATGGAAGGGCAACCGAAGGTCACACCTCCATTCCCTCACTTTTAACACCCTTAAGAAGCAAGTAGTGAGAAAGGCAAATGAGTCAAAGCTCATTGTTCTTGCAATTAGCAGATTACACAAGAGTTCAGCAGCTTCTGCAGAAGAGGAGCTAAAGATTGAGTTCACTCACCTGTCCCTACAATTAGCAGCTATAAAGGTGTCACAAAGATAGAAAATGAAAGAATGAAGAAGCCAAACTCCAAATTGCTCACAGTGAAGGTGCAGCTCTCTCCTGGGAGGTGGAGATGGAGCACTGGGTTCCTTGTTCTGCAGTTATCAGAGTATGAAGGAGAAAGACTTAATACTCCAATTTGCTTGCAATTAGCCCCTCCCCAGCAGATGCTGTTGACCTCATCAGCACTGAGATGGAATTTCACAGTTGTTTTTTTCCCCCGTGAGCAGAAGCTAAGAGGAAAAGGCAGAGGAAGAAATAGAAACAGAACACTTGGCTGATTTTTCCAGGGGTAGAAACCACAGGGATGCAGAGAGGAGCATGGGGATGGGCTCATTTTGTCACAGAGTGGTGGGAGCTGGAAAGGACCTCTAGAGATCATCTAGTCCTACTGTTACAGAAGGTTTACTACAGTAGGTTGCCCAGGACTACACTCAGGTGAGTTTGTAATCTCTCCAGAGAAGATTCTCTCCAGAATCTCTCTGAGCAGCTTGGCCCAGTGTTCTGACAACCTCACAGCAAAGGATTTCCTCCTGTTCCAGCTTGGGACCATTGCCCTTAGTCCTGCCGCTGGATGCCACAGGAAAGAGTCTGACCCCATTCTCTTACCCCCTGCCCTTGAAATGTTGATAAGCATTGAGAAGATGCCCTCTTGATGAGGTCTTCACTCAGACATAGCTAAACCCACCACATTCTCTGTCCCAGGCATGTGTGCCAATGCTGGGCTCACTTCTTGGGCAGAAAACTAGATTGTCCAGCAGCTTGCTGCCTAAGGCAGGAAGACCTCAGTCTCTCTACCTAAAAAGCCATTCGGAGCTGGCAGGAAATGAAGAGGTCTTTCTGCTGCAGCTGAAATGAGAAGCCTCCAACAGGTAGAGTGAGACCTGGTCAAAAGATGCAAAATCCAGAGTAAAGCACCAGTGACTTCTGCAAGACAGGAGGGAGAGATCTCAATGTTCTTGTGATGAAGACTCTGCTTGTGGCTAAACACATGGCAGATTTGAGGTGCTGGAAGGTGTCCAGAGAAGGGCAGCAAGGCTGGGGAGGGGCCTGGAATACAAACCCTATGAGGAGAGGCTGAGGGAGCTGGGGGTGTGCAGCCTGCAGAAGAGGAGGCTCAGGGCAGAGCTCATTGCTGTCTACAGCTACCTGAAGGGAGGCTGTAGCCAGGTGGGGTTGGGCTCTGCTGCCAGGCAAGCAGCAACAGAACAAGGGGACAGAGTCTCAAGTTGTGCCGGGGGAAGTATAGGCTGGAAGTTAGGAGGAATTTGTTGTCAGAGAGAGTGATTGGCATTGGAATGGGCTGCCCAGGGAGGTGGTGGAGTCACTGTGCCTGGAGGTGTTGAAGCAAAGCCTGGCTGAGGCTCTTGGTGCCATGGTCTGGTTGACTGGATAGAGCTGGGTGCTAGGTTGGAGTGGATGATCTTGGAGGTCTCTTCCAACCTGCTTGATTCTATGAGTCTAGGCAGTTTCCTGGGGGTTTGTGCTTGGTGCAGGTCTTCTGTGCTGAGCAGTTTTCAGTGGGCTGCCCTTGCTGTGCTTCCATTGCCCTTTCCTGGCTGCAGCTGCCCTTTTGCTGCTCCTCTCCCACCGAGGAGCTGCTGCAAATCCCAGGGACTGCTTGCCACTCACCTCTAATTATTGCAGGGAAGCAGGCTGCTTACTTCACATTTCCCTGTCATTTTCTCAGGGTGTGAAAATGTTCTTAATTTAGATGCCATGGCCATGCCATCACCTCCACTACCTGTTTAATAACAAATCCTTCCAAACCAAGACCTGGGGCTTCTCCTGGGGCTAGGGGAGGGATCATTTCTCTACCCTTAGCTCCTGGAGAGCTCAGGGATGCTACCACCCACTCACAGGGCTTCCCTAGTGAGAACTTATTGTGGTCTTCCCTAGGAAGACTTTATTGTGGCCTTGCAGTATCTTAAGGGGGGGCTACAAGAAAGCTGGGGAGGGACTTTATAGGATGTCAGGTAGTGATAGCACTGTGGGGGGAATGGAACAAAGCTGGAAATGGGTAGATTCAGACTGGATGTTAGGAAGAAGTTGTTCAGCATGAGGGTGCTGAGAGCCTGCAAGGGGTTGCCCAGGGAGGTGGTGGAAGCCTCATCCCTGGAGGTGTTTAAGGCCAGCCTGGATGAGGCTGTGGCCAGCCTGCTCTAGTGTGAGGTGTCTCTGCCCATGGCAAGTGAGTTGGAACTCGTTGATTGGATGGGGCTGGGTGCTAGGTTGGACTGGATGAGCTTGGAGGTCTCTTCCAACCCAGTTGATTCTATGATTCTATGATTCTATGATTTTTGTGGCCCCTTCTAGCCCTGACTGATTCTACGATTAACTGGCCAGTATCACAGTATCACCAAGGTTGGAAGAGACCTCATAGATCATCAAGTCCAACCCTTTAGCACAGAGCTCAAGGCCAGACCATGGCACCAAGTGCCACGTCCAATCCTGCCTTGAACAGCTCCAGGGACGGCGACTCCACCACCTCCCTGGGCAGCCCATTCCAGTAGCCAATGACTCTCTGCTTTCCTCAGTAAACGAGGCTTAGGCCATCTAAATTGTCCTGTGAGAACTCAGTGCCACACCTCTAGTTCTTTAAAGAGAAGCAGGAGAACTCAGAAGGCTGCCACCATGCCCACGTCCTCCACCCCACCGGGGCTAGGGTTTTATTTGTGCCTCTTACGGTAGGTATTATAGGTTAATGAAATAGAAATTGATCTTTAGAAGAGCACTTTTCAAGGTTCAGTTGCTATCTAATTAATTTAATTTTAAATTACATCAGTAATAAAGACTTAATTGCCTTCTTATCAATATATTGTATTTTGTAAAGGACATGTGACTATTTAACATGCAATCGTTTGCTCGTAGCAGGGTAATTGGCATTTTAAGGGCCCAACCATCATATTAAGTGTAAAATATTTGTGCACTTAATTTCAAGTGGTTTCTAAAGCTCAATGAACATGCAAATGGTATGGCAGCTGCTCTTTAACTCCTAACCTGCCTCTCCAGAAAGCTAGGTACAGGAGAACGACTTGAAGTAGCAGCACGTGGTGATGGAAAGTGTATTAGAAGGGTTTGGGTTGCACTTTAGAAGTGTCTGGTTGCACCAATTTCTGGTTGTCAAGGTTCAAGTCAGTGATTTCTGGAGGTCCCTTCCAACCTCTCATGTTCTGTGGTTCTGTGATGTGTTCTCAGGGTACAGGAGGTGGATAAGGTTCAAGTCAGTGATTTCTGGAGTCCCCTTCCAACCTCTCATGTTCTGTGGTTCTGTGATGTGTTCTCAGGGTATAGGAGGTGGATAAGGTTCAAGTCAATGATTTCTGGAGTCCCCTTCCAACCTCTCATGTTCTGTGATGTGTTCTCAGGGTACAGGAGGTGGATAAGGTTCAAGTCAATGATTTCTGGAGGTCCCTTCCAACCTCTCATGTTCTGTGATGTGTTCTCAAGGTACAGGAGGTGGATAAGGTTCAAGTCAATGATTTCTGGAGGTCCCTTCCAACCTCTCATGCTCTGTGGTTCTGTGATGTGTTCTCAGGGTATAGGAGGTGGGTTAATGGAGGTGACAGCTTAGGATGGGTGACTTCAGCTTCCACATAGCACACAGTGAGGGCTCTGAACCTTCTGTACATTTGCCTGAGTCTCCTTTTTGGCTCTGAGATGGGATGCAGAGGTTTGTGGCTGCAGCTGTGCTTGCATCCATTATAAGCAGCAGCACAGTCAAACACTGCCTTGTCTCCTCTGACCAAGGTTTCTGGAGCCACCACGAGAGTGCAGATAGATCAGTGCCAGGCTTTACCCACCCACAGGAGCTGGATTTTGTCGTGTGTAAGCTGGCAGGAGGAATAATTAAATACACTTTTGATTTAAAAACTGCAAGGGGAGGAATTAAACCCAGCAGAAGCCACAACACATCCATAGGGCTGCGTGGCAACTTGTCAACTAAATTAACTTTGAACTGTTCACTTCCACTATAAAAATGTAATCTGTGATGTGTTTGTCTCATAGAGGTGTGTTTATGTGCATACATCTCTCTGTTACACAGCCCCAGCTAAAACTGGCAAGCTTCTGGCTGTGAAGTCACAAGATCAGGTAGCTCCTGCAGAGCTTCCAGACCTGTCAGGACACCACCCCTAGTATGTTTTAGTGTGCATTGACTTTCAAATGCACTCTATATATTCTTTAATGTGACACAGGAAATAATATTTGGGGCACATTAGGGTTTTTTTGTCACCTGCTTCAGGTGAGGGAGCCAGATCTGCATTCTCCAGCCACCACCATTGCTGAGTTTGGGGGCAAGGAGGTTAATATTAAGGCACCTGCTGGGGCTGAGAGGTGCCTGCTCACTGTGTGCTTTTTGGACATGGCTGAGCTCTTTCTGCAGACATTGACCTTCCAGGCATATGCATCTGGAAGTTGGAGGTTGTGGGGTTTCATGGGAGAGCTGCTGTTTGGGTTTTGGGCACCTCAAGGGGTATGGGAGTCTCTGAGGATATTGGACCATCACTAAGCAAGATGTTGACCTTGCACTAACTGCTCCAGCCCTTCTCCCATCTGGATCCAGGGGAGGGCAAAGCAGATCTCCCACACTGCTAGAAAGGCTTTCTGGCCTCACAGTATAAGCTGTTCATTTTTCTTTTATTATTCTGTTGTTTACCAGCCCATCTCAGAGGAGCATCTCATGGGTGCATGCCTTTTCCACCCTGTTACTGCATCCTATTCCCTGCAGAACAGGATTGTCTCTATTCCTTGCCACCTGTTTTATACTTGATTACAAAACTCAGTTTAAGGAAGGGTAACACGAGATGTGGAGGGGAACTGCCTTGAGCAGTTTGGCATCTGTGTGGGCTCTGCTTGTGCTGATGCTGGGGGGGGGGAAGGTTCCATGCCAGATAATCATAGGATCATAGAATCAAGCAGGTTGGAAGAGACCTCCAAGCTCATCCAGCCCAACCTAGCACCCAACCCTGGCCAATCAACCAGACCATGGCACTAAGTGCCCCAGCCAGGCTTGGCTTCAACACCTCCAGGCACGGCGACTCCACCACCTCCCTGGGCAGCCCATTCCAATGCCAATCACTCTCTCTGGCAAGAGCTTCCTCCTAACCTCCAGCCTAGACCTGCCCTGGCACAGCTTGAGACTGTGTCCCCTGGTTCTGTTGCTGCTTGCCTGGCAGCAGAGCCCAACCCCACCTGGCTACAGCCTCCCTTCAGGTAGTTGTAGACAGCAATGAGGTCTGCCCTGAGCCTCCTCTTCTGCAGGCTGCACCCCCCCAGCTCCCTCAGCCTCTCCTCACAGGGCAGTGAAATGCTTCTGCTCAAGAACAGGTCACTGCTGTGAGCATCCTCCGTCTTTGTGGTGGTTTCTCCGTGGCGCACCCAGCTGTGCAGAGCCCTGGGTGGCCCCAGCAGCATGAGGTGTCCCTGTGCCTGCAGCTGGGCAGCAGCTGGCCCTGGCGGTGTGAGTCTCTGCAGAGCGCACAGGTCTGCCTTTACAGGAGCTTGCAGGGCAGTGCCACGAATCACAACTCCGCAGCACTAAGCTCGGTCGCGAAGGACCTGCAAGGACGAATGGGGTCTCCTTGCCGCCTGCTCTCAGCTTTATTCTCTTTCAGACGCAGAGAGGAGCTCACCTTTTTGTTTCTCTTTCCAGGAGGCTTATTCCTGCTGCTGGTGTTTCTCTTTGTGATGTGGAAGGAGTTTGCTGCTGATTTTCAGAAGTACATCCTCCTGGAGAGAAGCGAGAAGTGCCTGGATGATGTCCCCGTGCATGTCTACTACGGGTGGTCCTTCATGTTTGCTGCAGCTGGCGTGCCCCTGGTGTTACTGTCCGGACTCCTCTTCTACCTGGTTGGCAGAGACATGAAAGCCTCGGAGTAAGGCAGATTTGGAGAAGGCCTTTGAGAAAATTGGTGACAAAACATATGTGAGTTTTGGGACTAGGTGGGTTTTGTAGCTAGAATTACCAGCATAGGTGCATGAGTACACCCAGGCTTGAGCGGGGGCAGGCATGGAGCACCCAGCATCCAACCACTGCCAGTCCAAACCCAGCCCCAGCTGAGCATCCAGCTTCAGCACTTTTCCTCTCTGGAGACATCCAGACGTGCCTCTGGGTCCTGCAGCAGCCTTCTCTGCCACCCCTGCTGTGGAAGCAGCTCCCTGGCTGCCAGCAGAGCTCCGCATCCATATTCAGCAGAGCAGGAGTTTTATGGCATTCCCAGCATCCTTGTTTCTTGTAAAAGGTAATCGAATCTGGCTGCAAAGCTCTATGCCATAATGTCTACTTCTGAAAAGCAATTAAGGATGATTTTTTTCCTTTTATAAAGCTGGCTCTAATTGACCTCAAAGGAGAACCTTTTTAATGGGATGTCGGGAAACGTGGGAAACTGGAGGGTTTTTTTGTTGTTGAAAGTCCTGATTCTCAAGGTTTGAATGTACCTGGACCTAACCTACCTAGCAGTAAGTTTCAATAAACCAATTTCTGTGGCATGAAATCTCACATGAATTAATTTGTCTTTCTTTCCAGCACCACACTACTTTGTTTTTAATGCTTTCAGAGCTGTAGGGATTCTCAACCCCAAACTGGATGATGGTCATGGTCAGGGATTCTCAACCCCAAACTGGATGATGGTCATGGTCAGGGATTCTCAACTCCAAACTGGATGATGGTCAGGGTCAGGGATTCTCAACTCCAAAACTGGATGATGGTCAGGGTCAGGGATTCTCAACTCCAAACTGGATGATGGTCAGAGTCAGGGATTCTCAACTCCAAAACTGGATGATGGTCAGGGTCAGGGATTCTCAACCCCAAAACTGGATGATGGTCAGAGTCAGGGATTCTTGAGCCCCAAATTGGATGATGGTGAGAGTCAGGGGTTATTGAGCCTCAAACTGAATGATGATCAGAGTCAGGGATTCTCAACCCCAAAACTGGATGATGGTGAGAGTCTTCGTGAGCCCCAAACTGAATAATGGTGAGAGTCAGGGGTTCTTGAGCCCCAAAGTGGATGATGATTAGAGTCAAAGATTCTCAACCCCAAACCTGGATGATGGGGCAAAAGAGCATTGTTACTTTTTATTCTGTTTGTTATAGGGGCCCATGAGACCTTGTTGTGTCCTACAGATGTAGCACAGGACTCATCTCCAAAAAGGAGCAAGTATTTAACACTGATCCTTTAAATTCCTGTGATGACTGAAGTGTACATTGCTGCTCTGAAAAGAGCTGTCCCATCAAGAGGAGCTTATGCTGATTTTATACACCAAAGGAACATGGTGATGCTCCTGGTAATGAAACATACACAAATTCTCAGGACTTGATGGGGTCTCTTTTGAGGACTGGAACTTGTCTGATGGGTTTCTTTTTTGGGGGACTGGAGCTCATCTGCTGTGAGGACAGGCTGAGAGAGCTGGAGTTGTTCAGCCTGGAAAATAGAAGGCTCCATGGAGACCTTGTTTGTGGCTTCTCAGTGCTTAAAGGGGCCTGTAAGAAAGATGGGAACAGACTCCTTTAGCAGGGCCTGTTGTGACAGGATGAGGAGTGGTGGCTTTAAAGTGAAGGAGTGAGATTTAGACTGAATAGAAGGAAGACAGTTTCATACTGAAGGCAATTCAACACTGCTGCAGGTTGCCCAGAGAGGTGGTAGATGCCCCACAGTAGGAAACAGGTAACAACTGGGTGGGGCTCTGAGCAATGTGATCTAGCTGAAGATGTCCCTGCTGAGTGCAGGGCCTGCATGACCTTTGGAAGTCCCTTCTAACCCAAACCATTCTGTGTTTGTACCATTCTGTGCTTCTCTTTGTAGCTGTGCATGTCAGCGCAGGTGGGTGATTACTCTCACTCTGATTTGCATCCAGCAATGAGCATCCTGCCACTGCCAGCCCAAACCCAGCCCCAGCTGAATATCTACCTCCAGCATTTTTACTCTTTGGAGGCACTGAGGTAGCAAAGGTGAAATAATTTCTGCTGTAGCTGCTGGGGTTTGTAAAAGCATTCTTCTGCCAGGCACCCAGCAACAGAAGAAGGGGACACAGCCTCAAGCTGTGCCAGGGCAGGTCTAGGCTGGATGTTAGGAGGAAGTTGTTGTCAGAGAGAGTGATTGGCATTGGAATGGGCTGCCCAGGGAGGTGGTGGAGTTGCCGTGCCTGGAGGTGTTGAAGCCAAGCCTGGCTGGGGCACTTAGTGCCATGGTCTGGTTGATTGGATAGGGCTGGGTGCTAGGTTGGGCTGGATGAGCTTGGAGGTCTCTTCCAACCTGTCTGATTCTATGATTCTATGACTGGACAGGGCTGGGTGCTAGGTTGGACTGGCTGAGCTGGGAGGTCTCTTCCAACCTGCTTGATTCCATGATGAAATGACAAAGGTTTGATCTTGCCATGATTTTTTTCAGGCTGGCTCTCGATGCTTTGAAGTAGTTTGTTGGGCCCTTGTTTGCTGAACTAATTTGCATACATTTTAAATTAATCTCCCTTAAAAAAACCCCAAATGCACACTGGGATGTCACAGTTTGTGCTAAACATACATCTCCCAAGCATTATGTCATGCTATTGATTCAGTATAGTTAATTAATAATGTAATGTAAATCTCATCTGGAAAGCAGTGAAGGTTGTTGGCAGTATAAAACTGTGTGTTAATGCTCTGCCTGAAATACTTCTCAAGCTTGGCAATGCCTTTTTGGAGCAAGCTCTAATTATTCTTTTACAAGATTCATGGTGTACAAAGAGTGAGAAATTGTAATCCCCACATGTACAGATTAGTTCTTTCATAGGAGTAAGAGGCTTGGTCTGCAGGTCTTAAGTAAGAATCACACTGCTTTCCCTTAGTCCAGTTCTGGTCTCCTCAATGCAAGAGAGATGTTGAGGTACTGGAAGGTGTCCAGAGAAGGGCAGCAAGGCTGGGGAGGGGCCTGGAGCACAGCCCTGTGAGGAGAGGCTGAGGGAGCTGGGGGTGTGCAGCCTGCAGAAGAGGAGGCTCAGGGCAGAGCTCATTGCTGGCTACAACTACCTGAAGGGAGGCTGTAGCCAGGTGGGGTTGGGCTCTTCTCCCAGGCAAGCAGCAACAGAAGAAGGGGACACAGTCTCAAGTTGTGCCAGGGGAGGTCTAGGCTGGAAGTTAGGAGGAAGTTGTTGTCAGAGAGAGTGATTGGCATTGGAATGGGCTGCCCAGGGAGGTGGTGGAGTTGCTGTGCCTGGAGGTGTTGAAGCCAAGCCTGGCTGGGGCACTTAGTGCCATGGTCTGGTTGCTTGGCCAGGGCTGGGTGCTAGGTTGGAGTGGATGATCTTGGAGCTCTCTTTCCACCTGCTTGATTCTATGATTCTATGAACAAATAGTGAAAATCTCTGGTATCAAAGATTCTCTCTCCAGGAGTCACCTGGTATGGAGCACCCTCTCATAGTCACAGCAAGAAGGACCTGAGGAGTGAGGTTACAAAGCAGTGAGACTAAAGGAATTAGTGACTCTCTTAAAATGAACCTTTGCAGCGAGCACAAGTGTTCACCAAACAAACCACTTTGGTTGGCTTCAGAGGCTAAGTGGTTAGGTTCAGAGGCTAATTCCTTGACTGTTAAGGTTGGTTTTTTAGTTTAGTGTTTGTTTTTTGTGGCAAACCTGACTTGTTCTTCTCCTGCTGCTTCACTCTGCCCTAGTGAGATTGCATCTGGACCACACTGGGTCCAGTTCTGGGCTCCCCAATTCAAGAGGAGTGAGGAACTACTGGAGAGAGCCCAGCAGAGGCTACAAAGATGATGAGGTAACTAAATGATCTCTGCCAAGGGAAGGCTGAGAGGCCTGGAGTTGTTTTGGCTGGGGAAGGGCAGGCTTGAGAGGGAATTTTCTCGATGCTCATCAGTATCTAAAAGGAAGACTGGGGAAGAGCAGGCTTGAGAAGGAATTTTCTTGATGCTCATCAGTATCTAAAGGGAGGACTGGGGAAGGACAGGCTTGAGAAGGAATTTTCTCAATGCTCATCATAGAATCATAGAATAGAATCAACCAGGTTGGAAGAGCCCCCTCCAGCCCTAGACAACCAACCAGACCATGGCACTAAGTGCCCCAGCCAGGCTTGGCTTCAACACCTCCAGGCACGGCCACTCCACCACCTCCCTGGGCAGCCCATTCCAATGCCAATCACTCTCTCTGCCAACAACTTCCTCCTAGCATCCAACCTAGACCTGCCCTGCCACAACTTGAGACTGTGCCCCCTTGTTCTGTTGCTGGGGCTGGCCTTGCTTTAGCAGGGAAGCCAAAGCGGCTGCTGCAGACTTCCCTTTCAGCCCCCACCACGCCAGGAGTCTGCCAATCCAAAATATAACTCAAGCAGAGAAAAGTTTATGTGAGAATCATCATTTCTGGAGCAGAACTTGCAGAAAAAAAACCCCCAAACCCCTCAGCTAATGGGCTGAGTGGTGGGGCTGGAAATTGCAGACACCACGGTCTCTTTCATCTGTTGAATGTGAAGAAGTTTGATGAAAGGATGTTATAGAGCAGTGACAAGGACCTAATTCTGATCCAAGTTTTGTCACTCTAAATCATGAGTAATTCCAAAGGCTGCAGCAGACCCTTATCACTGTTAAACATCTGTAAGTCAGATCAGAACCGGGACTAATAAATACATTCAGAAATGCATAATTAAAACAGTGATTTCACATCACTCTGATGAGTTTTAGTCAAGGATTTCTTCAAGGATGCTTTTCTCACATTAGCATTTGACGTTAGTAAGCAATGAATAATTCCATTTTTTCTTTCCAACATCTGGGACACTTCCTGCTTTATTTGCTACTTACTGAACACTCTGCAGGAAATATTAATGGAGCTTGGGTGATAAAAAAACAGGCCCTGTGGAGCTCACTCAGGAGGCAGGCTCATGTAGTAGGGGTTATGTGTCTTGAGATTTTGGTGAAGTAAGGTATTGGGAGATTCACCAAACTTAAGGCAGCTATGGGAACCTGAGGAGGTTAGCCAAAAGTCAAAGCCTTGCAGCTCCTTTGCTCAGTTCTTCCCTCCTTCCAGGGAGACAATTCATAGAGACATAGAATGGCTTAGGTTGGAAGTGACCTCAAAGCTCAGCCAGTTCCAACCCCCTTGCTGCTCTTTTGCTCAGTCTGTCCTTCCTTCCTTCCTTCCTTCCTTCCTTCCTTCCTTCCTTCCTTCCTTCCTTCCTTCCTTCCTTCCTTCCAGGGAGACAATTCATAGAGTCATAGAATGCTTTAGGTTGGAAGGGACCTCAAAGCTCAGCCAGTTCCAACCCCCTGCCACAGGCTCCCACTAGAACAGGTCGCTCAAAGCCTCATCCAACCTGGCCTTGAACATGCCCAGGGAGGTTATGAAGGAGAGGCTGAGGGAGCTGGGGATGTGCAACCTGGAGAAGAGGAGGCTTAGGGCAGACCTCATTGGTGTCTACAGCTACCTGAAGGGAGGCTGTAGCCAGGTGGGGTTGGGCTCTTCTCCCATGGCCTGGTTGATTGGACAGGGCTGGGTGCTAGGTTGGACTGGATGTGTTTGGAGGTCTTTTCCAACCTGGTTGATTCTGTGATGATTCTGTGCAGCCTGCTCCAATGCTCTGGCATCCTCACAATGAAGGATTTTCTCCTTATCTTCAATTGGAACCTCCTGGGTTACAATTTGTGCCTGTTGTCCCTTGTCCTTGTCGCTGGACACTGCTGGCCCCATCCTCTTGCCTCCCACTCTGTAGCTATTGATAGGCATTGAGAAGTTCCCCTCTCAGTCTGCTCTTCTCCAGGCTAAACAGCCCCAGGGATCTCAGCCTATTCTCCTCACAGAGCTCCTCCAGTTCCCTCAGCATCTTTGCTTCTTTTGATGGACTCTCTCCAGTAGTTCCCTGACTCCTTTGAACTGTGAAGCCCAGAACTGGACCCAGTACTCCAGATGTGGCCTCAGTAGAGTAGAGTAGAGTAGAGTAGAGTAGAGTAGAGTAGAGTAGAGGGAGAGGATAACGCTGCAGATGTCCATTAGGCAGCCTTGCCCTCACTCTGCTGAGCCAACACCTATCATCACTCACCTTGCACAAATCCTGCTGGGGGAAACAGAATCACAGAATCATAGAATCAAGCAGGTTGGAAGAGAGCTCCAAGATCATCCACTCCAGCCTAGCACCCAGCCCTATCCAGTCAACCAGACCATGGCACTAAGTGCCCAAGCCAGTCTCTTCTTGAACACCTCCAGGGATGGTGACTCCACCACCTCCCTGGGCAGCCCATTCCAATGCCAATCACTCTCTCTGACAACAACTTCCTCCTCACATCCAGCCTAGACCTCCCCTGGCACAACTTCACACTGTGTCCCCTTGTTCTGTTGCTGGTTGCCTGGCAGCAGAGCCCAACCCCACCTGGCTACAGCCTCCCTTCAGGTAGTTGCAGACAGCAATGAGCTCTGCCCTGAGCCTCCTCTTCTGCAGGCTGCACACCCCCAGCTCCCTCAGCCTCTCCTCACAGGGCTGTGCTCCAGGCCCCTCCCCAGCCTTGCTGCCCTTCTCTGGACACCTTCCAGCACCTCAACATCTCTCTTGAATTGAGGGGCCCAGAACTGGACACAGCACTCAAGGGGTGGCCTGAGCAGTGCTGAGCACAGGGGCAGAAGAACCTCCCTTGTCCTGCTGCCCACACTGCTCCTGAGCCAGCCCAGGATGCCATTGGCTCTCTTGGCTACCTGGGCACTGCTGCCTCAGCTTCAGCTACTCTCTCCCAGCACCCCCAGGTCCCTCTCTGCCTGGCTCCTCTCAGCCACTCTGTCCCCAGCCTGTAGTGCTGCTTGGGGTTGTTGTGGCCAAAGTGCAGAACTCTGCACTTGGCCTTGTTCAATCTTATCCCATTGGCCTCTGCCCACCTATCCAGCCTGGCCAGGTCCCTCTGCAGGGCTCTCCTAGTGAAGACACAGGATGTGATTCTTCCTCAGTTTCAGATGGTGTAAGAAAGGTTTTCTACTTTTCTCCCATTTAAAAACTATTCTGAAGGAGAAGCTGCTCAGAAATGCTGCTCAGACAGCACAGACTGAACTGGCTGCTTGAGGATCTGAAGCTTTTACTGCTGATTAAACCTCATCAGTTACAGGCTGGAATAATTGCATCGCGTGGAGAAGAAATGCAGCTCATTTGGAAACAGAGGCAGAGATTTTGAAGCTGTCCCTGCCAAAAAACCCACAAAAAGTAGGGAAATGAAACAACTTAAGACAAACCAACCTCTGAGTGAGCCCTGCTGGGCACTGAGGTGGAGCTTTCCCATTGCATACACAGGCAGAGACACTGCCTCTCGACCCACACTTCCAGAATCAAGGTCGTTACACCCTGAGTCACAGTATCACAGTATCACCAAGGTTGGAAGAGACCTCACAGATCATCAAGTCCAACCTTTTACCACAGTGCCCAAGGCTAGACCATGGCACCAAGTGCCACATCCAACCTTGCCTTGAACTGCCCCAGGGACGGCGACTCCACCACCTCCCCGGGCAGCCCATTCCAGTGTCCAATGACTCTCTCAGTGAAGAACTTTCTCCTCACCTCGAGCCGAAATTTCCCCTGGTGCAGCCTGAGGCTGTGTCCTCTCGTTCTGGAGCTGGCCACCTGAGAGAAGAGAGCAACCTCCTCCTGGCCACAACCACCCTTCAGGTAGTTGTAGACAGCAATAAGGTCACCCTTGAGCCTCCTCTTCTCCAGGCTAACCAATCCCAGCTCCCTAAGCCTCTCCTCGTAGGGCTGTGCTCGAGGCCTCTCACCAGCCTCGTCGCCCTTCTCTGGACACGCTCAAGCATCTCAATGTCCTTCCTAAACTGGGGGGCCCAGAACTGAACGCAGTACTCGAGGTGTGGTCTGACCAGTGCAGAGTACAGGGGCAGAATGACCTCCCTGCTCCTGCTGACCACACCATTCCTGATGCAGGCCAGGATGCCACTGGCTCTCTTGGCCACCTGGGCACACTGCTGGCTCATGTTCAGGTGGGTATCAATCAGTACCCCCAGATCCCTCTCTGTCTGGCTGCTCTCAGCCACTCCGACCCCAGCCTGTATCTCTGCATGGGGTTGTTGTGGCCAAAGTGCAGCACCCTGCACTTGGAGCTATTGAACCCCATCCCATTGGCCTCTGCCCATCTGTCCAGGCGGTCAAGGTCCCGCTGCAGAGCCCTTCTGCCCTCCAGCTCAGTCACATCTGCCCCCAGCTTAGTGTCATCTGCAAACTTGCTGATGACTGACTCGATGCCCTCATCCAGATCATCTATGAAGATGTTAAAGAGGATGGGGCCCAGCACTGATCCCTGAGGGGATCAGTCAAATCATTAGCTCCAAAGCCCAGCCATTAATTACATTTCTTTCATTGTTCTTGCATCATCTCCCCAAAATAAAGGCAGGGCAGCTCAGTCAAGTGCTTCACAGCTCACATCTCTGGTGGGCACAGGCACAGCCACTTTGCTCCTGGTGTTTTCAAGCTTTCTTAGTGTGGTTATGCAAGTTTAAGCTTTAGAACAGGGACTCCTAATGCTGGGAGAGGAGAGAGCAGCTGTGGAACTGTTGGAGGGTAGGAAAGCCCTGCAGAGGGACCTGGATGGGTGGGCAAAGGCCAATGGGATAAGATTGAACAAGGCCAAGTGCAGAGTTCTGCACTTTGGCCACAACAACCCCAAGCAGAACTACAGGCTGGGGACAGAGTGGCTGAGAGCAGCCAGGAAGAGAGGGAGCTGGAGGTGCTGGTAGAGAGGAGCTGAAGATGAGGCAGCAGTGCCCAGGTGGGCAGCAGAGCCAATGGCATCCTGGGCTGGCTCAGGAGCAGTGTGGGCAGCAGGACGAGGGAGGTTATTCTGCCCCTGTGCTCAGCACTGCTCAGGCCACCCCTTGAGTGCTGTGTCCAGTTCTGGGCCCCTCAGTTCAAGAGAGATGTTGAGGTGCTGGAAGGTGTCCAGAGAAGGGCAGCAAGGCTGGGGAGGGGCCTGGAGCACAGCCCTGTGAGGAGAGGCTGAGGGAGCTGGGGGTGTGCAGCCTGCAGAAGAGGAGGCTCAGGGCAGAGCTCATTGCTGTCTGCAGCTACCTGAAGGGAGGCTGTAGCCAGGTGGGGTTGGGCTCTGCTGCCAGGCAACCAGCAACAGAACCAGGGGACACAGTCTCAAGCTGTGGCAGGGGAGGTCTAGGCTGGATGTGAGGAGGAAGTTGTTGTCAGAGAGAGTGATTGGCATTGGAATGGGCTGCCCAGGGAGGTGGTGGAGTGGCTGTGCCTGGAGGTGTTGAAGCCAAGCCTGGCTGGGGCACTTAGTGCCATGGACTGGTTGATTATCTGGGGCTGGGTGCTAGGTTGGGCTGGATGAGCTTGGAGGTCTCTTCCTACCCGGGTGACTCTGATTCCATGATTCTGTAATTCTATGATTCCATAGGCACAACTAACCAAACCCTTTCAGTCTCTCTGAAGGTCAGCAGGTAACTTCAGTTGGATCTTCAGGATGGTCCTAAAGTGACCTGAGCTTGGGCACAAGGCACCTGTATGGATGGTCTCAGCAGAGCCTTCAGTGTATTGTTCCTGCAGTTTTGGTGTGTGAATCAAGAACTCTTGCACAGGCTTGGTGGAAATCCATGTCCCACCCACACTTCACACATGAAATACACAGAAAACGAGTGGCTTGCTCTGCTGAGAGCCTCTGCCTGTGCCACAGACACTTCAAAAGGCTTCAAAGCAGCAGTGCCTGCAGCAAGGGCTGAGGCTGGGGGCAGAAGTGGCTGTTTCAGCTGACACCAGAGGTTTCAGCATCTTAGGGTATGAAACGTTTTTCACTCATTTCAAATTAATTTAATTGGGGAAAAAATAAAGGAAGGAGAAATAAGACATTTTGGGAGGTGATTTATATATATACATATATCATTTTACATAGATATAAACATATTATATATATATATATTTATATATATACTTTTTCAACTGGCAAATGTCATTTTGAGGTTAAGCCTGCCTTTAAGTAGATATTTTTACATGAAAATACCTTCAGTGTTTAAGAAGGGGCTTCAGAGACCTGCCCTTTGCAACCACTTTGGAGGGGAGTGTTTTCCCTTCTGCTGTACCAATCCAACCCCTGTTCTTTGAGCTCTAGGGCAGGCAGCAGCTCCAGGCTCTTGTTCTGCTGCTCCTTCTCTGAGTTAATGCATTAGTTCTGCAGGCAAAAAATAGACATTTGGAGTGTTACACAAGCCAAGAGGCTGCCTGCTGGGTGGATGGATTTGTTGTACATCACAGAGAGGAGAGAAGAGCTGATACGAATGCAGGTTTATACTGGGAGAGGCAGCACCCTGTGCCCAGCAGCCTCCTGCACTCGTAGAATCAAGCAGGTTGGAAGAGAGCTCCAAGATCATCCACTCCAACCTAGCACCCAGCTCTGTCCAGTCAACCAGACCATGGCACTAAGTGCCCCAGCCAGGCTTGGCTTCAACACCTCCAGGCACAGCAACTCCACCACCTCCCTGGGCAGCCCATTCCAATGCCAATCACTCTCTCTGACAACAACTTCCTCCTAACATCCAGCCCAGACCTGCCCTGCCACAACTTGAGACTCTGTCCCCTTGTTCTGTTGCTGCTTGCCTGGCAGCAGAGCCCAACCCCACCTGGCTATAGCCTCCCTTCAGGTAGCTGTAGCCAGCAATGAGCTCTGCCCTGAGCCTCCTCTTCTGCAGGCTGCACACCCCCAGCTCCCTCAGCCTCTCCTCACAGGGCTGTGCTCCAGGCCTCTCCCCAGCCTTGCTGCCCTTCTCTGGATGCCTTCCATCACCTCAACATCTCTCTTGGATTGAGGGGCCCTGAGCTGGACACAGCACCCCAGGTGTGGCCTGAGCAGTGCTGAGTGCAGGGGATGCTACCAACATAGCAACCACATGCAGGGAGGAAATTCTGCTTTTGTTCTTCTTTGCACTATTTTTCCCCCTCAATGAAAGTTGAGGGAATAGAAACACCTTGGGTTTGAGTCATGGCATGGGAATATTATCTACCTGCCTAACTGCTGACTCAGAGGTGAGCCCTACACTACAAACATCTCAGCAAGGAAGACACAAGGTTAGGGAGTGCTTTCTGGTGCCATCTTTTGAGTTTTTTTTCAGGTTGCTGTATGCCCAAGGGAAGGATGTGAGTGACCTGGGGGTTTGGATGCTCTGTAATGGGATTCAGAGATCACAAAGTCACAGAAGGGTGGGAGTTGGAAGGGACCTCTGAAGGTCATCTAGTCCAACCCTGCTGCTAGAACAGGATCACTCAGGGTAAATCACACAGGAACGTGCCCAGATGGATTTTGAATGCCTCTATAGAAGGAGGCTCCAGAAGCAACCTGGGCAGCCTGTTCCAGTGCTCTGCCACCCTCAGAGTGAAAAAGTTTTCCCTTATGGTCATGTGAAACCTCCTGGATTCTATTTTGCATCTGTTGCCCTTTGTCCTATCACTGGGCACCACTGGGGACAGTGGCTCCATCCTTCTAACACTCACCCTTTAGGTATTGATCAGCATTAATGAGGTCCCCCCCTCAATTTGCTCTTCTCCAAGATACACAGCCCCAGGTTTCTCAGCCTTTCCTCCCCACATCAGAGATTCCCACACCATCTTAGTGGCTCTCTGCTGGACTCTCTGCAGTAGTTCCCTGTCTCTTTTGAACTGGGATCACAGGCTCACAGGATGTCAGGGGTTGGAAGGGACCCAAAGAGATCATTGAGTCCAACTCCCCTGCCAGAGCAGGACCATGATCTAGCTCAGGCCAGAACTGGAAGATGAAGCCCAAGGCAGTGTAGAGTGGGAGGACAACCTCCCTCAGCCGCTGGTTACACTGTTCTCAATGGCCCCCAGGAGACCACTTCTTGGCCATGAGGACATGTTGCTGGCTCGTGGTCATGCTGTTGCCCACCAGGATTTCCAGGTTCTTCTCCCCAGAGCTGCTCTGCAGCAGATCAGTAGCATGCAAACCTCTGTGTACAAACTCTCCTGTGTTTTCTTGGTTCAGACATGTTCCCCTGCTCAGTAAACCAGATAAGCACGTGGGGAATCACAGAACACAGGGGCTGGAAGGGACCTTGACAGATCATCCAGCCCAACCCCTGCCAGAGCAGGAGCACTTGAATTTTTGTTTTGCAGTTCAGTTTTCTTTTTACTATTTTGTTTTATCCCATTTCTCCATCTCTCTCCTTTCCTCTCCATCTCTTCTTGCCTCTCACCTCCCTCCTTTCCTCTCCATCTCCTTCCCTTTCTCCTCATCTTCCTTATTTCCTCTCCATCTCCCCTTTCCCCCCATCTTCCTTATTTCTTCTCCATCTCCTCTTCCCTCCATATTCCTCCTTTCCTCTCCATCTCTTTCCCTTTCCCCATCTTCCTTATTTCCTCTCCTTCTCTTTCCTCCCATCTCCCTCCTTTTCTCTCCATCTCCTTCCTTTTCCCCATCTTCCTTATTTCCTCTCCATCTTCCTTCCCTTTTCCCATCTTCCTCATTTCCTTTCCATCTCCTTCCTTTTCCACATCTTCCTCCTTTCCTCTCCATCTCCCTTCTTTCAGCACCACCTCCCCTTTTCCACCACAGCTGCCCTTTCCCAGCCCACACTGCATTTCCCCCAAACCCAGAGCACCTGGGTCCTGTTGGAGTCTCCTCCCACCCCAGGTGTAACCACTTTGCCCTCCCTTCCCACTCCCCTTTATAATCAGCCCCAGGAAAGGCAAGCCCCAAGCTTGCCCAACTGGGCAGAGGGATCCTCCTCAGATCATCCCTGGTGAGTCCTTGTGGTGTGCACTGGGTGAATGGTGGAGGGGATCTAAAGGCCGGGGGGCCTGGTTGGCCCCCCGGCTAGCTAGGGCAGAAACTTAACTTGATAGTTGCTGTATCATCACCCACGGGTGCTGGCTGAGCTTCCTTACTTAGGCTGAACTCTATTTTTAGCTGTTTCTTTCAGCTCTCTCCTGATGAGTTGAAGTACTTGGTGGAACTGGAAGCTCACAGGTAAGTAGCTTGGAATTGTTTTCGTTGGGAAGGCTCTCCAGGATCATCAAGCCCAACTTTCAACCCAACACCACCATAGCCATTAAACCATGTCCCAAAGTGCAAAGTTAATGCTAAGTATACATCTAATGCCACCAGTTTAGACTGAGTTTTACTCATGATTGAGCCTAAGCTCTTTGCTAAATTAAACCAAGCAAGACCATGTCTAGATATTTCCTTGTGTCATCACATGTAAGAGTGAGAAAACCTTAAAGGCAATTTAATGTTTAGCTATGTGTGCTTAATTACTTCAGCTGCACCCTCAATTAATGATTGATTAGATAGGAGTTGGATTGAATTCCTAAAGCAAATAAACTCTGTTGTTGTCTGCTATAATTCCACTGACTGCAGCAGAAAAGCCTGGATGGGGCACTTAGTGCCATGCTCTAGCTGATTGGTAATAGGTTGGACTGCATGAGCCTGGAGGCTGATTCTACCATCCACAACTTCCCTGGAGGTGTTCAAGGCCAGGTTGGAGGAGGCCTTGAGCAACCTGTTGTAGTGGGAGGTGTTCCTGCCTATGGCAGAGGGTTGAAGCTGGCTGAGCTTTGAGGTCCCTTCCAACCTAAACCATTCTGTTAGAATCATAGAATCAACCAGGTCGGAAGAGACCTCCAAGATCATCCAGTCCAACCTAGCACCCAGCCCTATGGGAGCTGCCTTTGGGGTGAAGGCTTTGGAAGCAGGCTGGAGCTGCCTTCAGGATAGAGGGCTTAGGACCACCCTCAGCAGGAGCAGGTCTTGTGCCTTTCTCTGCCTGCCTGTGGCTCTACCCTAAATGAAATGCAGAAGCTGAATCACTCGCTTAATTTAGCGGCGAAATCATAAGCGAAGCACTACAGTACCTGGTGAAGGGTGCAGTGATTTCTAATTATGGATTACACAGCTAATCAGTACCAATCAACACTTTATGATCTTGACTTAATATTTAATATAATGTTAATTATAATTGCTTTTGCCACAAACTGTGTCAAGCGCCGGGTGTGATTTCTGCTCCCGGCGTGCCTTGCAGCGCTGGGTGGGCTCTGGGATGGGGAGCTGCTGGGAAGAGGGAGCATCTCTTTCCCCCCCCCAAACTCCCACCCAGCAGCACAAGCCCACTGCCTTCCTGCTCAGTCTGCCTTGAGTTGTGATGCTAATTAAGTGGTGGTGAGCCTCGGTGTTATTAGAATGGAGTTTTTATCTCACGTAAGTACCTTCCAGCTACAAACAGGGGAAGTTCATTTAATTAAAAATAATTTTAGTGTAAGTTAATGTGAGCACAGTTCAATTACTGTGAAATATGTTTAATTTTTCCCCTATTCCTTTTTTTTTTTCCCCTCTCTTTTAAAGACTAACAAGAAGCTGCAGAAGAAAACCCAGACAAACCAGAAGATGCATTCAGGTCATTGCTCTGTATTTGGAGAATTGTCTTCAACATCTTTACTGATGATCTGGAACAGGAGATTGAGTCCAGCTCTGCCTGGCTGCTCTCAGCCACTCTGTTGCAAGCCTGTAGTGCTGCTGGGAGTTGTTGTGGCCAAAGTGTAGAACGCTGCACTTGGCCTTGTTCAATCTCATCCCATTGGCCTCTGCCCACCCATCCAGCCTGGCCAGGTTCCTCTGCAGGGCTCTGATACCCTCCAACATCTCTAGACCTGCTCCTAGCTTGGTGTCATCTGCAAACTTACTGATGCTGGACTTGATTCCCTGGTCCAGGGTGAAGTTAAGCACTGCCCAAGCAAAGCAGCAGGGTGAAGTTAAGCACTGCCCAAGCAAAGCAGCAGGGTGAAGTTAAGCACTGCCCAAGCAAAGCAGCAGGGTGAAGTTAAGCACTGCCCAAGCAAAGCAGCAGGGTGAAGTTAAGCACTGCCCAAGCAAAGCAGCAGGGTGAAGTTAAGCACTGCCCAAGCAAAGCAGCAGGGTGAAGTTAAGCACTGCCCAAGCAAAGCAGCAGGGTGAAGTTAAGCACTGCCCAAGCAAAGCAGCATTTGGAAGTTTGTGTTCATTCTTTATGACATGAAAGCAGCTGAAAGAAAACCTCTCTCAAAGAAAAGGAAATACTCCTGCCTGGACTGGTTCCTCAAGGGACCTACTGCCTGGGACAGCAGGCTGCAGCCTGGTTTTGAGGGGGCAAATCCTTTTCCACCACCCTAAAAGCCTTTTATATGAGTTTGACCTCCATGCCTCTGATTTGGGAAAACAAAACTAGAGTCAGGACGCAGAGTCCTTATAGCTAATAGCTAAGGCTATTGACTTTCAAATGCAATCTGGGTGGCTTTATTTATATAGCTCTATTGT
The DNA here is from genome assembly GCF_015220805.1 of Pogoniulus pusillus. NCBI lineage: Eukaryota > Metazoa > Chordata > Aves > Piciformes > Lybiidae > Pogoniulus > Pogoniulus pusillus. The sequence continues at coordinate 3,448,200 of NC_087282.1, read as the reverse complement.
GTTGCATCCTTGTTTACTTTCTCTCAGCTCCCATTAACTTACCTTAGGGTTGCCATACAGGAAATTAATTCCATCCCCCTCACACACATGGAAACTCCCCTCCATCAGGGTAACTTAACATCACTCACCTGCTAATGCAAAGTAATTACACCACCATAACACCTCTGGTACCACTACATCGGGGACTGATAGGTAAAGTCCTTTCATCCATTAAGGGTCTTATAACCTCTGGTTACATATGTAGTTACAGATGAAGTCCTGTTCCCAGAAAAGGTTAATTAAAGCCTGTAATTCCAGGATGAGCCAAATGTGCCCAGGGTCAGGCAGGAATTTCTGCCATGTGCTGCCCCCTAAATAAAAATTAACCTCCCAGAAGGACTCAGAAGCCCAAAGCTCCCCCTTTGAAATGAGTATCTATAAACCCACTGCCTTCCATTCCTGTACTTGTGTAGCAGAGAGCTGAAATACTGTTGTAAAACCCTCTTTGAGACCTGGAGCTCACACTAGGGACATGTCATGGAGGTGGCATTTTTACACTCCAAGGTGTAGTAACTCCTGAGAGTGCCTGGGCAGTTGAGGGAGAGATTTTTTTTTTTCTCCCTTAAGGAGCATAAGCTAAAAGTATTCAAATCTTATCATCCCAGCAGGAAATTTGGATGGACTGAGCTGTCCCACTAGATGTTATCTGGACATTTTCAAACAGCTCAGAACATGCAGTCTGTGGAAAGGGCTAGAGGCCATCAACACTGAGTTTCTCTTTTAATGCACTCTCCCTCAAATAATGCTCCTGGGAGGAAGGTGAAATGATAGACCAAACCTAGCCACTGTGTTAGAGAGCTGGAGAGAAGCCCTGAGGAAAAGGACCTGGGGGTTTTGGTTGATGCAAAGCTCAACAGGAGCCTTCAGTGTGCACACAGCCCAGACACAACCCTGTGCTGGCTTGCAGCAAGAGCAGTGTGGGCAGCAGGGCAAGGGAGGGGATTCTGCCCCTTGGCTCTGCTCTCCTCACACCCCACCTGCAGTCCTGGGTACAGTTCTGGAGCTCCCAACACAAGCAGGACATGGAAGTGTTGGATCCAGTGCAGAGGAAGCCACCAAGATGCTGAGAGAGCTGCAGCAGCTCTGCTGTGAGGACAGGCTGAGAGAGTTGGGGCTGTGCAGCCTGGAGAAGAGAAGGCTTGGAGGAGACCTTGGAGTGGCCTTGCAGGATCTGAAGGGGGCTGCAGGAGGGCTGGGAGGGACTATTGACAAGGTCTTGTAATGGCAGGAGGAGGAGGAATGGGTTTGAACTGGCAGAGGGGAGACTGAAAGTGGATGTTAGGAAGAAGTTGTTTGCAATGAGGGTGGTGAGACACTGGCACAGGTTGCCCAGGGAGGTTGTGGAGCACAGAATCACCCAATGTGATCGAAGATTCTATGATATCAGGGAGTGCCAGGACTGGGGAGAATGGAGCAAAGCTGGAGGTGGGGAGAGTCAGCCTGGCCATGAGGAGGAAGTTGTTGAGCATGAGAGTGGTGAGAGGCTGGAATGGTTTGCCCAGGGAGGTGGTTGATACCCCATGGCTGGAGGTGTTTGAGGCCAGGCTGGCTGAGGCTGTGTGCAGCCTTCTCTAGGGTAGGGTGTCCCTGGGCATGGCAGGGGGTTGGAACTGGCTGCTCCTTGTGGTCCCTTCCCACCCTGACCGATTCTACGATGTATTTATGCAGCATGAGAAACGAAAGGACCGTGCTGGGATAAGACCTTCAGAAATCACTACCCACACCTATTTAATGCAAAAAAGAGCAGAGCTGGAGGAGACCACCAAGCTTGAGGCTGAGGTTTTTGCCACCTTCCCGGCGCTGCGGTGGCGAAGGGCCGGTGCTGCAGGCGGCGGTGCCGTACGCCATCAGCGCTCCCTAAAAGCAAACGGAACTGGCATAAATAATTGTGCTGTAGAAAGCCTTTCTGTTGCACCTTGCCTATCACTGACAATTTACATATCTTAGGAAAACCTTTGTCAGCTTCTGTCATTTCTGCACTATTATGTGCCTTTCTGGATAATTACCAGTTAATGTGAAAAAGCAGATGGAAAAAAAACCTTGAAATTTCCGATAGAGAATCCTCAAACCTCTCCCCTTATCTGCGCGCAGCAGCTCCCTGATTTCAAAAGAAGTTTGAAAACCTTTGTTAAAAATGTCCCTGATTCCCAGTTTGAATGAACCAAATGACATTCAGCTAAAATTATTCAGCTTTTTTCCACAATTAAATTCCATTATCGTGAGCTGCCAAAGTAAAATGGAAGGTCTCTTAACTAATGTGCCGCTTGTTTGCCTGCCTTCTTCCTGGTGCGCAGTGTGGAACGCTGGGTGAAGTGGAGGGAGGATAAACAATAACTGCAATTTTGCATCAGTGAGTGGGGCATTTTTAGTGCCTTCATTGTGGGAGCGCACTGGGGTTGGTGGGTTTTTGCTCTTCCTTTTTTTTCTCCCTCCTGTTTCTCTTTCACATTTTTTTCCTTTCTGTTTTTTTCCCCCTCTATTTTTCCCTTTACTTTTCCATTTATTTTTCCCTTTATTCCCCCTTTATTCCCCCTTTATTCCCCCTTTATTCCCCCTTTATTCCCCCTTTATTCCCCCTTTATTCCCCCTTTATTCCCCCTTTATTCCCCCTTTATTCCCCCTTTATTCCCCCTTTATTCCCCCTTTATTCCCCCTTTATTCCCCCCCTTTATTTTCCCTTTGTTTCCCCTGTATTTTCCCTTTGCTTTCCCCTGTCATTTTTCCTTTATTTTTCAGTTTATTTTTTCTGTATTTTTTCTTTAATTTTCTCCCTCCTCTTCCCCTTTCCTCCTCCTCCTTTTCTCCTCGTCCTCCTCCTCCTCCTTTTCTCCTCCTCCTCCTCCTCCTCATTTTCTCCTCCTCCTCCTCCTCCTCCTCCTTTCCTTCCCTCCTCCCCTCCCTCCCTCCCTCCCTCCCTCCCTCCCTCCCTCCCTCCCTCCCTCCCTCCCTCCCTCCCTCCCTCCCTCCCTCCCTCCCTCCCTCCCTCCCTCCCTCCCTCCCTCCCTCCCTCCCTCCCTCCCTCCCTCTTTCTCTCCCCTTTTATTTTTTCTTCCCCTTTTCTTCCCCTCCCTCCACTTAATTCCTTTCCCTTCCAAGCCCCACTGAGACTGATTGGATATTTCCCCAAGCCTACAGAGCAATCCTGGCTTGGGTTTTATTGCCAGAGATGGACTCCTTAAACTGGCGCTTAGTGCCATGGTCTGGTGGATTGGATAGCTCTGGATGCAAGGTTGGGCTGGCTGAGCTTGGAGCTCTCTTCCAACCTGCTTGATTCTATGATTTTAAAGATCTTCTCCAACCAAAATAATTCTGTGATTCTATGGATCTACAAAAAAAAAAAAAAACCAAAAACCAAACTTTCACATGAACAGCCTAATGTGAACCTAATCTCAGTTTTTAGACACACAGCAAAGTCCTTTTTCTAAACCCAATAAAATAATGGACAGATTTTAGCTTTCAGTTCACCCTTACCTCCTGGCTGCTCACTGGAGGCAGAGCGAAAGCCTGAGAGCTTGTATGCTACCATGAAAACAAAACAGCTTCCTTTGGAGGGCAGAGAGAATGAAAGCAGAGACATGGTGGTGAGGATCATCATAATAAGAGATAAAGAACCTCACAATCATGGGACACATTTCAGCTTTCAGTTCACCCTTACCTCCTGGCTGCTCACTGGAGGCAGAGCGAAAGCCTGAGAGCTTGTATGCTGCCATGAAAACAAAACAGCTTCCTTTGGAGGGCAGAGAGAATGAAAGCAGAGACATGGTGGTGAGGATCATCATAATAGGAGGTAAAGAGCTTCACTATCATGGCCTTGTATCAAGCAGCTCTCTAGACAAAACCCATCTAGCAGTCCAGCCATCCTGCTGGGTCACACTGATGGTGCATCTCTTCCCGCCTGGCATTTAGCATCTACATCCCCATAGAATGACATTTCAGATGCTGATTAAAATCATTGCCTTTTATGGTGGAGAAAGTTTGTTCTTCAAAGCCTAAAAAGAGAAAAAAAAAAATGCTGTGATGAAAAACAGATGAAGAGAAACATCCCAGGAAGGTTTGAATTCCATTATTTTCAATTAGCTCTTTCATTTGATTCGAGTCGTTCGCACTTGTTGCTTTGCTTTGCATCCCTTATTGTCCAGCATTTTATTTCACACATCTAACAGTATTAAATCAAACTGTTTTCTAGTCTTTGCCTTCTTTTGAAGCCTCTTGAAAGTCCAAAGGAGATTTTTTAAAAAAACCCAGATATTAAAAGCAAACTTTCATCTCTCTGCAGGTTATTTGTAATCAGACCTTTCTCATCAAGGGCTCATTTCATATATGTCTGGGATCTGGGAATTATTAAAGCTGCCAATCCAGCTTGGTAAAAATATTGCCCAGGCTCCAGGGCTTCAAAACTTCAGTATCATGCTGAAGGAGATCATCATAGAATCAGACCCAGGCAGGGGCTGGAAAGGACCTCCAAAGCTCAGCCAGTCCATCCCCGCCCTGCCAGAGCAGGATCACCCAGAGCAGATCACACAGGGACACATGCAGGCAGGTCTGGAATATCTCCAGGGAGGGAGACTCCACAACCCCCCTGGGCAGCCTGTGCCAGTGCTCTGTCACCCTCACAGGGAAAAAATTCCTCCTCATGCTTAAATGAAACTTCCTATGCCTCAGCTTGCACCCATTGCCCTTGCCCTGGCATTGGGCATCACCCAGCAGAGTCTGGCTGCTTCTTTGTGCCTGTTGTCCCTTGTTATGTCACTGGGCATCACTGGAAAGAGTCTGGCTGCTTCTTTGTGCCTGTTGTTCCTTGCCCTGTCACTGGGCATCACCCAGCAGAGCCTGGCTGCTTCTTTGTGCCTGTTGTCCCTTGCCCTGTCACTGGGCATCACCCAGCAGAGCCTGGCTGCTTCTTTGTGCCTGTTGTCCCTTGCCCTGTCTCTGGGCATCACTGGAAAGAGTCTGGCCCAATGGTCTTGACCTATTGATAGATTTAGGGCTTTTTTGTGATGTGGGGACTGTGCCTCTTGACATACTCATCCCTGGAGGTGTTTAAGGCCAGGCTGGATGAGGCTGTGTGCAGCCTGCTCTAGTGTGAGGTGTCCCTGCCCATGGCAGGAGGGTTGGAACTGGCTGATCCTTGTGGTCCCTCCCAATCCTGACTGATTTTGTGATACTCTGAGCTCCCAGCATCAGAGAAGTCATAGAATCATCCTGCAGGATGCAAAGATTGCCAGGCTTTCTGTGAAGCTGCCCAGCAAGCCTTTGGTGTGCATGCAGGCTGGGTGTCACTGGGCATCACCCAGCAGAGCCTGGCTCCAGCCCCCTGTCAGATCTGCTGCTCTTGGTTGTAGGCACACGTAGTAACAATGCAGTAAATCCACAAGGGCTTTTACTGACATGAGCTCATACTACAGGTTGCAAACCTCTCTTTATTCAGCTCAGTGCTGAGAGCTGGGATGTAAACTAGTCTATTTTCAAAGGGGCAACGTTGCTTCCCTTTTGCTAATCCATAAATCTTGGTGCCTGTTTTGGAGAACCCAACCACAGTTCACAGCTGGGTCACTTGCTCACCTCAGCTAGAAGATTACAAGCATTTTGTGCCCAGGAAGAACCTTAGAAACCTTCAGGTTTGCATCTCAGCACCTGCCTTAGAACAAGATACAGTTAGATCTGATATCAGTTGTCACTTAGGGCTTTTATTTTCCTCAGCTTTTCTTTTGCTGTTAATGTTTGCCCTCTTCTCAGCCACGTTTCTCAGCCACGTTTGACATCTCACCTACTGCTCACAGTGTCACAAGCTCACAGTTCAGCCTGCAGAAGAGGAGGCTCAGGGCAGAGCTCATTGCTGCCTACAGCTACCTGAAGGGAGGCTGTAGCCAGGTGGGGTTGGGCTCTGCTGCCAGGCAAGCAGCAACAGAAGAAGGGGACACAGTCTCAAGTTGTGGCAGGGCAGGTCTAGGCTGGATGTTAGGAGGAAGTTGTTGGCAGAGAGAGTGATTGGCATTGGAATGGGCTGCCCAGGGAGGTGATGGAGTCTCTGTGCCTGGAGGTGTTTAAAAAGAGGTTGGATGAGGCACTTAGTGCCATGGTCTAGATGACTGGATAGGGCTGGGTGCTAGGTTGGACTGGATGATCTTGGAGGTCTCTTCCAACCTGGTTGATTCTATGATCACCAAAGATCACATTGGGTGATTCTGTGCTCTATAACCTCCCTGGAGGTGTTCAAGGTCAGGTTGGATGAGACCTTGAGCAACCTGTTCTGGTGAGAGGTGTCCCTGCCTATGGTGTGGGGTTGCAACTGGCTGAGCTTTGAGGTCCCTTCCATCCTAACCCATTCTATGATTCTATCCTGTGCTGTCTGCTGTGGGTGACCCTGCAGCAGTAGGGGAGGTGGACTTGATGATCTCCAGAGATCACTTCCAACTCCCACCCCTCTGTGATTCTGCAGGGTAAGGCAAAGCACCCAGCCCCTGGTGAAGCATGGCAACTTGCACTGAAATTGGCAGTAAATCTGCCTTAGGAAATCAGCAGCAGGCTTCGTGTGATTGCTTCTGTGGGGTTTTAGAGTTGGGGTTTTTTGTTGTTTTCAATATCGAAGGCTCCAGTCTGTCAAAAAGGTGGGGAAACTTCACAGCCACAGGTGTGCTGCCCTGCTCACACCCAGCCATGAAGCTGTGGTGGGTCTGAAGAGAGTCAGGCACAAAGCCTCGCTTTGAAGGAGGCAGCCAAAGAGTTGACTTCGCCCTCAAGGTTATGCTCACCAGAGACAGACAGAGTAGGTCCTTTTTCTCCTCGTGTGCCCTCTTAGGAGGAGGTGTCCCGCCCAGAGATGTTCCTGGTGGGTGGACATCCTGCTGCAGCACTCCTGCACAAAGGAGAAGCCTTTCAAAGGAAAGCCTTCTTTATCTCAAAGGCAGCATTCCCTCTTTGATCTCCCGATGAATCAGCTGGCTGCGCTCTCCTCAATGCCTCCTCAAACAGCACCTCTCTCCAAACAGGGAAAAGCTGAATAGATGCAAGGCTTTGGTGCTTTAAGAAGTGTTTTTCCCTGGCAAGAGCAAAACTGGATATTTTACACATCGGGTTTCTTCTCAGGTGCAGCCATTTAGAGCCTTCTCTTCTCCCTGATCATGCAGTTGAAGTTTTAGGGTCTTTTTTTTTCCCCATAGTGGGAGCTTAGCAACCCCAGAAACCATCATGCTGCAGCAGAGGATAAGGAAACTTGGTCTAGTTGAGGATGCCCCTGCTGACTGCAGGGAGAGTTGGACTAGATGACGTTTGGAGGTCCCTTCCAACCTCTGTATGCTTTCACAGGGGGTTCACCAAAGTCAATTCCGTCACAAGCAGCCTATAGATGTCACCTCCAATGCTTCTGTTTCAGTGGCAGCCTGACTTGTACCAAAAATGCTGTGGCCAGCAGGAGCAGGGAGGTGATTCTCCCCTTGGACATAGTTTTGCTGAGGCCACAGCTCCAGTGCTGTGTTCAGTTTTGGGCACTGCAATGCAAGAGAGATGTGGAGGTGGAGTGGGCCCAGAGGAGGGCAACAAAGCTGGGGAAGAGCCTGGAGAACAAATCTGATGAGGAGCAACTGAGGGAGCTGGGGATGGTCAGTGTGAAACAGAGGAGGCTGAGGGCAGACCTCATTGCTGTCTACAGCTGCCTGAGGGGACACTGTGGAGAGGCTGCTGCTGGGCTCTGCTCACAGGGAATTGGAGACAGAACAAGGGGGAATGGCCTCAAGCTGAGGCTGGGGAGATTTAGGTCACACATTAGGAAAAAGTTTTTCCTGGAGAGAGTGGTCAGGGACTGGAATGAGCTGCCCAGGGAGGTGGTGGAGTCACCCACCCTGGATGTGTTTAAGGGTGGTTTGGATGTGGTGCTTGGGGCTGTGGTTTAAGGTGAATCTTGTAGAGCAGGGTTCAAGATTGCACTTGGTGATGCTGAGGGTTTTTGCCAACCTGCATGGTTCTGTGATCCTGTGATTCCTGCTCTATCTCTAAAAGAACTCTGATTAAAACTGTGGCCTGTTTGCTGAACCAGGAACCCACAGCCCCTGCAGTTTTCCTCCCTTCACCCTCTATGCCTGCATTTGTACTGTCATAGTCAGTAAAGTCTTGCTTTTATTGAACATCTGCTTGGTAGAAAGCAAGCTGATTCCAACTCAGCAGGAAAGCACCTTTCCTCCAGAATAAATTAAAGCAATGGATGTGCCTCTGGCCAATGGATCATTGGATGGGAGTCAGTTTGTGGATCTTTGAAGGGAAGTTTGTCATTTAAATGGTGAGGATACAGTACTTCGACAGATGGATCATCCAGAGCTGCTCTCTCTCCTTTCCAGCTGAAGGATCACTGTGCATTTAGAGGAATCAGACAAAATTAAGGATTTAAACTGGGCTGCTAGGAAAAAAAGCTGTTAGCAAAGAGTGGAAATGCAGAAGCTGTGTCCAGTTCTGGGCCACTCAATTGCAGAGAGATGTTGAGGTGCTGGAAGGTGTCCAGAGAAGGGCAACAAGGCTGGTGAAGGGCCTGGGACATAAACCATATGAGGAGAGGCTGAGGGAGCTGGGGGTGTGCAGCCTGCAGCAGAGGAGGCTCAGGGCAGAGCTCACTGCTGGCTACAACTACGTGAAGGGAGGTTGTAGCCAGGTGGGGTTGGGCTCTTCTGCCAGGCAAGCAGCAACAGAAGAAGGGGACACAGTCTCAAGCTGTGCCAGGGCAGGTCTAGGCTGGATGTTAGGAGGAAGTTGTTGTCAGAGAGAGTGATTGGCATTGGAATGGGCTGCCCAGGGAGGTGGTGGAGTTGATGTTCCTGGAAGTGTTGAAGCCAAGCCTGGCTGGGGCACTTAGTGCCATGGTCTGGTTGCTTGTCTAGGGCTGGGTGCTAGGTTGGAGTGGATGATCTTGGAGGTCACTTCCATCCTGCTTGATCCTATGATTCTATGAGCTTCAACTAAAGCAGGTTGCTCAGAGCCTGATCCAACCTGACCTGGGATGATTCCAGGCATGGGGCTTCTACCACCTCTCTGAGACACCTGAGCCAGTGCCCATCACCCTCAGTGGAAAATAAAATGCCTAAACCTGCCTCTTTTAGTTCAGTCTGAATTCCTCTTGCAGTGGCTTTGCAGAGGAACAAGAGCTTTTGCTGGCAAGTCTCAGGGCATGTCAAGACTCCCCTATAAACAGGCTTCATCCAACTAAGTTCTACTGCAGCTGGGCCGTGGAGAGCTGCTCCCCTGGCACAGCATTCACATCGAATTCGTTGTCAGAGGCACAGAAAAGCTCCAGCCAGCCTTTTAAAGAAGACCTTGTCTGATAGTCATCTCTGCTGTAATCGTTTGCCTGAGAGCAATTACACCTCTGCGGGCAGACACTTAACAATCTATTATATCGTAATTAAGTTTGGCCATGTTTACACTGCTTGATGATGATGCATAAAGATTAATTTAGCTTTCCAGCCCCGCTGCAAGAATGTGCTGCCAGAGCACCCCATTAAAAATGGAAATGGCAATAAAGCCTCCAATTATTTTCTATTGCCTTGGGTCGATCAGAATTCATCTCTTGGTGCACCGCTACGTTCATGTATGGGTTGATCAGCTACTGATGCAGCAGCACTTATCACAAGTCACCCTCTGTGTGGCTTTAAGCACGGTGATAGCATCTACTGTGAGGCAACCAAGCCATGATAACACCTTATTTACAGTGTGTCAGTTTAAATAGACCTAAGGAAGCTAAAGGATTGCTTTTGACTGGAGAAAAAAAAATAATGATCTTGCAGAGGAGCAACTGAAATTGGGTTCCTCTGACTGTCGTTGGAGCTTAAAATTAAACAAGCCTGAGCTCTTCAGCCTGACCCTGATGGAAAGAAGTGCAATCAGGACAGAGACAACGACTATGCAGGTTGATCTTTACACCTTGATTCTCTTGGAATGTTGATTAGAGATCTGGCTATTAATTAAGGATCTTGGCAGTCTCTCAGCAGAAAGCTGAGGCTTTGGACTAGCTCTTGAGCACAGTCATTTTCTCCTCGATTGTAGAGGGCTTGCAGTTCTCAGGTTCACAGTATCACAGTATCACAGTATCACCAAGGTTGGAAGAGACCTCACAGATCATCAAGTCCAACCTTTTACCACAGTGCCCAAGGCTAGACCATGGCACCAAGTGCCACATCCAACCTTGCCTTGAACTGCCCCAGGGACGACGACTCCACCTGGGTCATCTGCCTGGGTCATCTGCTCAACCGAGTGCTGTGGCTAGAAGAAGTGATGGGTGCATCTCCTGATGGAGATGGAGTCGTGGAGAGCAAGAAGGTCTCCCCTGACCCTCCTTCTCTCCAGAGTAAAGCAGCTCAGTTCTCTCAGTCACCCCTCACAGGACTTGTGCTCCAGGCCTTTCACCAGCTTCTTTGGATACACTCCAGCACCTCATTGTCCTTATTGTAGAGATAAGAAGGACAATCTTTAGCTGTGCAGAGACTGAAATCAAAGTATGTGCTTCCATGGGACTGTGGATAGATGATTTATGCATCCTGCTGAGCATGCACATGGGCTGCTTTACTTCTTTTTAGTGGGCTGCTGGCTACAGCCACCCCTCTTTTTTGCCCAGGCTTCTCAGCAGGTCAGGTTATTTAACAGGAAAAGATACTATCAAGCAGCCCAAGTTTCCACACATGTTACCCTGGGTAGTTTATGGGGTCATAAGCAGCAGTATGTGGGCAATAAACCTTTTGACCACTTGTCACAGGTTTTATGAGCCGATGCCAGTGAGCAGTCAGCTCAAGTGTCCCCACAAGGTGCACCTAACGAGGGCCAGTGGCTCTGCAGGGCTGTGTTCATCACTTGCCTCAGCATGGGCAGCAATCAGTACCTCCCCACAAGCTGGAAACCATGAAAAGACATCTCTTTACATCCAGTTCAGAGGCCACAGGGTGGAAAATCCTTGTGATAGGATAAGGAGCAAGGGGTGTAAGTTGCAGCAAAAGGGGTTCTGCCTCAACACAAGGGGGAACTTCTTGACTGGAAGGGTCCCAGAGCACTGGCACAGGCTCCCCAGAGAGGTTGTGGAGTCTCCTTCTCTGGAGCCTTTCAAAGCCTATCTGGATGTGTTGCTGTGTGATCTGTGTTAGATAGGATTGTCCTGCTCTGGCAGGGGGGTTGGACTCGATGATCTCCTTGGGTCCCTTCCAACCCCTAATATCCTGTAAGCCTGAAAGCTGCCTGATCCCATAGCACCCCTGGATAAATACTGGCAGGATGCTGCCAGTGTTTCAGTGCTGGCAAGGGCTGGCCAATGGCTTAGCAGCCACGGTGGGATCTGCCATGCTATAATAAGCAGGGTGATGGAGGCAATATAAAATGTCATCCATGGTGTGCACGATGGGGTGATAAATCCAAGGTGAAATAGTAAATCTCCAAGGAGTTACAGAAATCCAGATAGATGCCCTGGTGGAGGTGCAGTTACTGTGGAGCCCTGCAAGGTTTCTCTCTTATCTCTGGTTTTATAGATCTGTGTGGCTGCAGCAGTCCTTGGCTAGGACACATGCTTGAAAATACTATAAATTTCACCTCCTGCTATTTCAGAGTCATTGGCACTCTCTGTCTTTACTATCTCCTGGTATTTTATGCCTCAGTACTTGGAGGAAGGGGGGGAAATGCTTTGTTTGCACTAGATCTAATATGAAAACTCTCTCTGACATTTAAACTTTACTATCAGTTTGCCTACAGTGTTAATATCACTGAAACTGCTGCTATGGATTAAATTGCCTACAGTATATAGTGCCAAAATATGAACATAGCACATTTACTGATTCGAGTCCTTGAAAGAATTATTACCATTAAAATATTTAAGGTCACCTTTACAAATGCAATAAATCAGGAGGGTGTCAAACAGAGAGCATTTAGAGCTTCCCCACTGGAGTAGCCCACTGGGAATCACAGAATTACAGCATGGTTGGAAGGGACCTCTGAGGATCATCTAGTTCAGTGCTCCTGCTAGAGCAGGGTCACCCACAGCAGGTTGCTCAGGATTGCAATGTCCAGGCAGGTTTGGAATCTCTCCAGAGAAGATTTCTTCAACCTCTCTGGGCAGTCTGGGCCTCCAGAACCCTCACAGCAAAGAAGTCTTTCCTTATGTTGAAGTGGAATCTTCTGTTCCAGTTTGTGTCTGTTGCCTCATGTCCTATCACTGGGCACTGCTGCCAATAGTCTATCCCCTTCCTCCTCATCCTTGCCCTTTAGATATTGATAAACACTGAGAAGATCCCCTCTCAGTTTGCCCTTTGCAGGCTACACAACCCCAGGTGTCTCAGCCTTTCCCTGTGGGACATCTCCAGTCCCTGCACCATCTTCCTCTTAGGAGGAAGTTCTTCCCAGAGATTTGCCATTGGAATGGGCTGCCCAGGGAGGTGGTGGAGGCACCATCTCTGGAGGTGTTCAAGAAAAGACTGGCTGAGGCACTTAGTGCCATGGTCTGGTTGACTGGCTAGGGCTGGGTGCTAGGTTAGACTGGATGAGCTTGGAGGTCTCTTCCAACCTGCTTGATTCTATGATTCTATGTAGCCTTCTCTGGACTCTGTTGATCTGCAAACCTTAGAACTGGACACAACATTCCAGATGTGACCTCACTAGGGCAGAGCAGAGAGGGAGGAAAATGATAGCTAATTGAATGTCACACAGAAAGGGGACAACCTTGAGGCTCACAGCATATGTGGCACCAGGGGGACACGACCACCCCATGGGGTGGTTCTCACCTAATTTCTGCTGCTGTTGCACAAACTCTCCTCTCAGCTCCACCAGCTCTGAAGGTCTTGCAGGAGGGAAGAGCAGAGGAATATTATGTTTTGTCATTAAACTCAGTCGCAGCAGCTCAGTGTGCCCTGGGGAAGCAGAACTGATGAGTAAGAAGATGCCATTTCCATGCAGCAGCCTCTCTCCCATGCAGCCTACTTTTGCTGTGGGTCCAGTTCTGCAAAAAACCCTTATTGAGGTCAAACAATTTGCTGATAATTGAAGGCAGTGGAAGGTTTTGCTTCAGTGAGAGCTGGCAGATCAAACCCATCAGACAAGTCTGAAGGAAAAAAAAAAGCATCATCCTTTATAGTGCTTTCATCTTAAATATCAGGATTCAGCAAATTTCCTGAGAACAACCACTGTGTAAAACTTTAATCTTTGGAGACTGGCCTGGGACTGCAGTTGCAAAGCTCCACATCCTCCTCCTGCCCCATGTTCCCTCTCTCTTGGGTGTCAGCATTTACTAGCATGTTACAAGTGGGGGATGCATTTGCACACAGCTACTACTCACCCTTTTACTTAGAGTCATAGAATCAAGCAGGTTGGAAGAGAGCTCCAAGATCACCCTGTCCAACCTAGCACCCAGCCCTATCCAGTCATCTAGACCATGGCACTAAGTGCCTCATCCAGGCTTTTCTTGAAGACCTCCAGGGACAGTGACTCCACTACCTCCCTGGGCAGCCCATTCCAATGCCAATCACTCTCTCTGACAACAACTTCCTCCTCACATCCAGCCTAGACCTACCCTGGCACACCTTGAGACTGTGTCCCCTTGTTCTATTGCTGGTTACCTGGGAGAAGAGGCCACTTCCCACCTGGCTACAATGTCCCTTCAGGTAGTTGTAGACAGTAATAAGATCACCCCTGAGCCTCCTCTTCTGCAGGCTAAACAGGCCCAGCTCCCTCAGCCTCTCCTCATAGGATTTGTGTTCCAGGCCCCTCCCCAGCTTTGCTGCCCTTCTCTGGACACCTTCCAGCACCTCAACATCTCTCTTGAATTGAGGAGCCCAGAACTGGACACAGCACTCAAGGGGTGGCCTGAGCAGTGCTGAGCACAGAGGCAGAAGAACCTCCCTTGTCCTGCTGCCCACACTGCTCCTGAGCCAGCCCAGGATGCCATTGGCTCTGCTGACCACCTGGGCACATTGCTGGCTCTTAGAATCACAGAATCAAGCAGGTTGGAAGAGACCTCCAAGATCACCCTGTCCAACCTAGCACCCAGCCCTCTCCAGACAACCAGACCATGGCACTAAGTGCCTCATCCAGGCTTTTCTTGAACACCTCCAGGGACAGTGACTCTTCAGCTCCTATCTACCAGCACCCCCAGGTCATAGACTTATAAAATGTCAGGGACTGGAAAAGAACTTTTCATTTGGTCCAGCCCTCCTGGCAGAGAAGGATCACCTGGAGCAAATCACACTGGAATGCATCTTCAAAGAGACTCATTTCAGGCATCACTGAGCACATCCCACTTGGGCAGCACCTGTGAAAACCAAGCAACAATATTTGTGTTCTTCCTCCCAGTTTTGTCACAGGAAGAGCCACGGTTTCTTCTAAAGCACCTTCAGGGAACAGAGTCTAACACAATCAGCTCTTGATCTTCAGCAGATGCTTTGCAGCAAGAAGAGAGACTGAGTCTGGCCAAGCCTTTGCATGCCTGGACTTTCAGCCACTCTATCCATTAGATTTAACAGTTGGCTCACACGTTTGATAATTGAGCCTGTTAATATTTTGCAAGAGCAAGTGACAAGCAGATTGTTGTCAAATCAAGGATCCATCAGGCTGAGGATATTGAAGTTGGCAGACACCAATAATTTACAGCCTTCTCCTTCAGCGAGTCGTAATTTACGCCCCAGCCGCCGAAGGGAAACCTGCAGCCAAAGGAAATTGATGGACTCATCACCCAGACATGACACTCCTGAAACATCAAGCTGCTGTTTCATACACACCTTGCAAAAAGGAATGATCAATGGCAACCTGGAAACTCCTCAGTTAGGGGAAGCCTGGGGAAGCTGCACCTAAGCTTGGCTGGGACTTGCTGGTGTGCTCTGAATCATTTCCCTGTCACATTTTCTCCAACCCAGTGGCCCAAAGATACTGCAAGTATTGAATCTAAGTTTATATTGCCCCTGGTCTTAACTCCAAGTGGGTGAGATTTTGGTAAAAAGAGAAGACAAGAAATCCCTCTGGTTCAGCCCACGTCCTGCTGGCTACATGGCCTCATCAAAGGGAGCAACCCAGATGCTTATGGTCAGGCTCAGGCTGATGTTTCTCACTGTAGTCCTGCCTTAAGAGACTGTTTGGAAGCTTTCACATCATGGTTCCTGAACCAACCAATTTCACGTGGAAGTCCTTTGCTTTCAGAGGCTGTAATACCTATAATCATGGAAACACAATGCTTAAAAACTCCTCCTTTCCTCCTAAAAAAATCAAGAGTTGCTTGCATACATGGAAGAACCCAGCAAAATTCCATTGCTGGGATACAAGAGCAGTGTGCTAAAGGCAGGGGAGGGCAGGGGCTGATGTTGCTCAAGTAAATAAGGTCAGCTGATGTAGCTCAAGTAAATAAGGTCAGTTTTCCAAGCCTTATATGTAACCTGTCTTTAGAGCCTGCCCAAGTTCACAGAATCCCAGTGGTGGGGGTTCCAAGGGATCTCTGGGCATCACCTAATCCAGTCTTGCTGCTAAAGCAGGGTCACCCACAGCAGCTTGTTCAGGAGCACCATGTCCAGGTGGGCTTGGAGTCTCTGCAGAGAAGGAGAATCCATAACCTCTCTGGGCAGCTTCAGGGCTCTGGCACCCTCACATGAAAGAAGTTTCTCCTTAGATTTAGGTGGGACTTCCTGAGTTCTATTTTGTGTCTGTTGCTGCCTCTTGTCCTACCATTGTGCATCACCAAAGGGAGACTGGCTCCAAATTCATCATTATTACCCGCAGAGCTATCCAAATTGTGGGCAGAAACCTATCTCAAACTCCAAAGTGAGACTTGAGGCTGACACCAGGAAAGAACTGGAGCTGGCATAAGTGCAGCCAGGCTCAACCCAGAGCCTCCACCAGCTGCCTGCAAGAAGGCTGAGGCAGCACAGCCATGGGAAGGGCGGGGGGAACTGGCCACTGTTCTAGAAACACAGCCAGAGCCTAAAGAAAAATACCACGAGGAAGATTTTCTTGAGAGAGGAAGTCTAGGGAGAGGCAGAAAAATCACTCCTGTGCTTCAGCAGTAAAATAAAGCAAAGGGAATAAAGGTTTGGCTTTGCTTGCCAGCCCTCAGCTTGGCAGAGTGCTTTAGTATGCAGAGCACCGTGCGTGGATGTGAAAACACCTATTGACTTGAACAGGGCTGCATGCAGGTTGAAGTCACCTCAGGCTGAAGTGCCTGCCTGACTTGAGCTTTAATATGTATTCAGGTTTGTTCATGCTGCTTGGGGCTTCTGGCAAGGTATTTGTCCCCTTGCCCATCACACACAAACAAATGAACCTGTTGAAATGAGAAATCCACAATCTGGGTGTGCTGAGAAGAGGTTCTGCAGAAAGTTTTCCCCCTCTGCTCTGCCTGAGTGAGGAGGACTGGGTCCAGATTTGGGCCTCCTAATTCAAGAGAGGCAGAGAACTATTGAAGAGAGTTCAGTGGAGGAAACAAAGATGCTGAGGGGACTGAAGCGTCTGTCTTAGGAGGAAGGGCTGAGAGCCCTGGGGCTGTTTAGCTTGGAGAAGAGCAGCCTGAGAGGGGATCTGCTGAGTGCTGATCAATAGCTAAAGGGCAAGGATCAAGATAGCAGTGCCAGACTTTCTGGGTGGTGCCCAGTGATAAGACAAAGACAACAGCCACAAACTGGAGCACACTGTGAGGGTGCCAAAGCAACAAAGCAGGCTGCTAAGAGAGGTTTCTGGAGTCTCCACCTTTGGAGAAATTCCAAACCCACAGGGATGCCATCCTGGGCAACCTGGTCTAGGGAACCCTGCTTTGGCAGGGATATTTAACTAGATGATCTCCAGAGGTCCCTTCCAGCCCCCACCATGCTGGGATTCTCTGAAGTTTATACTATTTTAACTGCTCTGTGGCAGCACAGCCCTGTGAGGAGAGGCTGAGGGAGCTGGGAGTGTGCAGCCTGCAGAAGAGGAGGCTCAGGGCAGAGCTCATTGCTGGCTACAACTGCCTGAAGGGAGGCTGTAGCCAGGTGGGTTTGGGCTCTGCTGCCAGGCAACCAGTAACAGAACAAGGGGACACAGTGTCAAGTTGTGCCAGGGCAGGTCTAGGCTGGATGTTAGGAGGAAGTTGTTGTCAGAGAGAGTGATTGGCATTGGAATGGGCTGCCCAGGGAGGTGGTGGAGTCGCTGTCCCTGGAGGTGTTGAAGCCAAGCCTGGCTGGGGCACTTAGTGCCATGGTCTGGTTGATTGTCTGGGGCTGGGTGCTAGGTTGGAGTGGATGATCTTGGAGGTTTCTTCCAACTTGTTTAATTCTAGCCTCCTCTTCTCCAGGCTATGTGATGTCCTGGTCCACACCAGCAGCCCAGTTGAATCTGGCCGATCTCAGAGTTAAAATTCTGCACCTTTAAAATACACTGTTAACAAATGTTTGTGGGGTTTTTTTTTCTCCCCCCAGTACTTCAAAAGGAATAGAATACATAGTTTTAAAGACTGTTAGAGAGCAACTGAGGTAAACCTGCTTCAAAACCATGGTAAGCTTCAAATCAAATGCCACAGCTCTAAGAAATCCATTAACCGTCTGCATCTAAACCTCATCCCTCAACGCTTTGCCCTATAATGCAGAGTGTTGTCAATTTTTTTGTCTTATTTACCCCCTGCTAATAGCTGGGCTCCATTCCAGGAAACTTAAGACAATTGTGGAGAGATGCAATCTAACATTTTTCAAGTTGACAGCCAATAGTTCTGAGCATTTAATTCCCGAGACGGAAGAACCTCCAAATCCTGCTTTTGTAATTCACCCAGGAAACCACATCAGAGCCAGAGCCTGTCTGTGCAGCTGAAGTGAAAAATGTTATTGTTTGATCCAAGTTGTATCTTTTCTGGGCAGATTTGTAGGAATTGATCCTGGCTAATGCTGGTATTTTGATATGAAGCTGAGTACTCCACAGCTCTGGCTAAATTAGCATCCCTATTGTAACCATCATTGCTCTGTCCTCGGCAGCAGATCTTAGGTAAGGGCTGGTTTCGTTGACTCCTTGTTAAGTTTAAACAGCTAAGCCAAATTCCACCAGCCTTGGCAGGTGTGAGATGACTAATGGCTCTGCTCAACTTTGAGGCAAAAGCTTCAGTTCTCAAATGCATCATCTTGATGTGTTCACCCCTGAGCAGCAGTGCAGGATTAATTAATGAAATAAATAAATAAAGGACATAAAATTACTCCATTTACTCACAGAGTCACAGAATGGCAGGGGCTGGAAGGGACCTCCAAAGCTCAGCCAGTCCGACCTGCCTGCCTGAGCAGCATCACCCAGTGCAGATCACACAGGAACACATCCAGGCAGGTTAGGAATATCTGCAGAGAGGGAAACTCCACAACCCCCCTGGGCAGCCTGTGCCAGTGCTCTGTGACCCTCACAGGGAAAAGATTCCTCCTCATGTTTAAATGAAACTTCCCCTGCCTCAGCTTCACAGAATCACACACACTCACAGATCCCATCAGGTTGGAAAAGACCTTCAAAATCACCGAGTCCAACCCATCACCTAACACCTTCTAATTAACTAAACCATGACACTAAATGACTCACTCAGCCTCTTTTAAAACACCCCCAGGGATGGCGACTCCAACACCTCAGCTTCCACCCATTGCCCCTTGTCCTGTCATTGGGCATCACCCAGCAGAGCCTGGCTCCAGCCTCCTGCCACTCACCCTGTACATATTGATAACCATTGCTGAGGTCACCTCTCAGTCTCCTCTTCTCCCAGCTGCACAGCTCCAGCTCCCTCAGGCTCTCCTCCTAACAGAGCTGTTCCATTCCCTTCAGCATCTTTGTGGCTCTGTGACTCTCTCAAGCAGTTCTATGTCCCTCTTGAACTGAGGGGCCCAGAACTACTCAGGCTTGAAATTTTAGCAGCTAAACACAGCTGTAGAAGTTGTACAATATTTATGCATGGATTTGATAAGGGCCCTGTTTATGCCTGAAGCAGACAACATGAAGGGTCGAGGCTACAGGCAGCACTGGAGATCTTCCTCCTCCCTTTCAGAAGATAACACCAATGTGGTAGCCTCAAAGGATTTTCTCAGATGCTCTGTGTCATGGTGCAAAGCATGTGCCTGGGGGCTGAGCTTCAGCCAGCATGGGTCAGGCTGAGCTTGCTTGAACCTCACATCATTCTTCTGCTCATCTTCTCACATTTTCTTTCCAGATGCAGAATATTAGAACACCAGGGGCTGGAAGGGACCTCCAGGGATCAGCAAGTCCAACTCCATACCAAGCAGGACTGCTTAGAACACCAGGGGCTGGAAGGGACCTCCAGGGATCAGCAAGTCCAACCCCATACCAAGCAGGACTGCTTAGAACACCAGGGGCTGGAAGGGACCTCCAGGGATCAGCAAGTCCAACCCCATACCAAGCAGGACTGCTTTGAACACCAGGGGCTGGAAGGGACCTCCAGAGATCAGCAAGTCCAACCCCATACCAAGCAGGACTGCTTAGGGCAGGTCACACAAGAACATGTTCAGGTGGATTTTGAAGGTCTCTAGAGACAGAGACTCCACAACCTGTCTGGGCAGCCCACTTCAGTGCTCCATCAGTCTCACCTTTGCTCATTCTTTCAGAGCTGCTGGAACTGAAGTGAGAGTTCATGTGACAGCAGCAGAGGTTAGGTAAGAACCATCTCACAGAGTGGTCATGTCCCCCTGGTGCTACATACACAGAGGGTAGTGAGCTCCAAGTCTGTCCCCAAGGTTTGCAGAGGTTGCAGAGTCTTCTTCTCTGGAGAGATCCCAAAAGTGCCTGGATGCTATGATTCTGTGAACTGGTCCAAATCAGCATGGTGCTGCTCAAGTCAGCATTTGGAGTCTGCTCTGTATTTGGGGTTTATCATAGAAACTCTTCATTCCCTTCAGAAGTGCCAGGACTCCAGAACAGAAGAAAAAGAAATCTGCTCTCTGCTGAAAGCCAACACTTGTCAAAATCCTTCCTAGAGTGTGGTATTACAAGGTGAGAAGACATTTAAATGCCATCAGCTCTGCCTTGGCTTACACATTACACCACGGAACATGCAAGCAATCCAACAGACATTAATATCTTGATTTAACCAAGTAAACTGCTGCAAGAGTGCTTAAATTTGCCCCTCAGCTCATGGGGTGCTGGCCTAAAACACAAGAAGATTAACTTTTCTATAATCCCTTCATTTAAGACCCTAAAAACCTTAATACATCTAACAATACTGAACAGCTTTCTGTGGTCTTCACTAAACCACCAGCCAAAAGAGCTGATACGATGGATGCTGAGCTCACAGTGCTGACTGAATGAGAAGGATGTCCCATGACATGGGTGACAGTCACAGAATCATAGAATCAGTTAGCTTGGAAGAGACCTCCAAGCTCATCCAGGCCAACCTAGCACCCAGCCCTAGACAATCAACCAGACCATGGCACTAAGTGCCCCAGCCAGGCTTTGCCCCAACACCTCCAGGGACGGAGACTCTGCCACCTCCCTGGGCAGCCCATTCCAATGCCAATCACTCTCTCTGACAACAACTTCCTAACAACATCCAGCCTAGACCTCCTCTGGCACAGTTGGAGACTGTGTCCCCTTTTTCTGTTGCTGCTTGCCTGGCAGAAGAGCCCAACCCCACCTGGCTACAGGCTCCCTTCAGGTAGTTGTAGCCAGCAATGAGCTCTGCCCTGAGCCTCCTCTTCTGTAGGCTGCACACCCCCAGCTCCCTCAGCCTCTCCCTCAGGCCCCTCCCCAGTCTTGATGCCCTTCTCTGGACACATTCAAGCTCCTCAACATCTTTCTTAAATTGAGGAGCCCAGAACATCAGATAGTCTCAAGGCCCAGCCTACAGAGTGCTGGGGCAGCTCATTTAAACCATATTCTCACCATGAAAGGTTGAACTAGATGATCCTTGAGGTCCCTTCCAACCTGGCATTCTATGAATCTATGCGATGAAGCTCAAAGATGAATGAAAAAGGAAAGATCAGCTTTCCTCCCCTGGAGATCTGGAGGACTAACAAGTTTCCTGCAGCTGGGTTAAATGATCAGGATTATATAGAGGTGGTGACTGGATGTGCAGCTTGCTGGGTGTGTAGATTGTCCATTGAAAAGAAATCACAGAGTCACAGAATCCTAGCATCATAGAATCAACCAGGTTGGAAGAGACCTCCAAACTCATCCAGCCTAAGCTATCACCCAGCCCTATCCAAGCAGCCAGACCATGGCACTAAGTGCCAGTTTAAGGAACTGATAGACTTCCTGGTCCAGATGAGAACCAGTTTGTGGGCACTGAGGGTTAGATAGGGCTACAGGGAACCACCAGTAGAGCTAGATCTAATAGGAGAGAAGACCAAGGGCAGGGTCCTCCTGCTTTGATGTTTCTCCCTTCCCTGCAGCATGGGTTTTGTGTTACTCTGTTGGACACTGGAGAGTCCAGCATCCCAAAGGCAGTGCCCAGGCCTAGTTCTTCTGACTGTGGCCAGAGGCTTGGAACATCTCCATGCTGCATTGCATTGGTTAAAATCTGCTGAGGGTAAGATGAAAGCAGCATGATAACAATACCTTATCAAGGGTGAGAAGAGCACTGCAGTCTTGAATCAGCTGTGTTGTCTCAACTCATAAGTCTTGTGCAGCCTTGGCTTGATCCCAGGGCAGGCAGGTAACATGAGTGAACACGGCTGTGGTGCTCGCTGTCACATCAGTCACGCTGCAGCATCCCTCAGTCTGCAGTAGGTACAAACAGATCAAGACACAGCAGCAATGCCCTAGCAGCAGAACAACAAGAACTAAGCAGCTTCAAACGTTATTTTTCAGCTAAAGCCATGAAAGGAGATAGCTGACCACAGCTTCTTGTGTCAACATGTCACACGCCGCACTGTCTCTCCAGGATACAGCCCTGCTGGTGACAAACAGCCTTGCTGTTGTGTGCCAGCTGGGAATCTGGTCAACAGCATTCAGGGGTTAGGATTTGTTACACCCATCCCTACATGCTGCCCACTTAACCCTTTGATGCTTTGCACCATTTCCCCCCTCAGCTTCAATAAAGGGTTGGGGCTGGGCTGGGCAGTAAAAAAATGCCAGGCTGTCTGTGAGCCCCTCTGCCTTCCCAAGGGGAAGGAAAAGGGAATAAGGGAGAGAGACTGATGGGTTGGGAAAAAAACACCTAAGCTTGAGTAAAATAATAGCAGTAAAATGGAACAGATAAAAATGGATACAAACCAGTGCTGAATCCAACCTTTGATGGCAACAATGTCACCATCAACATGGGGGGCAGCTGGTGAAGTCCAGAATGGACACAGTTGTTTGGCCTGCAGAAGAGGAGGCTCAGGGCAGGCTTCATTGCTGGCTACAGCTACCTGAATAGAGGTTGTAGCCAGCTGGGATTGATCTCTTCTGCCAAGCAGCAGCAGCAGAACAAGGGGATACAGTCTCAAGCTGTGGCAGGGGAAGTATAGGCTGGATTTTAGGAGGAAGTTGTTGGCAGACAGAGTGATTGGCATTGGAATGGGCTGCCCAGGGAGGTGGTGGTGTGGCTGTGCCTGGAGGTGTTGAAGCCAAGCCTGGCTGGGGCACTTAGTGCCATGGTCTGGTTGACTGGACAGGGCTGGGTGCTAGGTTGGAGTGGATGATCTTGGAGGTCTCTTCCAACCTGGTTGATTCTATGACTGGGGATCTGGATTGCTGTCTCACATCCAACTTTTCACCCAGCAGCACTGCCAAGTCTCTCTGCAGGGGGCTGCTCTCCATCCCCCAGCCTGAGCTGGTACCAAGGGTTGTCCCGACACTGATGCAGGACTTTGCACTTAGCTTTGTTGAACCTCATAAGGGTCACATGGGTCTGCTTTTCAAGCCTGTCCAGATCCCCCTGGAGAGATCTCAGCCATAACAGTTTGATAGGCATCCTGAGGCTTCAACTTCAGACAGCATGTACTTACTGAAACTTCTCTTACCAGATGTTAGCTCATCCATGGTAGCCTTCAATTCTTCTCTGCCAATTAGTGCTGCAGTGTTAGTTTTTGCTTGTCACAGAAGCAGAGAGGATACCTCCAGCTTTGATTTTGTTCCTTCAGTCTGCACCTTCCTTTTTCATCCGTTTACCACTGGCAAAATCTGTTGAGCTGTGTAAATTTGCCAGTCACCCAAACGTGTACCCTGCAACATCCCTTTGTTTTAGGGGGGTTGGGGTGGGGGGAGAAATAAATGAGCTCTACTCCAGCCCAGTGGTGCTGTCTGTAAATCAGTGCGTGCTCAGTTTGAGTGACTCGCCGCCGTCACTGCTTTAATTTCTCATCTGGCTGTTGAATGGAAAACCATCTCTAATTTATATTCACCAATTAAGAGCCAATAGGATGCACTCATGTGGTTGCAACAGCCTTTGGAAAGGACCCAGCACAGCCTTTCCCTGTATTTTTTCCCCCCCTGTAAACGGTGTCATTCTCCATTAACATCGGCTCTGGTTTTGCTGAAGCAGCTCCTGTGGTTTCGCGTTGGTTCTTTGGATTTAGACTGGCTGCTATGAATTTGACAACAGTTATCAAATCTCCCCTGCAGCAGGCTGACTGTCAAGGATATGATGGTCAAATGTTTCACATATTGCAATCAAACCATTTGTGTTTGGTTTGAAGAATTCCAAAAGAAAGCTGTCAGCTACGAAATGAAGTTGAAGTAGCCTGAAGCTTTCGGAGCATGTTGATCCAATTATGATGATCCACTCATATCCTTCAGCCTTTTTTTTTCTCCTTTGCTTTTTTTTTTTTCCCTTTTCTTTTTCAAAATCAATTTTCATTTCAGGTCAGGGGATGGGTTTGTTTGGTTTTGTGGGTTGGGTTTTTTTTTTGGGGTAATGCAGAGAAACATCTGTAAAGGGTATTTCAGCTGTGTTGTTTCAGGAAATTTCTTTTCTGTGCAAGAGAGCACTGAACTGGATGTGTGTTTTGCAAGTGTCCTCTGTCTCCAGTACACACACACACACACACAAGCTCTGATCATAGAATCATAGAATCAAGCAGGTTGGAAGAGACCTCCAATATCATCCAGTCCAACCTAGCACCCAGCCCTAGACAATCAACCAGACCATGGCACTAAGTGCCCCAGCCAGGCTTTGCCTGAACACCTCGAGGCATGACGACTCCACCACCTCCCTGGGCAGCCCATTCCAATGCCAATCACTCTCTCTGACAGAAACTTCCTCTTAACATCCAGCCTAGACCTCTCCTGCCACAACTTGAGACTGTGTCCCCTTGTTGCTGGTTACCTGGGAGAAGAGACCAACCCCACCTGGCTATAGGTGATTAATCTCACTCTTCAGAGCAATGGCTGCACTCTCAAGCCTTCCCCTTCACAGAATCACAGAAGCATCCAGGCTGGCAAAGCCCCTCAGCATCACCAAGTCCAACCTAGAACCCTGCTCTACAAGATTCACCTTAAACCACAGCCCTAAGCAGCACATCCAAACCACCCTTAAACACATCCAGGGTTGGTGACTCCACCACCTTCCCTTGCATCTTGCCTCCTTTTCTCTTTGGCCATACCCACAACAAACATGTTTAGTCCAGAGATTTTGCCTTACACAATCATCACTCAGCAGTGGTAATGGTTTGGGTTTTTTTTCTCCCTCCACTCTCTTTTATCTGTTCCTCTCTCTGAAAATGCAGGAAGCAAAAGGGATAAAGTTTAACGACTGTTCACAGTTCAGTGTCCTGCAAAATTAGAGAAACATCTGGAAGTGATTTTTTTTTTTTGCTTCAGAATGATTTTTAGCTGGCTAAATGGTCTCATCTGTGGTGCTGTGTAGGTTTATTGGAGACAGAGAGTCAGCAGCAGTCCCCCCTCCTACCCAAAAGGCACCACGGACCAGATTCCAAGCGGTTTTTCTAGCTCCTAAATCCTTGGGATTTTCATTTTTTTATTATTATTATTCTTCCATTCAGGAACAGCATTCATTAAACAGCTCTAAAGCTAAATTAAGAGATAGCAATAACATCTGATTAGAGCCAAGTGAAAAAAAAAGAAGAAGAAGAAAATCAATAGCTCAGCATGAACAAGTAAGTAATAGCAAAATAGTCCAGGCGCCTCCAAAAGAGGAGTCTTAGCATAAGAGTCTCAGCTCATGGGAAAAGAGATGTTACCTGAGCTGGAGTTTGGTTTGAACAACTGGCATTAATAAATCTGCATTCTTTAACTCCTTCTCTAGTTCTAACTGCTAAACCTTTCCACTTCTAGCACTGAAGTGGTGCAGCATTACCCAGCTTTTTTGCCTGCACTCCACTCCTGCCTGCGTGTCACTGCTGAGGAGAAGAGGACAGCATCTGTGCTTGGCAGGTCCTTGCACTGCCAACCCAGCTGGATGGGCTCCTCTCCACTGCCACCAGCAGCACAACTGGACTCTTGCAGGCTGAAGATTGGACATAAATGCAATCGAATGTAGGCATTCCTGAGGAGGTTCAGCCAAGGATAGCAGCCAGGAGGAAGGATGGTAAGGAAGCAGGGCTAGAAAACTGCTCCTCCTGGTAGGGCTGCCTATAATTTATTTACAAGTGTGGAGCCCAGTATTTGGAACTGCAACACTAAATATTTGGGGATAGGAGTGTGACACAACTATTTTTTGATGCATAATACTGAGAAATCATTTTATTTGGGGAATAAAATGAGATTTCTTGGCTTTCCCTCATGCCATTGAGCTACCAGACTGGAAAGCTGCTCATGGAGCTGGTATTTTCATAATCTATCTTCATCTGCTCCACTGGATGTATTTTCCTTCTTTTCCAATCTTCAGTTGCTACACTGGATACGTTGTCCTCATTTTCCAATCCTCACTTGCTCCACTGGATGAATTTTCCCTCTTTTCCAATCCTCATTTGCTCCACTGGATGCATTTTACTCCTTTCCTAATCCTCACTTGCTCCACTGGATGCATTTTCCCTCTTTTCCAATCTTCACTTGCTCCACTGGATTCATTTACTCCTTTCCCAATCTTCATTTGCTCCACTGGATGCATTTTCCCTCTTTTCCAACCTTCACTTGCTCCAATGGATGCATTTTCCCTCTTTTCCAACCTTCACTTGCTCCACTGGTTGCATTTTCCCTCTTTTCCAACCTTCACTCTCTCCACTGGATGCATTTTCCCTCATTTCCAACCTTCACTCTCTCCACTGGATGCATTTTCCCTCTTTTCCAACCTTCACTCTCTCCACTGGATGCATTTTCCCTCTTTTCCAACCTTCACTCTCTCCACTGGATGCATTTTCCCTCATTTCCAACCTTCACTCTCTCCACTGGATGCATTTTCCCTCTTTCCCAGTCCTCCTGTTGCCAGCAGGATCACCTTCTCTCTTTGCCTGCTGCCCTCACTCCAGCTCAGCTTACAGTGGAATCCAAATAACGCTTGCTGGCTTGCCTGCCTGTGTTGGACATCTCTTTGATGGCCATTCCAGGAGACATGTTTTCAGGTGGGATGCATGGGGACAATGGATTTACTCTGCTGCAGCGTTTATTCTTGCCAGATGGCACTAGGGAGGCTGATGATGTGTTTCTGCTCTGGAAAGGAACTTTCTGCCTAAGCAAATGTGATGGCTGTGTGGAAAGCCCCAATTTAGAGCATGTGCAGAACACATGGGCACAGCATCTGAAAACTGTTAGTGTTTGAGCACATGTTGGCAGAGGGGACTTCGGGGAGCAGACGCAGCACATTGACTGGGATTGCCCTGTGAAAACATAGATCGATTTCATGATAAACAGAGACCAGCAAAGAGTACCTGGAGGAAAGCTGAAACTTCAGGAGGAGGAGAACAAAGGAGAAGCAGAGTTTGTTTGCCACTGGAAGTCCCAAAGCAAAATGCTGTGTCTAAGTGAGCTTGGCTTGCCAGTGAGAGGGAAGCTGTCCGAGCAAGGAGAGGGTTATCTTCTGGTGTAGTTAGCCTACTGCAGGCTTTGCCTGGTAAATGAAGCTGATTTGCATTTCAAAGCTGGCCTATATTTTACTGATAGAGAGTAAATAATGCAACATCCAGCTGCAGTCTTTGCTTGGAGGTAACAAGATCAGATCAAGACAGGTCCACATTGGATGGTGTTCCCTTGCTTTGTCAGAATAGGTTCTGGTGTCCAGCAAGCTGTGAGGTTACCTGCGCTGGGAACAGCTAAAGCTGTGGGAGGTGACAGCAGGGATGATTGATGGGTACCAAATGTCTCCATCTCACCAGGTCGAGGGAGGTGATTCTCCTACTCTACTCCGCTCTGCTGAGACCCCACCTGAAGTACTGCATCCAGTTCTGGGGCCCCTATTCCAAGAAGGGTGTGGAGATGCTGGAGTGTGTCCAGAGCAGGGCCAGGAGGATGCTCAGAGGGCTGCAGCAGCTCTGCTGTGAGCACAGACTGAAAGAGTTGGGGCTGTGCAGGCTGGAGCAGAGAAGGCTCCCAGGTGACCTTCTTGTGGCCTTCCAGCATCTGAAAAGGGCTACAAAAAAGCTGGGGAGGGACTTTTTAGGCTGTCAGGGAGTGACAGGACTGGGGGAATGGAGCAAAGCTGGAGGTGGGGAGAGTCAGGCTGGATATGAGGAGGAAGTTGTTGAGCATGAGAGTGGTGAGAGGCTGGAATGAGTTGCCCAGGGAGGTGGTTGAGGCCCCATGGCTGGAGGTGTTTGAGGCCAGGCTGGATGGGGCTGTGTGCAGCCTGCTCTAGGGTAGGAATCCCTGGGCATGGCAGGGGGTTGGAACTGGCTGCTCCTTGTGGTCCCTTCCAACCCTGACTGATTCTCTGATTCTTTGATTCATCCAGAACAATTTATCACTTGCATTATGATGAAAATTAATAAACTTGATTATAAACTCTGCTGTGAAATTAATTATGCTAACTCCCAGATATTAAACATAGAGCTTGAGAACCCCATGATTAAAAAGCTGTGAGATATCTCTATTTTTGTGGCCTAACAAAGACAGAGTTATCTCTTATTTCTCCTAGCTTCAGTTAGCTTTCCTCCTACTCAAAATGTAAAATTGATTTGTCTCATTGGAAAACAGACAACAACAAAAAAAAAAACCCTGATGCTTATCTTGCTTTGGTTATATGGCCATGATAAAAATTAATTGGTCACCAGAAATTAGTATTCAATACAATGAAAAGTCAGTGTGAAAAACAAAACAAACAAAAAAAACCCTAACTAGTCCCCAAAAAAAAGAAAATAGAAAAGAAAAAGAGAGAAAGAAAAAGAGAGAGAGAAAAAAAACCCCAACCAAAAA